>NW_015386253.1:2944432-3014269 GCF_001527695.2 Protobothrops mucrosquamatus | reverse complement strand
TTGAGCCCATTTAATCATACAATCTTTAACTAATTCTGTTTCCGAATCCAACTCTAATAATACACTATAAATTCTTCTAATATGGGCTCTACTTTGATCTTTAATCTGTTTTATCAAATTCCCATCTTCCAACATAAGACCCAGTTTTTGATCTAAACACCATCTTTCAGCCAATTGATAATATAAGAACCAAGACTGATTGTGTCAAAATTTCAAAGCAATCAGTGAAGAACTTTCGGAGATTTAAGATTTTGAACAAATGAACATTTACATTTTTATTTATATAGATAACACAAGTGAAAATGACATGGGGAAAATATGGAACCAAAGAAAATATTTAACTTATATTACTCTTCCTTGTTTTATCTAATGTTCCATTTAACTAGAAGCTAGTGATATTCTTATCTTATTTTATAACTTATCATAAACAACTCAAGCTTTAGAATTACCATTAGGCAGGGTGTGCTAAAAGTCAAGCCCCATAGGCCAATTCAAATATTTTACTCTATTAATATTTTTTCAAAGAAAATGTTACTTAGAAACATCATGCACCAAATGGGTAAAAAATTCTTTAGAAAAAAACCCCATTCAAACTTAATATAATTTATATTATCAATTGTCTTAGAGCCTGACTTTTAGTACACTCTGTATATTTTACAACCGATAGCTTAAGCACCAGATGATTATATCTCAAAATGGCATAAGTAAAATTGAATATATTTCACTAACCTGGGATCATTAACTAATGTCTCTTTTTTGTATTTGAACAACTGGAAATTTCCTACAAAATATGTCAAGGGAATTATCAGGATTTCCTATTCACAACCTAGAACAGAGGTCAGCAACCTTTTCATGCTGGAGGCCCAGAGGGAAAGGAAGCAGCTGGGAAATTTGCACGCATGCATGTGTGCATGCAGAAACATGGCCGTGCACACCCACATGGCGCTAGCGGCCCCATTTGCATAGGCATGCGTTAGCTGCCGCTGCTAGCCCCACACACATGTGCAAATGGGCCACGCAACCCACACTGCTAGTGGCCCCATTTGTTCATGTGCTAGCCATCCCCACTAGCCCCCGTGTGCATGTGCAAATGGGATGCGCAACCCGCATGGCGCTAGTGGCCCATTTGTGCAGGTGTGCAGGCGTTAGCTGCCTCCGCTAGCCCCACGCACAGGCGCAAATGGGTCCACAAGTGTTAACGGGATTGGGAGTGCACACCCACATGGGTGCGCGCTAGCCAGCCTGTCCCATGACACAGTGGCAGAAGGCCACAGCCCAGTAGTGGGCCATGGCCCATAGGTTGGGGACCCCTGACCTCAAGCTTCCCAATAACTGGTGCCAATTCATTAGGAAAGGCCTATTTTTTCTATAGGGATCACCAAACATTGTGCATATCATGCTGCATTCTTTCCATGGGCTTTTTAAATATCATTTTGATATTCTGAGGGCCTTAGGTGATCATCCTGCAAGTTCTCAATTTGTAAGAATAGAAGTGTCAATTATTAGCTCTCTTCCCAATGCAAATAACAGCCAGAGATGGAGAAAAGGATCTGGAGGGGTCAAAGGTTAAATCCTCTCCACATTACCCCTGCAGCTCTAATCTGTGTCAAGTAATTCTTGTGGGTAGTCAATCAATAAAAACAATCTAGGGCAATTAATTTGTTTATTACAGATATTTTGAAGAGTTGTATACCAAATTCAACTAAAACATGCATCTAAAAAAGTTTATTAAATATAAAACTTATTTTACCAGACATCGGGCTGATCCATATAAAATACTGTGACTCAGACTCCAGTTAATAAACACAATTGCTGAAGTCACATAACATGTTGGCCTAGTTCATATAACAGCAAAATTAGTGGCTGAATTCCCATAATAAACTGAATCATACCCAAATCCATTTTAGATGAATCTAACAAATTATATAAGTCTGCAAGTCTGATCGAGATTTAATCATCATTGATATAAACAAATTAAAATCAATGAGACTTAAATTAGTTTAAGACCACAATTCTATATCCTAAATACAAAGACTCATCCTTACGTCTGCTTAACTGCAACACAAATATGTCCAGGTAACGTTCTTTCAGATCTTTTTGCTACTGCCTTACTGTAGGACATTCTGGTGCTTAACATAGACAGTTTAGGTTGTCTTCAGCGGTTCAAGTTTTAAAATACTGTTTTGCTCTTTTCCCCATATAATTTCTCAGTGGATATGATCTAGCATGCTTTCTTAATAACATGATTAATTCTGGGGTCTTGAGTTGTGCTCAGTTCTAGCTAGTCACTTTAGGCTGCCGGAGATTGTTTCCTCCCTTCCCCCTACTAGGCACTGTAGGTAGATGCCTGACTTCCACAGAAGTATCTGCCCAAATAATAATTGTTGGCCGGGCAGGTATAAAGATAGCCAGGGAAATGATTGAAGCCTGGGAAATGGACCCCTTGTCAGTCAACAGGAGTGCTGATTTACCAACTTATGAGATACTTAGGAGCTGAGGGCTTGGCAGCACAAGAAAACAACAGCCAATCACTGTCCATCAACATATCAATCACAGAATAGGAAGACACTCATAAATACGATTCATAAAATGGCCCAAAGCACATATTCCAGTTGAGAGAAGTTCCCTGAAAATGGGCTCCAGCACGAGTCTGAAAGATCAGAAGAGTAAACCTGGTGACTGACCCTGATTGGATCTTGCAAATAATGTCTGACCAAAATTTTCTGAAACATTAATCAGATCTTACCTGAACACTTACTTTCTCTCTCTGTGTGGATTTAGTTCTCTTTTGAAAAAGCGCTAGTTCAGTGCTTCACAAAAGGTCAATTTAAACAGGGAAAGAGAGCTTCATAGGTAGGACACCAGTGAATGCATTATAGGTTGGCCACTCCTGCTGACAAGGATTTCATGTGGCTGTTCATTTTACTATATCAGTTCAGTTGTGGTAAGAGATACCATTTGCCTGTTCTATGGGCCATGTATAAGTCCTGCTGGCAATAGCTGCTCAGTGTCCTTCCCTTGCAATAACATTAATAATATAACAGAGCTAGAAGGGTCATTTAAGATCTTCTAGTCCAACACCTGCTCAAGCAGGAGATCATATACAGTTTTTGTTGAGCACTGAGCTCTCCCTTATTAGTTGCTCCTACCAAATGCATCTTATGCCTCTCATCTTCATCTTCGACTTGTCAGTTCAGCTATTTTTGTATCTTTGTTTGGTACTCTTTCTAGACCCAGGTTTAAAAAATAGCAAATTGATAAGTAAGAGATGAAAATATAGGTGATATCTTGGTTGAGCAGTTAATTAAACTAGCCATTTTAAACACCTCTCAACAGTTGCCCATCCCCCTCTCACCCTACATTAAAGAGAGCAATTGGTAGTGGTTTTTTTTCTTATCTTCAAAGGACTATTGATGGAAAGGAAAATAAAACTAGTTGTTTACCTTAACTTTCCCACACTAAGGATACCTCCATTTGCTGGGTCTATTACTTAAAATAGTGATGAGGGCAGCACAATTTATGCAGCCGTGTTCTGCTAGCTTGCAACCTAGAACACAGCTTTTTAATGTAGCCTTCAGACTATGCCCTAATTCCTGTGCAAGTCAATGGATCTCTTGAACACCCATAAGACTACCAGTTCTGGATTACTGTACAGCAATATGGATGGTAACAAAAAGCTAATTATTCTGGGTAGTGATACCTGGATTTGTACAGCCTAAAACTGATAGCTCTAAGTAAACACAATCAAAAGACTCCATTATACATTCAGATGCACATCTATACTTCCTGGAAGCATGGATTTGCTAGCCTAGGATGTCTTGCTCCAATAATACGTATCGCCACCACTCAGAGGCGTAGTGTGGGGGGTGCAGGGGGGGCCAGCCGCACCAGGCGCAACATCTGGGGGGGGCACGCTCGCACTCGCAGCTCTCTGCCCCTGCCTGGCTCACTCACTCTCTCTGCAGTGCTGGCTGTGCGAATCCGATCTGAGCCGCCGGGTCGCCGACGCCGCCCACTGTGGAGGGGGGCGCAAATTACTTGCCCCGGGTGCTGACAACCCACGCTACGCCACTGCCACCACTATTCTTCAAGTCTGTTGTTCTCTCCCACATAGTTTGCAAAGCTGAACCTACATCTCCAGAATTAAAATAATCTTAAAAAATGTCACTCTTTTAAAGTCTAATTGGTATGAATATTGGAAAACAAGATATGTTTTTAGGTTCACCCTGTACCTTCTGTGTTATTCTTTTCTTACACAAAGCCCTGAAAGAATGTTTCAGTTACGTCAGAAAAATCTTTCCCAATCCCCTTTAGTAAGTTAATTGGCAAATTAAATGAAATGTCTGTAAGATGGTGCTACCAAATCTCTAAATTACTGAAATCTAGTAGGCCACTTGACAGCATCAAAGGATTACAGCTTTCTGGATGATTTTATTTCCCTCTAGTGGTCATCTGGATATTTGCAGCCCAAGTCTTTACCTCTATTGTGAGGTGACAAAAGCATTAATTCAAACTCCTACTGGGCCTTATGTTTTCCCCAACGAATAATTAAATGGGAGTTGCTGACAGGTAGAAATAGTTCCCAGAACCCCATGTAGCTGTCATAATGTAATCTTGTAACTTCAAATATTTTTTGGCATAAGGCTAAGGGCAAACTAAACCACGCCATTTCAGATTTTTCCCAGAAATGCAACTGAAATCTAAATGATTTGTCTGGAATGCTTATGTTACCATTTGTTTTCTTCTTTATTTATCTAACCTACTTCATTCCTACTTCACAAAGTGCTGTTAATAAGATTAGTAATTAAAAATCTCGAATGGCAATTGGCAAGCAGACTCTCTTCAGAGTTGAATTGGCGCTGTGTCACCAACAGGCTTTGATGAGTATTTGGAAGAGTGAAGCAAGACACATTCAACTGTTGCTAGTGCCTAAGAGCAGAAATGGAGAAATCCAGACCTTTATGGGACAATCGTTTCCAGTTTATATTTGCCTGTATTTCTTATGCAGTAGGTCTGGGGAATGTATGGCGGTTTCCTTATTTATGCCAGATGCATGGAGGAGGTGAGTGGAATTTATGCTTCTCATTTTGCCATTTGAGAATAGGTGGCTTCATTTTTAACACTGTTATCTTTGTCAGAGTAACCTGAGGTGTCAGAAAGGAGAAATAAGCAACAAAAAGAAATAGTACAAATGAGATATTTCTTCTTTTCATCACACAAAAAATATTCTCCTTTGCTTCTTTTTTTCATTAATACATTTCCATTTTAGCATCTAGTAAATTGTTACTTTCTAAACCAAAAAGTATTGTTAATATTAATTTAGTAAAAAACATGCTATCACCTTGATTTACAACCTATTGTTTAACAACCATTTGAACTTATGATGGATCCAGCAAAACCTACTTATAACCTGTTTTCAAAGTTACAGTGGCTGCAAACATACATACGAACACACACATACATACATACATACATACATACATACATACATACATACATACATTATGCACATGGGATCACTTGGGGCATTTGGCAACTGGCTCACTTTAATGGCTGTTTCAAACATTGTGCAGTTATGTGATCATGATTTGTAATGTTTTTGTTGATTTCTGGGGGGAAATGTCTATTGGGGAAAATGTATTCAGTTAACAATCATATTGTTTGCTTAACAATTGTTGTAAAATTGAGTCTGGGCATGTGATGACTCAATTTACGACTGCAACAGCTTGCAACCCTAATTCCAGGCTCAATTATTTTGGACTACCTGTAGTGCTATTACTACTCTTGTTGTAACTTGATGGAGTTGAAAGGCTATGTATTATTATCCAAATTACTTTTGTACATATTGTGTATAAAACCAGAGTTTTATAGAGACACAAGACAAGAAGACATACTGCAGCAAATTTGCAGCAAACTGAAGATATAGTGGCAACTTTTGTTTAATTTTGCAGTCCTATTTTCCCCTCTTACGCCACTTCTTGGAATGAGGTCTCAGAAACAGACTTTTCCACTTACCAAAGCTAAAGAAAGGTGACTATTGCTTGTATCCAACGTCGTAATGTTCTCATTTCAGTCTTTTCACCATCTGCAGAACTTTTTTCTCCCTTTTATGAAGTCTCAGGGATAAGCACTGGTGGGTAGCAGCTTAAACTTGCACCATGCCACTTCTGAGCCAAGCTACTAAGGATCAAATGCCATGTGATGACACGGTAGATTCATTCTCTCTATCTCTGCCCACTTCCCCCAGTTTAAAAAATCCAGACCCAATCTAATGAAACAGATAACAGCTTTACACTGTTATAATAATTTAGCTCAGGAAAAAGAAAATTATGTGAATTATGTTATTAGGATGGAATTGAAACAATAGAGCAAATATATTGCTATCTGTAACCAGGGCTGACCTAAGACAATATTGTTCCTGAAGTAAAGCAGCAAATCATACTCTACTTCTACCTGTAAAGTCAAAAAAAATGTTATCTAAGGTTCCCAAAGTTGTCAATGGAGGCCAAAAACCTTCCCTATACTACTTTTCCTATAAAGGTAGAGTAAAAGTTAAACAGGTAATAATTTGCTTTCATCCATTTGGCATTGAAGTTATTTTTTGCCTTGCTTGAATATGAAGCCTTGGATCACAAGGAAAACTGAGGCCTCAGATATATCATTTCTATTTCTTAAAATGAACAATTTTGGTGACTAGGCAAGTTTGGGTCCCAATTGTGGCCATAGGCTGAGGACTACCTATATCTCTTGTGGAATTTTCCAATGAAATCTTCACTCTACCTCAGTACATGCTATATCTCCTGTAAGAGAAAACTTTGTCCAAGCTTTCCTAATAGAGAAAGATTAGTTTTGGAGTAGATAATTTATACTGAGAAAGTATAACAATCCCAGATTAAATTATGGAAGGAGGGGAGTCCATTTATCTGCACTGATCAAATGTGTCCATCTGTTTTATTTCATATGATCTTGGCTTTCAGTATTATCTCCAAGCACAGCTGTTATTAGGCCTAAGTCCATAGCCTTGGGCAATGAATTTGTTTTAGAAGGCTGGATCAATTTCCTGGACTGTGAGTACCTTTGATGACAGTGGAAGACATATTTTGAAGCTTCACCTTCCTTTAGGAAATAAATCTTAGAGAGGAAGTGGTGGGATTTTAATTGGGGTCTACTAAATTAATTTGATGCAACCTCAAGAATTGTTCACTATGATCAGTTAAGCTTGGGATAGAGTAGGAGGACAAAACCTTTCATTAAACCAAATGGAAGTTATTTTTTTGAGCATAATTGCATACTAGTGGGAGAAAGTTTCAAGGATGGGGATCAAAAAAAGGTGGAAGTAAAATGTTTCTTCCTTGTGTGCTGTACATTGTAATCCCCTTGCCCCAAATATCCTCTCTCCCCAGACTAGGATTAAGTTTAAGAAATTAAGTTATGGAAGAAACTCTGTAATGTTTCTAAATTTAGTTGTCATACCAAAGGATTTTTTTTGTGAGGGAAGAAAGTTGCAGATGATATAAAAAGGAAATATTTTTCCTCCCTGTGTAGTATGGCAACTTCAAATTTCCAGGTCACAACAGTTTAAATCTTTCCAATAGTACCTCATGATGTCCATCAATTTGATCAGATTGTTTCAGTCAGGTATAGATTTCTCCATCCAGTAATGTGTAATATATCTATTAGACCAGGGCTTTTCAACCAGTGGTACGGGTACCCTCTGTGGTACATTGTCACCTGGCAGGTGGTATGCGACCATGCTAGAAAAGTGGTAGTGGGGGAGGGGAATGAGCTGAATCGGTGGCAGCACCGCACAAGCCTGAGCGAGAGATGGCTGGAGCTGCAGGGCTGTCAGGACTCAGTGGAAGCGCCAGGATCAGTACTGCTTTCCAGATGATCGGCGCTTCTTCGGGGCTGCCAGGGCTCAGTGGAAGCACCAGGATCAGCACCAGGCTCCAGTTGGAGCTTTGCTCTGATCCTGCTGCTGAGCCCAGAAGAAGAGCCGATCAGCTGGAATGTTGCAGCATCTCCAGGGTCTTGTGATTTACATTCAGATGCTTGGCAACTGATTCATATTTATGACGGTCACAGTGTCTCAGGGTCATGTGAAGTGACCAAAACCTGCTGCAACCACCCAGCAGACGGGGGGAATAAAAACCAAACACCCCCCACCCCACCCCCGCTGCCAATCCTCAGCAGAAATGCTCACAACAATGAAAACCTCAGTCAGGAGGAAGAGCGTGGCAGGTGTCTTGCTCGGCTGTGGCTTGGGGGGCATTTTTTTCAGTGCCATTGTAACTTCGAACAGTCACTAAGCAAACTGTTGTAAGTCGAGGACTACCTGTACTTTCTCACTTTTTTCCTTTTGGGGGGGTCATCAAGTTTTTGACACCTTTCTAGGCGACTGGTGGTACTCGGATGTTGCCATATCCTAAAAGTGGTACAATGGGTGAAAAGGTTGAAAAGCCCTGTATTAGACATGTCCCTTGCAAATAGAAATCTAGAACCATTTATCTCTTTTTGTGTTGTTAATAATTGTATTGAAGTTTTTAATAAATATATTTAATATAAATATATTAAAAACCAATACAAACAAAATTAGACAGAAGAAAAAGAAAAGTTGGAAGATGCAGAAAAACAGAAAAGAAAAGTAAAAAAGAAAAAGGCAACAAACACAATAATAAGGAAGATACTTCTAATCCATCTAATAGTGAGCATAAGTTAATATATTAACTTTTTGCCCTCTTTTAAAGTTTCAAGTAAAACTTCTTCTCTCCATAGTCTGATTTTCCAGAAATCATAATCTTTTCAATCCTACTTCAGTAAAAAAATCCATTAGCCTTACCAGAAATATGAAACAATAGTTTGTACTATGTTAAATAGTCAAACTTTATTTTCTTTCTTTTTTGCTCTACACGATTTGACCTTTAAATCCTTCCTATGGCACTGCAGGTTTTGATATTTCATCACTCTTTAGTCTTTAAGTAGGCTTTTATTAGCCTACTTTGTAAATTCCATAAAGAGGATTTCTTGTTGTAGCTATCCATTTCCAGATCCTTTTCTTGATTTGCCTTTTGTATTGTCATTTTGATAATCTCAATTTTGTTGTCTTCTATGCCTTTAGACTTTGTAATGTCTATGTCAGGTAAAAAAAAAGTTTTTCTCATTAATTTCTAAAAGTTTATCCATTGAAATCTGTATTCCTTCTGACATATTAGTTATTAACATTTCAGTCCACATTTCAAAAAACTCTTTAGGATAAGAAAAAAAATACAGCAAATCTAGCCCTTTTAACTCTTTTCGGCCTGGTCCTTTAATTCCTTTAATATCAGTCTGCAACCATCACCAAGCCTTACGTGTGTGTGTGTGTGTGTGTGTGTGTGTGTACGTGTGTGTGTGTGTGTGTGAAGAGAGAGGGACAAGAGAGAATTATGGAGAAGCGGGAGAGAGGGGGAAGAAGAAAAATCAGATGAATAAGAAAATCATTAACCATAGTTGCAACAGGAAGTATAGAATTTATAGAGTATAGAGTTTAAAACCCGTGGTATCCTGTGACTTACCAACACCTTTATAGTTATATAAGTTTTCAATAAGCAACAGTTGCTTCATATGTACAGATTGTGCAAGTCTTGGAATATGACATACATTAGTATATAGCATGTATATATATATAATCAACATGCTAGTTCATATTTATATAATATCCTGCAAAGATTAGAAAGCTTATTATCCCTCCAACAGCCCTGCAAGATAGGGCATATATAGTTAGCACATACATTTCCACCCCAAAAATATTGGTACAGTATAGCTTCAAGTAAGTTTTAACAGCAATTTTATTTTTCATTTAACATTGACAGGAATTTGCATTTATACCTATATGTTAACTTGTGCATGCTATATGTATATGTGGATGTGGACACACAGCTTATTTTTAATTGCTTGTTTTATCAACCCATTCTCCTCCAAATATTAAAAACTATCATTTCTTTAAGTCCTGGGCCAGGCAAGCTCTATATCCTGGTTTATTTCTTAAAATTATTTTAATTAAAAAATAAATAAAAGGGAAGCTAGCATATTGCAAAGCATCCTCTTTATTTTCAAGTGTGTTGCTGGTTGCAAATAGACCTTAAACACAGTCTTAAAGAGTAAGCAGGATAGGAGGCTGGTGAAGATCTATCTATGTCAGTGGTTCTCAACCTTTTTAATGCCGTGACCCCAACCGGACGTAAGTCAAGGACTAAACCGGTCGTAAGTCGAGGACTTTCCCTGCCCGGGAGCGCCACGCATGCGTGGTTCCGCCCCCTGTGCCGGCCGAGGCGTAGCTGGCAAGCGGCAGAGATGGAGCAGGCCGACCACCAGCTGGCCCAGCCCAAGGGAGGTAAGGCACCCGCCGGAAAAGGGGGAAAAAATGGTGGACAAAAAAAATGGCGGACAAAAAAAATGGCGGACAGCCTTGCTTGGCGACCCCCATGAAATGGTCGATCGACCCCAAATGGGGTCCCGACCCACAGGTTGAGAACCACTGATCTATGTGGTCACTAGGCATCAAAAATGATTCACTGGCACACCAATCTATCAATCATCAATTAGACAGGTGTAGCTGAGTGCTTGATATGGAAATGGGCCACCTCTCCAGAAGAAAAAGGATTACCAGGAAGAATGGAAGTAACCTTGTCAGTTTGCCTTCTGGCAGCCAATCTGTGAGGGTTTCCATGATATATTTCTGTAAGTTCCAATTGTTTGCTGATCTAAAAGCGTTGGGGGAACTTTTCTTTACACTGCTATGTCTCTGTACAATTGCATTGATCCAATAAGAATATCCTTCAAGGAGGAAGACTCCCTGCAATGCCTGCTACCAGAGGCCCAGACAGGAGGCCCTGAAAATAATTCCCTGAATAAAATGGATTATGCTGAGCATTTACTTCAGCTATGTCATTTGTTTTTATAACTACCTTGCTAAACCTGGAGATTAAACACCAAATCATAGATAATTACATAAATATTTTGGTTTTAAGGAAATAAAGAAAACCTGAGAAAGCTAAACTTAAAAAACTATGTTTGATTTAATCAAAGAGGATTTCAAGACTTGGACCATAAACCATTCTTTTGAAAAGGTTATGATCATTATTAATTAAACCACTTAAGGCAGGGAGACTAGTACATGCCAAAGAAGATATTTTAGTCACATGGTACAAAGTGACGTACATTTCATCTAAGCCAATACCATTTAATTCGCTGGAACTTTCCAGGATTTAGGATTTTTCAGTTAAAATACTGTACCAGCAAAGTTTCTTGAACCGAATAAAACCTAAGGTATTTAGAAAAATCCACCTTAAATGAGACTTTTGTTTTTTTTGTTTTTTAAATAGGAACCAACTGTATTCAAAAAAGACTTTAAATTTCTGCATATGTAAATGATAACTCTGAAATTCAAGTTGTAGTAGAAATAAAATAATTGAATCTATTGACCTTGCTAAGGAAAAAACTCGATTTGCTTTCTCTATTCCTGGATTTCTTCCATTCTTTTTTTATGATATTTTATTAATTTTCTCATTTTACAATTGAGTATTTAAAAAGCAATGTAATTACTGGATTAATCAATAGTTTAACAGCCTACATAAATCTTCAGTATAAACCTCATGTTACAACATCAAATATTTCCTCTCTTTTTCCTTTAATATCTATTATCTCATATTAAGCTAACACAGTTCTTATTATTATCAACTAAATAAAAACATTTTTGTTACAATTATTAATAGTGTTTAGCTTACCGTATATACTCGAGTATAAGCTGAGTTTTTCAGCCCATTTTTGGGGCTGANTGCCAGAAGCCTCGCGCGAAGGGGGGAGGCCTGGCGACGCTGCGCCCTGCCGGGCGCTCACTGACAGGGCCGGGGGGGCCGAGGCGGCCAGGGAGGAACAGCCAAAATGCCCCCTCGGCTTATGCGCGGGTCACCAATTTTTCCCAGTTCTCTGTGGGAAAATCGGTCCCTCGGCTTATACTCGGGTCGACTTATACTCAAGTATATACGGTATACATATCTTAATTGCATTTGCATTCAATCCTTATATACAATCAATGTCCTGTTATTGCTTTTTTCCCCCCAAGGTTTAATTTTCCATCAATATTCAAATTAACATTTGTTATTTATGATTTCCAAGTGTTTCCCTTATCTCAACTTCTTCCTTTTTCCCTTTTCATAACATTGTGGAAATTAAAGTATCTTTCCATTTTTGTGCATAGAGCATTTTCCTTCATATGTAACAACAAAGTTCCATTTATATATATATAATTGATTATTTTTTTTAAAAAAACCTAACAATCTTAGTGCTTAGTAAACAGCATGTTGTCTAGGTTCACATTTCATAACAATCAATAATAGTCAATTTCTATCATATGATATCAAGCTTTCCTCGATTTTCTCTTCTTCCCATATTGTTCTCTTTTGCAAACATTAGGTTAATACAGTTCTTAATATTTTAGTAACAAAGAGGTTAAATATAAACATTTTTCTAACTTTTATCCAATTGGTTATAGCATCAATATAGAACTTCTTTTCTAATTAGTCTTCTTGGTTGAGTTATATGTCCTGTTTTCAATATTCTCATTTAGACTTTTTCCCCAAAAAATTGAAATCATTTTTATCTGTTAAGATTTTCTCAAAATTGATTTACGGTTAAATATCTAAGCTGTTTCCCTCACAATAATCCTCCCAACAATTACATTTCTCATATAAAAAAAAATACAGTACTACTCAGAATAAGAAAGAAGAAAAAGAAAAATGAGAAACTAAAATTCGTTTATATCCCCCATTTTTTCATTTTTAACTCTATTCCATTCGATATTTACTAATTAAGTAATCCATGTTATATTTTAACCATATTTAAACAGATACTTAATCTTTAAAAATTGCATCTGATAAGGCAGTTACATTTCTCATATCATAAAAAAAATCTTTTAACTCTATTCCATTCAATAGTTACTGGTTGAGTAGTCCGTATTGTATTTTAACCATATTTAAACAAATGCTTAATCTTTAAAAATTGCTTCTATTAGGTCCAATCTTCTGATCCCTTGGATCTGATTTTAGTCTTTTTCTTTTGCCAAATGGCTTTTCTCATCCATCTATTCCACTTAGTTAAAAAGTGTTGCCATTTTCTTGTGGATGTTGTTAAGAATGGTAGAGGCAGATTAGGTAAGATGTTGATTTCTTTTATCTTTTTTGTCTCTCAAGTCGTAGGTTTTTTAGTATTTCTGTGATCCATTTTGTCAGACTTTTCTTCTTATCTTCGGCTTTGTTTTGTGATTCTGGGGTCTGGACTATCTCTTCCATTTCCGGTGCTTCAGTCACATCTTGTATGTTTTCCTTCATCTGCGTTAAATCACAACCCCTTCCATTGGTAGATTTTTTCATTTTCTGAAAATTCTTATGTTGTAAGGTTAATGTAGAGATATATCCATTTATATTATCAAAGTTGTTTTTAATTTCATTGTGGTATAGAGCCATTGTTATTTGGATTAGTTGCAACATAGTGAGCATTTCCTCCTGGAAAGTATTTGGTTTTTCTTGACAAGTTCTTTTTGCAAGTTTCTGAGATTCCATGACAACTAAAACTCAATTTTTTTTCTTTCTCTGAAAACAACTTTAAAGGCACAGTCAATAAGTATTCATCATCCAGGAAGGTCAGTTATGTTTTTTCTCGAATTACAGTCTTTGCTTATTGTGGCTGGCCCAGAATGTTTTGTTTAGCTCTTTTTAAAGATCAGAGAAGTAGGTTATCTCATTCTGGGTGTCCTGCCAATACTTATAACAAAGCAGCTAAAGTTATATATTCTCTTCCATCACTAGATGTCAGTAACAGTATGTTTCTTGCCCCCTTAATAGTTTAATTCGCCGCTTCCTTCTGTGGGAGAGTGGAGCTAAGCTCCCTCTCCTTTTCACTTTTGGAAGCTTTTTTGCTTCCTGGAGTATTTTTTCCAAAAGTTCAGAATATAAAGTAGGAGAGAGAAGATCAAATTTCTCACCCAGTTTCAGCACACTGTTCACCAACGTTCTGGTGAGTACTGGTGGACTTCGGCTGCAAGTAGCTTGGGCTGGTTACTGAGGTGGGGCCAGAATTTCTCCTGTCAGGTTAGAGGGAATTCCCAGTTTGAATGGGATGACCGCCGTCGTTCCCAGATTGCTGGGGTGCCCCTCTTTCTTCGCCGCTTCTTTGGGGTGGCTTTAGACCCATTTAGGGTCCCCTGGCAGGATGAAAAGTGCCATGGGAAGCAGAGCTTCGCAATCCCGCAACCGTGGACTACCACACAAAACTAGAAGTCTGAAAGTTCCATTTATTTTTCAAGTTCTTTCTCCATTAAGCAAAAAAAAAAAGTCTTTGGTTTTATTTTTATATTCACGTTAAGACTCTTCTGTATTAAGATATGAGTCCTACTCCAATATTTCTTTGATTTATTGCAGGTCCACCAAAGATGGTTAAAATTCCTTCTTTATATTTCCAACATACATTTGAAATATCTTTATTAATTATGACAGTTTATCTGGTGTTAAATACTAATGGTATATCATTTTATAAACATTTTCTTTTAAGTTATAATTTAATGTAAATTTCTAAAGCGTTCATGCACATGTTTTCCATTTTCCAAGCATTGCATTATACCCAAAATACATTGCTCATTTGGGACATATGATGTTTCATGTACTCATTCTTTAAGTTCAGTTTCAACAACAATTTATAAACTTGGCAATAACATGTTCATCATTAACCATGCAGTACAATTTCAGATTCATTTTTTGCAAGGTCAATTCCATAAGTTTTAAAAATCTAATTTAAATCTTCCTTTCATTTGCAAATACATAAACCAGTGACAGACAAGTTTTCTGATTCCAATTCTTTGGATTTGGGGATTAAAAACTAACAATGTGCTTCTAAGTTGAAAAAGAATTAGAACCTGGTTCTTCCTAATCTAAAACCACCAATCTGTTCAATGCATAAGACTATCTCAAAATAGTTTGCAGTCTGAAGTGAGCAACTAGCAGCATTTCTTTTTTATATAATAATTTTATTAGAAAATACAATTAAAGAGATAAAAACTAGTAAAAATTAAAAAAATAGAAAAAATAGAAAATGCAGAAAAAATAGATTGAAAAGAAATATATATAAAAATGACTTCCCTTTCAATCACAAGTACAATTTTAAAATTCTCTTAAAATTCAAGAAGTGATCTCTTCTTCCATATCGCATCTCTTGTCTATAAATAAATCCTAGAGCCTCATTGTTCAGTTTTGATCAGCAAAAGTCCATTAAAGGTTACCAGACATAATAACGTATCTATTTTAACCATGGTTAAATAAACCAAACTTATGTTCCTTTCTTTTACTTTTAATAATATTGATATTTTATTTGTATTTTCAGTATAGCATCTTTTTCCATTTCATTTTTGTAGCCTATCATTTTTAAATCTATTTTCAGATCAATCTCAGTCTTGTTTGGTAAAAATGTTCCTCTTCCATAATATGTTTCAACAGTCTATAAAGTTGAACTGTCAAAATTGACTTCTGGGTCCGTGTTCAAAAATATACAATATATCCATTTTAATCCATTCTGGGTCAAATTTAATTGTTCTTCCCATCAATACCTTCTGATTCCTCTAGTGTCCAATCTTCAAAGTACCATCCCATCATGTTTTCATTTTTAAAAGAATACTAAGAAATGCATTTTCTGCAACCTTATTACATTTGTAACCTTTTAAAATCAAAGTTCTAATCACCATTTTGCTATTTATTATGAAAGAAAAAAAACATTTCAACTTGTATTTAAAATTTTGCTAAGGGTTGAAGGAATATCACCTAATGCTGTAAAACTGAGTCTTAGGGTTCCTTAGTAATGGTATAGAGCAGTGGTGGCGAACCTATGGCACGCGTGCCAGAGGCGGCACTCAGAGCCCTTTCTGTGGGCACGTGTGCTGTGCCCCAGAGATGGCGAGGGACTGGCCGCCGTCGCCCTGGCCCCACCCACCCAGTCTGCCATGACCACTGTGGCCACGCCCACCCGGCACCCGGTGATAAATAAGTGGGGTTTGGGTTGCAGTTTGGGCACTGGGTCTCTAAAAGGCTCGCCATCACTGGTATAGGTTACCAGTGATGGCGAGCCTCTTGAGCAGAGGGCTAGACTAGAGGACCTCCAAATTTCTATTCTATTCTACTCTACTCTACTCTACTCTACTCTATTCCTCATAGTTGAAAAGTAGTTAACAAATAATTTAAAAAGTGATTAAAAATAGAATTTACAAACCTAGTGTCCATTGGTACAGTGCCAAACATGTTTTTAGTTAAGATGGCTTTTCTTCATCTCCCAGAATTCTAACACCACCACTACCACCCTGAGATTGCTATCTTATAGTCTCTTCACGAGGAACAACTGGTGGTGGTGGTATTAGAGCACTTGTGAGCAATCTTAATTCCTCTCCTTGTCTGGAGAGAAATGATAAAGAACAGGTTTTATTAGCTTTTTATTCAGCTGCGATCATTGGATCGATTCTCAGCAGAGCCATCTTCAGTTTGCTATTTCTTTCCCCAAAGTCTGGGTATTAGTAGCACTTCTTCATCCCAGTCTTGATTATAGTTCATCATACCCAAGGCCATGCAAATTGTTTCGGCTTCTGAGGCAGAATATTCAGCAATATTCTCTCTTACAATAAATATCCAATGATAATTAATTGCAGCCTCTTCATAATACCAATAATCATTTACTAGAGGCAACCACCTCACTTTATCCAATGAATTAGCCATAAACATTACATATTTTCATCATTAGCCTTTCTTCAATAGTAGAAGTTTGGCATTTCAAATGTCAAAATATAACTTACTCGAGATGTTTTTGATTAAATGATACCTTATGATTAGTACCATTTTGAGCAGTGTTTTTCCAAACTAAAACTTGGAGTTATTAGGAAAAAAATCTGTAGACTAGTACTTGTTAAGGACTCCAAAGTGACGAGGGAGGGAGAGGCAGACAGGCAGGCAGGCAGGATGGACAGATGGATGGATGATGGACGGACAACCTCATTTCACCAGTAAGGCTAGGCCAAGCTGGATTCAGTCTGGGTTCTGTTCGAGAGAAGGCTTCACTAATCCTCTTTATGGAGTGGGGTGGGTGGAGAAAATTGAAAAAGTATAGCTTTAAGCTAGCGTTTGTCAATTGCAGTCACAGCTCAATCCTAATTATATATGCTTACGGTTCTACTGATTTCAGTTAGGAAATATTTATTTCTATGTGTTAGTTTTGACTCTTATTTTATTTTTTTAGCTTACTCTGTAATTCAAGATGTAGAACATACACAGTACTCTTCCCTCCTCCTATTTTCTTCAACAACAATAACCCTGAGGGGTGGGTTGGACTGAGAGAGAGTGACAGATCCGAAGTTACCCATCCAGCTCACATGCCTAAGACAAGACCAGCACTCACATCTTTTGGTTTCTTGGCCAGCACCCTACCCATTAGACCAAAACCTGGATCTTTATGTACTTTTGATCTTTTCTCACTTTCCTTGGTTATAATTTAATGCTTTTTATAGCAATTAGTTATACTTTAACAGTTACTCTATCTGAAAGATTCTACTAAATCACATCTAGACTATGTGATTTGCAGAAAATTATTCTGGCAAACCCATCCAGTGTATAGGCTAATTATCAAGCTTCAATTCTAGGAAAAGGAAGATATAGCAAGAAATAAACAATCAGACAAAACCAGATATGAATGCTTTTCATTTAGAAACAATTGTTTCCTGAGAAAAAGCCCCACTGAGACTTATTTTAAGCAGTTTCATATACTATTATATTGTATGCTATAATCTGCATGACTAAATCCATTTCCCTGAAGATAAATCACACTGAAGTTATTAGATTTTCTTTCTGGATGGACGTACATCCTAATGCGTGTGGAGTGTACCTGAGCAATTAGATATTATAACATAAAGTTGAAGCACAATCAAGTGAAGGAGGTAAGGGGCACAATGTGCCTTATAGCACAGATTTTTTTTAATATTCATAGATCTGATGTTGCATTGCAAGTGTGAAAGAGCAGCACCTGTGCTATAACATCATGACATGCATTTTGGAATCAGTGTAGTTTGGAACGGATACCTATGAAAATAAGTGCCCATGAAGATATGTGACTCCATTTCTGTGGATAGATTCACACATGATGCTCAGCTATAATGTGGCTGCTTGGTTTTGGCTTAGTATATTACATTAATCAAGAGTACTTTATTCTTTCAAACACGGCTAAGAAAATTTTGATTTAGCATACAGATTTTTTTTTTAAAAAATGATATTGAGAATACAGTATAGACCAATTCTTGCATTTTGTACTTGGGATTGGGTATGTATTTTTTCTGAAACATATACTCATTCCATTCATTCATTATGGAGAAAGGAAAATTTCTTGCTATCAAAGTTAGGAACTGTATTCTGGTGTTTTTTATTGTTTATCCCTATATTTTCTGCAGAAATTTGTTGAAACAAGTAACGAAAGATATGTTGGCAAGCATACTGGCTGGGGAACACTGGGAGTTGAAGCCCATGCATATTAAAGTTGTCAAGCTGGGAAAAAATCCCACTACATTAAGCACTTATTTAAAGCTTTTACCTAAGTACTAGATAGTTGACTGTAATACATATATGCTTTTGTTTCTCTTGCAGGTGGATTTTTAATCCCATACTTGATTATGTTAGTTGTGGAAGGAATGCCATTGTTATTCTTAGAGTTGGCAATAGGACAACATATGCACCAAGGGAGCATTGGCACATGGAACGCTATAAGTCCTTACCTCTGTGGAGTTGGTGGGTTTTTGTCTATCTATTGCTTGCTTTTCTTGTTTACATATAAAATGACAATTGGTTTTTAATATACCTGCTAGAGATCTATTGTTTTGCTTGTGGATTTTACAAATAGTCCTTGACTTATAACCTTTTGTTTAGTGACCATTCAAAGTTACAACTGCATTGAAAAAATGTATTATGACTGTTTTTCACAACCATTGTGAAAATTGTTGCAGCATCCCCATGGTCAGGTGATCAAAATTTGGATGCTTGGCAACTGACTCATATTTATGACAGTTGCAGTGTCCTGGGGTCATATAATCACCTTTTGTGACTTTCTGATAAGCAAAGTCAATGAGAAAGCCAGATTCACTTAATAAACTTGTTACTAAATTAACAACTGCAATGATTCACTTAACAACTGTGGCAAGAAAGGTTGTAAAATGGGGCAACATTCACTTAACAAATGTCTCACTTACCAACAGAAAGTTTGCGCTCTATTGTGGTTGTAAGACAAGTTTGTAATAAGTTTGTAGACATCTTGTTTTCGCTTTTCTATCACGAGCTTTTTCTTTAAAAAAAAATCTACATGCACAATTTCAATCCTGTAAAGTTACAAATACAAAATCAATCCTTTTTTAAATTTTAAATTGCAAATACAAGCCAATTGTTAATTCAGGAAAAACTTGAAATGTCTTTAAATAAGTAATTTTTGTCATCTCCAGTACATGACATCAGCATCAAATATACTTATTGCTTGTTTAAAAAGCCAGAAAAGGCTGGGAAGTCAAGCATTTCCCAACTGATACATACCCAAAGATAGAAACATAGCAATATAGAATCCAGTTGTCTATAAAAACATGAAGCAGCCTGCCTACTTTTATTTCCTCATACACTGAGGGAATTTTATCATTTGGAAGAGTAACAAAGCCATCTAACAAAAATAGTTGCTATATCTGGGGAAATGATATATCAAAGAATGTAAATGTATATTCAGAAGGAAATGTTGTTTGAAATAACAAATCCTGCCTGGTGAACTATTATAACATCTGGGCCTAATGAATGGGAAAATTAACTCTAACCCAATACAGGCACACAGTAATTAAGATATGGATAAGAGCAGTTGACCCTTTCAAACTGAGATGTCATTAAAACATACAGGAAAGACTGGCTAAGGGAAGCAATTGAACTGCCTGACTATAACTATAGTATAAATTATGAAGAGGAGAGATTAAGATTAGGTACAACTTTCTTATCTCTAAAATGTTGTTTCCTACCCTAAGCTAGCAGCCTTCTAACATTATGTAACACAACCCACAAGGTGTTGAATGAGATACTTATGGTCAACTCATCCATGAAGCAAGGTTACTATTTTACAGAAATTATTGATTTACTGGAAAAAAGTGAAGAGGATTCATTTGGTTCCATGCAGTTTGATCAACTAATTGTTGCAATATGGAAAGCTCTTTGTTCAAAATTCCATCTATTCCATTCAATTCCCTTGAAAAATGTTGAGGGTTTTTTTTTCTTTGTCATTTCCTGAAGGACGGATAATGCACCTCTTCTCTACTGAAAGTGCTTCCCTCTTCCATTGTCTCACTATTTCAAATTTTTGCTAAATCTCCTCTTGTTTGTCAGTAGTTCATGGTTACCAAAATTTGCAATAAAACCCATAAAATAGATAGAGAAGAATTTACTGTTTTAATAGCCTAATTCACTTTGAGCATTCTGTTTATGTGAAGAGTTTCATGGAAATAATTACAGGAAAATATGTAGAGGAGGGGATTATTTATGAGTAAGACTGTGCATCTTCAAAAAATGATTCATTAGAAGTGCTGCAAGCTTCTTAACAGTGCCAGTACCATATCAAACCTTCACAGGAGTGTAAGGATTGCATCTGGGCTACTGATTAAAGCAGTGATTATTTTTTTAAGGCTTCTGCATGAGCTGTACAAAGATAAGCTACTTTAAGCAGTTCATTTATTAAAGCAATTCTTAAGTCAGTAGCATCTTTTTTTCTGGCTTGTATGGAGACCTTAAAAAAACCTTGGGATTGTTTTCAAAGCATTAATACTTCTGAGGGGGTGATAGCAATGATCAATTAATTCCCGTTTGCCTGACATAGTTTTCTTGTTTTCAGGAATTGCCAGTGTTGTTGTGTCATTTTTCCTCTCCATGTACTACAATGTTATAAATGGCTGGGCATTCTGGTATCTTTTCCATTCATTTCAGGTGGGTCAAACAATACCTTGAACTTACCTCCCTTTCTGCTAGGATGTTGTGACTGAAGAGATTGAATGTGTGTGTGTGTGTGTGTTTTCCATCTACTACAAACATCAGAAACTGCAGTGATGAGAGAGAGAGGGGAGGGAGGGAGGGAGAGAGAGAGAAGTGGGGTGGGAAGGATGGGTTGGGATAAATATTTTATATCCAGTTCTCAAACACAGTTTTGCCACTTTAATGGGCTCCCAGTTATGCAAAAATGTTGTTTGAAGGACTCAAGAGATAAAGGGTGAAAATGCTGCTTATTTGAAATGCATGACACCTGAAGGTAAGCAATGATTTCTCTTCCTTTTCTGATTGAACAAAACCAGCAACTGGTTTCAAGTGTTATTCACCAATCCTTTAGTAAGCCAACATAAAATTGGCTGTCTTTGTGGCCAAGCTTTTCTGTTCTGTGATGGGACAGAATCTTAACTGATGAGTTCCCCCAGTTTCACTTCCTCTCCTACCAACATCTCCCTTCTTTTGAACATGACCAGCAATGATTTCCTCTAATGTGAGATGGGGCAAGGCTGAACAAATGTACATGGGAGTTTGGAATGCCCTGTGACTCACGTGTCAGTTGTATATCTAAGGGCTTCTTCTCTTATTCCTCCTTACTGTGGCATAAACATGCTGCAGTTAGCAATAATTATTTTATGTTATGCTTCTTCAGCCCACAACTGAGGTTTAATTTTGTATTTTACCACTTCACTTTTAAAGTATTATTGCCCATTTTTGCAGTTAAGCAAAATAATCTCTCCCTGAAATCATATAGTAGATTTTACTGATAGGTTGTGGCAACATTTTATGATGTTCCACACAAGCACTTCTAATTGCATAATATTTCTTGGACTTGGGTTGTTCAGAGTGCACTGAGACAAAATGGGAATATATGACCAAACAAAAAACTTCTCTGTAATAACAGTATTATGACTTCTCACTTTGCTGTGCAATAGCAGTATCTACTAAGATTTTTTGTGTGTGTGTTTCAGAAATGCAGAGCGTTATCATAAAAATGCACCCCTATTCAGTTTAAATCCTTGGATGTAGAATAAAATATATTTTTATTTTTGCTTGATTTAGTGAAGGGTGTGAGTTCATGTGGCACAAAATAGTATTCTTCTACATGTGGAAGATTCCCATTTACTTTTCAATTGAGGAAGAATTCCTTCTTCCAGCATCTTTCACCATTTTCCATATAGTTTATGAATGCTATTAAAGACAGAGATTCTAGTAGAGTAAAACAATCAATGTCAATCCACATATACCGGTACTTATGCTGGCCATCTTTGACTTAAATAATAATTCATAACAATTTCTTGGAAAATTGTAATAAAACAGAACTGAGTATTATTAGCAAGCTTATAAAAAATGGCTAAGCTGTGAACCCCTTGATGCTCTCTGAGCTTGGTTGTTTGTTTGTAAACATTTTATTATCCAACTAGATAGCATCATCAATGGTTAATGAAATATTTAAGCTATTTTCATTAGCTTAATAGAAAAGAACTAGCTTTTGAAAAGAGACAATCCTTTTCTCTTTAGAACAACAGCAAATGTGCAACAGTTCTTATATGGTCAGTTACAGGCAAAATGTTGGATTCATATCTTTAGATGTTATCTGCTGAGTAATGAAATATCTACAAGCAAACAACCAAGTTCAGAGAGCACCAAGGCTCTGTGAACATATAACAATTTAATCCTCCTTCTTGCACTTATTATCTCTGGCAAGTATTGTTCTGTATCCTGAACTGAGATGCTTTGCAATTCAAAACCAGTCAGACAACTCAATGAAGATAGTTTTTAAACAAATATATAATCCAGGAATACTTGGTCAGAACTCACGATTTCTGTAGTTTTATCTGGATGTTGCATAATTGTCCATTTTTGTAGGTAAAATAATTAATTCCTTCACATCAACTTCTAGCGTGAATTAAGACTGTGTCTATCCTCCGGTGATCCCATGCTTATCTTAGACAAAGACATTCCAAACTGCTGGCACGTAGCCAGAATATCCTATGATGAACTTAGTAGCTCCTCCTACTGACTTGTTAACATGGGATTCACTGAATAGCTAAACTACATTACCCATAAGCCATCTCTTAAGGAGACAGAGCTTAACCCTATAAATGCCAAACATTCTAACATATAGTTCTCATCTAACTGGCTGATCCAGAACAAGTATTGAAAACATTGTGAACAATATAAATCTTATGGGACATGTGACACATATGTCAAAGATAAAACAAAAGAGTGACTAGGAGAGCCTTTGCACAACTTCATTGTGTGCACCAGTTACGATCTTTCCTGGATAAAGAGTCTCTGCACTCTGTCATTCAAGCCCTAGTCATCTCACAGCTGGACTTTGCATTGCAATGCACTTTAGATGGGGCTATCCTTGAAGAGCATTTGGAAGCTACAGCTGGTGCAGAATGTGATGCTAAGGGCAGTTCTTTGGACCTCTAGAGTGGCCCATGCTACACCACTGCTTCATGAGCTGTACTGGTTGTCAGTCTGCTTTTGGGTGCAGTTCAAGGTGGTTGTTCATCACCTTTAAAGCCTGCATGGCATGGCTCTAGGCTACTCGAGGAACCATGTCACTCTGCAGATCCTGTCAGCCTGGTGAGATCCAGAAGAAGAGCCTTCTCTGCTCCTGCTCTCTGGAACATCTTATCTCAGAGGTGAGACTGGCTCCCACCCTCTTGACCTTCCACAAGAGCCTGAAGACCTGATTCTTTCAAATGGCTTAGGGTCCCATGGATGGAGCTTCATACTGCAGGTGGTTGCCTAATTAAGTTCAATGCCACCTGCCTCCCCCCATTATGTCCAGTGCCCTTCTTTGGCAGCTTGTCTTTATGATTGTTAATATTTTTATTTGCTATTTTATAATGGACATTTTTAATGTTTGTAATGTTTTTCATATTGTAAGCCTCTCAGAATCATTGGATACAATATGGGCAGCAAATAAATTTTATAAATAAATGTAGCAAAGTTGAATACATTTGGAAAGGTCTGGGATACCTCTGAACCAATAAGATTCTTCTTAAGTACTCAATATCTTAATCTCTCAAAGCTTCATTAGTATTTCATAGATTTTCATATAAATTGATCCCCAAAATGCTGGCTGAATATCTCCTCTCAATCATGACATAATTAAAAAAAACCTCAAACCACTGTATTATGCCCCAGAAATGTTTCAGTTTTCTTAGGTCTATGTACATGCAACATAATATGTTTATCACTGAATAGGAGCAGCTCTCCAGTTTGTCAAATACTTTTCTGATGCTTAATTACAAGTATTATAATAATAGATATAATTATACATAGATGCCAGCTTTTCTGCCTCAGATTTGGCAGTGAATTACTGTCAAGATTTAACATTTTACATGGTTATGATCTGGCAAAAGTCTTCCAGGAACAGCATGGGTAGATAAGAGTCTTTACTGTAAACAAGAATGAAGCAAATCAAGCAGCAGATTGCCCACTGCCAGAGTGAATGTTGAGGTGCTTCTTCTAAAGATAGTGGTTCAAACCTATATCATTTTCTTTATGCCCCTTCAGTTAACTGGCTCTTTGTACAATAATTGCTGCTTTGAAATTGCTAAGTACTTACAGAACTATCAGTTCTGGCCTGAAAATTGTTGTTGTGGGTGATTAGTCACATTGGGGATTAAACCCAGTGCATGTGGTCTATCACATAGCCATCTTCCCCATATCTTGCACTGCAGCCTTTGTATTTGGATGTCCGACAGTATTGGGAATTATCTATATGGATTTAATGTCTGATTCACCCTTAAAGGATCCTTTGCCATGGGCAAGCTGTCCACTGAGTATTAACCACACAAACTATGAGGAAGAATGTGAGAAAGCAACACCGACTCAGTACTTCTGGTATAGGAAAACCCTCAATATTTCTCCATCCATTGAGGAAAGTGGAAGCATCCAATGGGAGCAAGCAGCTTGTCTCATCCTGGCTTGGCTAGTGGTCTATTTGTGTATTCTGCGTGGAACAGAACATACTGGAAAGGTAAGAAATGTACTGGAGTTGAACATACTAGGGTTTCATAAATATAACTGAAGACAAGAAAAAAATCCTGAAAACCTTTTAAAATAATTTGGGATTTAATTTGGCCAGGGAATTATAGTTAGTTGTATGAATAAACACAACCGGTGACTTTTTAACAGAAAAATAGACTCTGAGCTCTGTGAATTTCTCTATCACAAAAGTTCATGTTATTAGAAAGGTTTTTATAAACATATGAATAGAAATGTGCGTAGTTGAAATGAAATAGGCAGTAAATGCATGTGCATGTTTGCATCTATGCATATGTACTTGAAGAACTGAAACAACATTAAACATTTAGTTATCTTAATTCAGTTGTCATAGAAAGATCTGAAATTTGAAAGCTTGCCCTACTAAATGTTATTTCAATGACTATTAGAATATTACAATTTTTAGCCAACTACAGATAGTCTTCAACATAACCATTTGTTTAGTGACCTTTCAAAGTCACAACAGCACTGAAAAAAGTGATGTATGATAATTTTTCAGTTACAACCATTGTGGTATTCTCAAGGTCACACGATCAAAATTTGAATGTTTGGCAACAGGCATGTATTTTTGATGGTTGCTATGTCCTGAGGTCATGTTATCACCTTTTGTGACCCTTTGACAAGCAGTCAATGGGGAAGCCAGATTCACTTAACAGCCGTGTTACTAATTTAACAACTCAGTGATTCACTTAACAACTGTGTCAAGAAAGATCATAAAATGGGGCAAAATTCACTTAACAACAGGCAATGGAAACACGAGATTCAATTGTGGTTGTAAGTCAGGAACTACCTACATAATTAAAGCCAATAATATATTCATTTGTCATAAGAACCAGAAATTATGGCCATTCCAAATTATATTCCAAAACATTGAATTATTTATTTTATTGATTGAAGCTCATAATTAAGAGTTCAGTATGAGTACACATGTACCATTTGGAATTTAATCTCTAATGCTAAATAATAATATTCTTGAAACTCATTTAGAATTTAAAATAAAGATATTAATTATCAGCTATAGGAATATTTTCCACTTCTAATAAATGTACCTTTTTATTTTTTTGCAGATTGTTTATGTAACAGCTACATTACCTTATGTAGTCCTTATTATATATTTAATCAGAGTCTTAACACTTCATGGAGCTACTAATGGACTGCGATATATGTTCACTCCAAAGGTACATTTAAAATAGAACACTAGTATTAGCTTGCTGAAGGTACAGTCAATATTGTACATCTATGGAAGAGGTCAAAAAAATCAAGATGGTACCAAAATCATGCAATTGAAGCTTCCCCTTCTTTTGCATGCATTGAATGTGCAACACTTTCAAAAAGGACAGAATTTTGATGTTTGACTTTTTAAAAAACATTCCCCCCTAAAGATGCCCCAACAGGGTGTAAAAGATGCTATGATGTTATCAAGATGACATGAAAAATTATATACATTTTTATAATTTTATATTTTATTGTTGTTAGCTGCCCAGAGTTATCCCATAGCAAATTAATTAATTAATTGATTAATTAATTAAATTCATTTTCATACTGAGAATGTCCTGATTATCAATAATTGTATAGCATAAGTGGGCAATCATTTGATACTTGGGCATTAAAGTTTGGATGAGGGAGGGTTGAAGAATGCAGAATAAATAGGGCTATGTTTTTTGGAGAGACTGTTGATTGTTGTGCCTTATAAAGTAAAAATGCCTATTAATGCTTTTGTATTACAGTTCTACAATACAAATAATATCAATTTATGACCATAATGGTGCCCAAAATTTCCATCATAAGTCATGACTGCTATGTTGAGGCATCAACATGACCAGACCTGATTTTATAACTTAATTTTCAGTGGTCATTAAACAAATGCCATATTGTTAATGCAGTAGTCATTAAGTGAACGTCACAGTGATTGAGTCAATATATTACTGTGGGTATTTTTTGCTGGAAATTGGCAAACAATGTAATAAAGTGTGGTCATATCATCTTGGAATGCTGCAACCAGCTGTAAACTGGTTGCTAAATACCCAAAATGCAGTTAAGTGATTGTGGATTCAGAACTGCAGAACCAGGTTGTAAGTAGTTTTTTGGGGGAAGGACTGTCATAAATTCAGTCAGTAAGCAAGGACTATTTGTATCCATTTCCTATCTAAAAATAGCAGGAAATTGCCTTCAGTTTTTAGCCATCACCTTGAGAGAATTCTAAAGACTATAAAAACAAGAGTTTCTCATCCCTGTTTTATTAAATCAGTGGAGTATAGGTAGTCCTCGACTTTCAACAGTTCATTTAATGACTATTCAAAGTTACAATGGCACTGAAAAAAGTGACTTATGACCCTTTTTCACACTTATGACCGTTGCAGCATCCCCATGTTCACATGATCAAAATTCAGATGCTTGGCAACTAGTTCATATTTATGACAGTTGCAGTGTCCTGAAGTCATGTGATTCCCTTTTATGCTCTTCTGACAAGCAAAGTCAATGGGGAATCCAGATTCACTTAACAACCATGTTACTAATTTAACAAATGCAGCGATTCACTTAACAACTATGGCAAGAAAAATCGTAAAATGGGGCAAACTCACTTTACAAATGTTTCACTTAGCAACTTAAATATTGGGCTCAATTATGGTCCTAACTCAAGAACTACCTGTATTGGGCTGCATCTTTAAAAAAAAACTTTAAAATAATGTAAAGTCTGGTAATATGGTGTCATTTTTTTTCTTATTATGAATTCATCTACTTACTAAGAAATGAACAAGATGATATGTTGAAAAGAAAGGGCTATCCACCAAACATGAAGGAAGTTCTTATTTTCCACTGCTTTTAGACCATGGGATGCTCTTTCTTTGGAGCTAATATTGGCCCCAAGTTATGGCAAGGAATGAAATGTATTTTTTAAAATATATTTAATCTTTCTAAAGGATTAGTTTTCTATTAGTTTTCTCCAGGGGAAAGGCTCTTTTATTTTTAGTTGAATATCATCTTGGCAGTAGTTGTGGAAAATTAGTATATACATAAAATACACACACACACACACACACACACACATACATTACTAGCAATAGAATCAAAATTCAGTAATAATACAAATTGCCTGCTCAGTATGCCAATGTTCAAATGTACCCTTGAGTACCCTCGTTTAGTCATTGTCGCCTCTTCAAATACATACATACATACATACACAAATGATTCTGCTCTGTTGATGTCCAAAAAAATTAATTTGGGATTTTTATATGACGTAGCATTACATATAAGGGACAGTTTGGTGTAGTGGTTAAGGCACCAGCTACGTCATATAAAAACATGCTTTTTATATGACGTAGCATTACATATAAGGGACAGTTTGGTGTAGTGGTTAAGGCACCAGCCTAGAAACTGTGACAATCCTCCCTTAAGATCAGCTGGGTACCTTGGACCAGACACTCTATTTCAGCCCTTGGAAGAAGGCAATGGCAAACCACTTCTGAAATCTTGCCAAGAAAACTTCAGGGACTTGTCAAGGAGTCAACAGTGACTCAAAGGCAACAACAACAGCTGCATGACATATAACCTCTCCTAATGTCAGGGAACACAATATAACAGCATGAATTAACAATGGTTGAAACTGCCAGAACAGTTTGTATCTCCATCGACACCCAAAGTGATAAATGAGGAAGAGGAAAAGGAGGAGGAGGAGGAGGTGGTGGTGGTGGTCAGGGAAATCAGACAATGTAAAAACTGGAAACTGAATTATACAGGCAGTCTTGACTTATGACAACAATTGGGACTGGAATAGTCATTACTAAGTGATGCAGTTATAAAGCAGATGTCACGTAACCACATCACTTTGTGACCACAATCCTGGCATTCTGTGTTCCTGTTTTTAACCAAGAATTGCAGGTCATTAAGAAAGCACACATCCCAATCCAAACCATTTGAGCTTGGTCTCTCCTAGCCCCAAGTCTGATTAAGGCAAGGAGATGCACCCAATTCCCTCCACTTGTTTATCTCCTCTCCATTTCTGTCCTTTTGGCCAGCCTGCCTCCAGCCTCGTGGGGTCACAAGCAATCCTAAAATCATGTGGCTATGTGCTTGCTTTTCATACCTGGGAAACTGCAGCTACTCCAGCCCAATCCCAAACACAGTCATCCTTGTGACACTGCACTCAGAGACCCCTGTAGCCCAACACTCTATTGCTTTGCTAGCTCCTTGCTCCTGCTGATAATTGCCAGACTCAGCTGGGCAATGATATAAAAGAAAATGACTTCTTCTTCTTCTTCTTCTTCTTCTTCTTCTTCTTCTTCTTCTTCTTCTTCTTCTTCTTCTTCTTCTTCTTCTTCTTCTTCTTCTTCTTCTTCTTCTTCTTCTTCTTCTTCTTCTTCTTCTTCTTCTTCTTCTTCTTCTNCCTCCTCCTCCTCCTCCTCCTCCTCCTCCTCCTCCTCCAACAAATCTGAAGCCCAGCTGCATCCAGGGACCACTGCAAATGAGCTTTTTGGTGGGCATGCCTCATTAGCAGCAGGAACAAGAAGATATAGGATGGCAGAGGGCCAAAAGGTCATAGGTAGTGGTGGTGGAAATAGGAAGGTAGTTGACCTGTCCCTGTGGGCATAAGTGTGGATGGACTACCAAATACCTAAATTTTATTCACATGACTGCAAGGTTGTTGATACAACCATAATTTCTGGCATGGGTCATAAGTCTCTTTGTTCTGTATTGTCATAAGTCTGAATGGTCACTGAACAAATGGTTATATGTCGAGGACTACCTGTGATACATATGACATAAAACTAGAATATATATATGAATGATATGTGGACAATATTTAATCATAGTATGATTACAGAACTGGGTAAACAGGAAAATAATCAATACCACATAATATGGTGGAATCCTGCCTTCCTTCCCAAATCTTCTCTGGCTCATCTCCCACTCCTCTAGGACAGATTTATCTAGGGGAAAAGAGGAGATATTATCTCTTTTGGTTATAGATATTTCTCTGCCAATAAAAATATCCCATTGCATTATTCCCAATACTACAGATTCAAGCAATAACTTTGAATTTAAAGGTTGGTTACACTTGCAGAAAAGGAGGTCAGGTGCAGGACAACATCCCTGATACTCAAATGCCTGGCACCAACTTTATTTTAGTAATAATAAAACCATAATTATCTTATTAAACTTTGAGTACTTTTAAGAAAAAAAGAAATTCATTAAATCTGATGTAAATATGACCTTATGCATTTGGATTTACAGTAATTAAACTGCAGAAAATGGCTGTGTTTTAAGCTGAGCCAATATGCTGCATTCTTTTTCATTACAGGTAGCCCTCAATTTATAATCAAAATGGAGCCTGCCCATCACAGTTGTAAGTCGTGACGGTCATAAAATGGATTGATCACATGATCGACCCATTTTTACAACTTTTTTTGCAGCAATCATTAAACGAATACAGCAATTGTAAAATGGCAGTTGTAGTTGTTAAGTGAATGCCATAGTTGTTAAGCAATCCAGTGGTTTGCTATAGGTGCAGTTTTGCCGAAAACCAGAAGTAAATGCCAGTTTTCAACCAAACTTGTAAAACTAGGCCACAAATGCTGCCTAGTTTCAAAGTGGCTGAAGTTTGATAATATGACTGGGGGGAGAGGAAACTGTCAGAACTTCAAATCCAGTTTTGTTGCAACTTTGAACAGTTGCTAAGTGACCAATTGTAAATCAAGGACTATCTATATCAGGGGTCCCCAACCCCTGGTCCATGGACCAGTACCGGGCTGCGGCATGCCAGCAACTGGTCCACACAAACAAGGAAAGCCCCATTTGCAGGAGGAAGGCAGCATAAAAAACCAAGCCCCCTCCAGTCTGCGGAAAAACCTCTCTCCACATAACCAGTCCCTGGTGCCCAAAAGGTTGGGGGCCTCTGAACTATATCATAAACTACAGACTGGTAGTGAGCTGTCTTTCAGTTCCATTAAGGAAGTAGAATTTTTGAAATGCTACAAAAACAAAGAAATTTGTGGGTGCCTCTGGATTTTTGCTATGCGTAATATGACTAATATAGCTACTTTCTGAAAATGATACATCATTAATCCATTCTCATCAATTATGCCTTGCAGCTAGAGCAACTAGCAAACCCCAAGACTTGGATTAATGCAGCTACTCAAATCTTCTTCTCTCTCGGCCTGGGCTTTGGTAGTTTGATAGCGTTTGCCAGCTACAATGAGCCAAACAACAATTGTGAGCGACATGCCATCATTGTTTCCTTAATAAATAGTGCCACCTCAATATTTGCCAGCATTGTCACATTCTCCATTTATGGTTTTAAAGCAACTTTCAACTATGAAAGCTGCATAAACAAGTAAGCTTGGTTTTTAATCCAGATTTATTTTTCTCTTTTAAATCTGCTCAATCAACATACACATTTAAAAATGATTTACTGAAGTTAGGATTTTTTTCAATAAATAATTCCTGATTCATATTCCAAGAAAAGTTTCTTTTATGATATATAAGGTGTCTGGGTTTAGAAAGGTTTCTGAAATAAGATGACAACTAAGTATGAAATCTCATTAAAAATGGATCTTAATACTTGTAACCACAGCTAATGTGCTGCTAACAATTGTCTAAAATTTAATAATATTTTTTGTTATGATAAATAAACAGTAATTCTGTCTTCCTTGAATTGCTTTCCCCTTCTTACTTTTTGAAAACTCTAAAATGTTGAAAAGTGTTGAGAATCCTGTAATTTGTTTTATTATATTTTTTTTTTAAATTGCCTTTCAGGGTGATCTTGCTGTTGACTAATTTTTTTGATCTGAAGGAAGGTTTATTGACAACAGAAAACCTTGAGAACATGAAGCAGTACCTAGAATCTGCTTATCCTGGAAAATATGCAGAAGTATTGCCACAGATCAAGAACTGCACTTTGGAAACTGAACTAGACACTGTGAGTCCCTCCCTCCCTCCCTCCCTCCCTCCCTCCTTCCTTCCTTCCTTCCTTCCTTCCTTCCTTCCCCTCTTTTTTCCAGAAAGAATATGATGACACCCACTTGCTGATGTCAAGAAATTTGGTCAGTGCCTTGAATATGCAATAGCTGATCTATTGAGAATGGGAGACCTTGTTTAAATCCTCATTTAGCCATAAACTCACCATGAACCAGTAATTACTTCTCAGTCTTTTTTAAAAAAAATTAATACAGAAAATTAAAATACAAACTTCAAAGGGGGGGGGATTGGAGATTTTATAAAAACAAAACTAAATAAAGACATTAAAAAGACATATTAGAAAGACAAAAGACAAAAATACATATCATCCCCCTAGTTGAACACTGACAAATATATAACAATAATAGTTTTCTCCCCTTATGAGTCAGGTCTAAGATTTATAAGCTTGTACATCTATTTGAACCAATCTGACCTGTTATACATCTAGCTATAATAACAGGTTAATCAACAACTATGTTAAACTTAAAAAGCCCTTTATTAACTATTTTTATTGTAATAAGCTCATAGAAAGTTTACAACAGTTTCTTATCACTTCAATCCTTATCTCTAATCTGGCCAGGATCCTCGTTGGACTTTTGATAATAAAACCATTCTTTAGATTTTTAATTAGGATATTTCCCAACAATTGCATCCCATTTCACAGAGCCAGGAGTTTCTGTTATAAGTATCTCTGCAACATCCACTGTTCAAAAAGTCTCTCTGAAAAGGCAGGATTCATCCTAAAAAACCCCATCACTCATAAATTCCATTATTTCTGAATTTCTTGTATTCGTGTCCTTGTCAAACTTTTCTGCTAGATCTGAATTTTCAGACCAGGTTTGTCCTTCTTCATGTCTTGCAGCAACAAATCATATTCCAATTCTTCAAATTGCAAAGTCCAACTGTTATTTTCTGCTTTTTGGTGTTATCCTGAGTTTGATTCTAAACCACTGTTAACGCATCTTTTTTTTTTATTATTTAGAAAGAAAGCCAGTAAAATAGAAAGCATTCTTTTTTTAAAGGTTCCCAGAAAAGCTTTATCTTCTTCTGTAGACATTTTGAAAAACACACAATTCCTTTCAAGGATAAGAGAAGCAGATATATCATTACAAAATGTAGAGAGAAGTTAAGATAATTTTTTTCCCGGGTAAAAAGTAATCAAAAGAATTTTCCTATTTTTCTTTCCTTAAAAAAAATATTGGTAAGAATAAAATTCTTATAATATAATCCAATGTAAGTGTAAGTCCTATTGGGTAACTTTTACTACCAGAGAGTGAATTATCCCCACCAGCTTCCTTACAGAAAATGAAAGTGTTTTGTAATTCAATGGCAAACAATGAGAGAACAAAGAAAAAAGTTGTAAAGATCCAGCAAGGGTTGTAAGATAGGTCAGCAGTCAACTAGTCCAGAATTCTCCAACCTTTCTGGCTTTGTGGATTGGCAAGGAGGAGAAGACGGGAATGGTTCCACACAAGCGGCTGGTAAACGTGCGCATGCAGCTCCATTTGTGCAAGCAGCATGGACGCACACCTATCACTCATACAAATGGAGCTTGCGTGCATGGATTTGCCTGCTGCTCGCACAAGTGTGGATGTGCACGTGCGTGTGAGCCCGCCACTTCCGTGGCCCAGTTGCAAATAGCTTACAGTCTGTTACTGGGCTGTGGCTCAGGAGCTGGGAATCCCTGCACTAGTCTATTAAAGTATAGATAGAAAAGTAAAGGAATTTTAAAAGTGCAATTAAAACCAAGGCATGCTTAAAAAAATGATCAGCTGAATGGTAAAGATGGTAAAAGACTTGACCTTCTGATCGCTCCTTACTGAGAATTGCAATCTTCAAGATCCCTCTCCTCTGAAGATGCACAAACGTCCAAAGATTTTCTTTGTCCTTCCTTCTTGTTCCTGTTCGATTCTAGGAAGCAAAGTTGATAAATAGCCAGCTTTGGTGACAAAATCAGCAATTTGTCAGTGGGAGAGAAAAAAATTGCCTGCCATTCAGCACGCCATCTTGGGGGAAATCAGTAATTATCTCTTAGTCTTACTTCAGATGATTGTCAGTTCTCCATTTTTATCTTCATAGCAATGCATATTCCTGTTTGGGTATTGAAACTTGTTGAATCTTAACATTTTTTCAAGCAGTTAAGTTCTTATTCAATTTACATTTCCATGTAAACAAAGCTTCACCAACTTGATTAATTAATACTAATAATTAATATTATTAATAAATAATAAATAAAGTGGACCTAGAACAACAATCCTTTGAAGTGGGTTGATTGTAATTATAACTACATTGTGGTGAATGAATGAATGATAAACCTTGAAAGTCAGGGTAAAATTTTGTTTTTGTGTATGCATGTGTGTTTGTGTTCAAAACTATATAATAGTTTTCCCACCTGGTAATCTGGATCAAATTGCAAAAAGAGGCTTATAATTGATGCTGCAATGGCAACAGTATTAAGACTTTTTCCTAATGTTATGTCTCAATTGTTTTACAATACGTGTTGTTTTCTTTATATGTTACAATGCTCACAAAGGCAAAATATAACTTTTGAAAGACATTACAATAGTACTAGATATGATTTTGCAAAAAATTAGTAACCATATTCACAGAAATCAGGTGTTGCAAAATGTGCAAGGCAACTTTTCACAGGTTATTGTGCACTTATCCAGAATGAATGTCACTTCCACTATCCATACCATTGTTCAATTTCATCATCTCTTCTACAATCCCGTACTATTGTTTTGTTTCAACATCTAGATCGTAATTAATACCAATTTTGACTGAATGGTATCATCTCAAGCTCTGAAGCACTTACGGAAATCATTTAGATTGGATGAAATACTCGTAGTGAGATTTATATCTCACATGTAGGACTATTATTGGATTCTAACATGCCACCTAAATTGATGTGTGATTTGTTCTGAACTACAAAAACACAGATGATCAATAGTTGGCAACTAAGTTGAGAGTTTTTTGAGTAAATGTTGCCATCTAGTTGTCATGTGGATTTTGCAGCCCATATATGGCCAGGTAGATGAAACATAAATGAACAGAGATTAATTTCAATATTCTTTACTGGGTACACATGGTGAAATATGGCTTGCTTGTTTGGAAATTAGGTTTTTTAGAAATAGCCCTTAAGATTTGCTGAATGATTGTTTAGCAAATTAAGTGAACCCAACAAATTGAAATTATTCTGGCTAATCAAATAACCCAGTAAATTTTATATAGGTATATGTATATATATATGTATATGTATATGTATATATGTGTGTGTGTGTGTAATTCTTGTTTAGTGATTCACTAATTTAGCAATCATTCATAGTTACAGTGATAATGATTTTTTTTTTTTGCAATCAATCTTCACATTTACAACAGTTGCAGATCTGTAAAGCAAAGGAAATCTGAAATAGGAATGTAAGCAGTCAGTTTCACATTGCAAATGCTTCGCTTAATAACCATGCCAATCCAAATTGTAATGGCTAACTGAGGACTACCTATATCTCTTCACTTTATATATTGCTTTTCTTCGTAGAGGTAATGGAAGAGATACAGGACCATTTCCTCCAATGGCTTCGGATATTACATAAACACAGCCAATAAATGGCTCTCACTGGCTTCCAGTTCATTCTTAGGCTCACTTGAAAGTGCTACTCCTTATCTATAACTTTTTAAATGGTTGAGATCTGATAGCAGAAAGATCTATCAAACAGCAATAAACAAGTGAATAGGACCCCACAAAGAAATAACGTCAAAACAACTTTCTTCATATTTTTTGCAAGCATATAAATTAAAAATATTCAGCATATTATTTTAGTTCAGCCACATTCTAAAATATTTACATCATAGTCAAATACAGCAGCCATCTGACCTAACTGCCTTGCCATTTTTTTGTCCTCTAAGTGAAACCATCTTTGTAATAAATTAATTCATAGACTCAGTTCAACTCATCTTTTTTTCCTCAGGTTTTAAACAATAGTTTACAATTGTTAAGGCAATGGTTAGGCCCTGGGGAAAAATGATTTTTCCTTTAACCAATGGTTCTTGTATACAAGATACTGAATTTGTTCTTCTTAATAATTTTGCTCTTTTTTCATCAGGCTGTGCAAGGGACTGGGCTAGCATTCATAGTATATTCTGAAGCGATTAAAAATATGGAGATCTCACAATTGTATTCAGTGCTATATTTTGTCATGTTGCTGACGCTTGGAATAGGCAGCATGCTGGGAAACACTGCAGCCATTCTTACTCCTCTGACTGACATCAAGTTCCTCTCTTCTCATGTACCCAGGGAGATTATCTCAGGTAAATTTGATAGCTACAATGATATTGAATAATTTCAAGGCCTGGCAAGACTAGCAGTACAATTAGAAGATATCATGATATGCCTGTAATTGCAATACAGGTAGTTCTCGAATTACGACAGTTCATTTAGCAATGGTTCAAAGTTATGACACAACCCTGCCAAAAGTACTTACGACAGTCTCAAAGTTATAAATGTTGCAGCATCACGGCAATCAGTCGACCTTATGACCAACCACAGAGACACTGCAACCTCCCCTCTGCCTATTCCCCCTCCCTGACAGGGACCTAACAGACACTGGCCCTGCTATATTAGCCCACCAGCTCCTCTCCACCCTGTTACCGATCGCTCATTTACCTTTCGAAGATCCTGAGTTCCAGAACAGGCTGACTGCTCCTTCTCTCTCCCCAAGGGAGCTGTTTCCTCTCCAGCCTCTCTGCTGCGGGGTTTGCGTGGCAGCCTGATTTCTTTGCCTGCTACCTGCGTTCCAAAAATGGAGTGGAGAGAGCAGGAGGAAGCATGGTCTGCTCAGCTTGGCTGTCTGCACAGGACACCCGATCCACTTTTGGAGTGCCACGCAGCCTTGGTGAGCCAGGAGTGCGAGATCGCTCCCCGAACTGTCCCTTTGCAAAAGCTGTGGGCATGGAGAACAGAAATCTTTGGGGGCATGAGATTGCACTCCTTCAGGCCTCTATTCTCCACGCTGAAAGCTTTTGCAAAGGGACAGAAGGCTTTGAGCAGCGTTAAAGCACTCCCCCCAAACTTCCATTCCTTTGCAAAAGCTTTCGGCGTGAGAACAGAAGCCTTTGGGGACGCAATATCGCATTCCTTCAGACTTATCGAGGCTGCCTGGTACTCCAAAAGCAGAATGGGTGTCCTGTGCAGGCAGCCTCGGTGAGTCAACGAAGGTGAGCAGGACGCACTTGTCCTGTTGTCTTTGCTTTCACCATTCCGCTTTTGGAGCGCCAGGAGCAGGCAAAGAAACTGCAGCGAAGAGGCTGGAGAGGAGACAGCTCGCTTGATCACGATCTTCGAAAAGTAAGTGAATCTCCACAGGCCCAGTGCCTGTGGAGACCCAGTGGGGCAGGATGGGGGGGGGGGAAAGCATGATATATCTCAGTGGATAGGAGGAGGCCTTGGGTGGTTGGAAGCAGAGCCCCCCCATGGTCTTCCCCCCCCCGAGATACCTCACGTGTACTTAACGGCCTATGCATTTGACTAGTGAATACATTGGGTAAAACAGGGATCACTTTCATTTAATGTGATCTAATTAATAACTCCTCGGGTTACGAATGTAATTGGCAGGCTCTATTACATTCATAACTCAAGGATTACCTGTATGGCTTTGATCATAATCATGCATAATCCTTCTTATGGTTATATGTGAATGCCAACTGCAGGCAGTTCCTCTTCTAAATAGGAAAATATCCATGACTAGAAATGTGAGCATCCTTATTTCTAAAAAGGAGCCAATTTGGTGTAGTGATTAAGGTCCTGAGCTAGAAACTGTAAAACCATCTATTCTAGGCCTGCCTTAGGCACAAAGCCAGCTGAGTGACCTTGGGCCAGTCCTTCTTTTAATCCTAGGAAGAACACTAATGGCAAACCACTCCCCAAAAAGCTTGCCAAGAAAATTGCAGAGACTTGTTCAGTCACCAGGAGTCCAAGCTGACTTAAAGGTACCTCCCCACTCCAATTGTACCTATAATCTTGTGAGACAATGCAAATCAGACTTAATGTTGATATATCAATTCAATCCAATTTGTTTTCTATTTTTTTAAAGACTGAGATTCAACACTATAGATTATTTTGCTATAAGCTAGTTTTCTCTCTGTAAATTGTGTGACTATACCAATTATAGCCATCATCGGTAAGTTGAAAAAACTGCAATACATCTTGTCTGATTTGAAATTAAAGCAACTATTATTTCTAGCAAGACTACATATTCAGTAAAAAGAATATAAAATTTGTTCTGATCCAAGCTTTTTTAAACACTGAGGTTGAAAGCATTTGTTATTTTTATAGGTAGCGTGTGCATCATCAACTGTGTCATTGGCCTAATATTTACTACAAGGGCTGGTAACTATTGGTTTAATATCTTCAATGATTATGCTGCTACTCTTTCCTTGCTGCTTATTGTACTGGTGGAAACTATTGCTGTTTGTTACATATATGGGTTAAAAAGGTAAGTTAGTAACAATGCTTTCTTATCACATCATTACCATGTCATTGTATAATTTATTATTTTGCACTTATATACCAATTTCTTCCAAGATGTCAAGAGCTTTTCTTTCTTTAACAGATTTAGTAAAGACCTTTGTGTGATGATAGGACATGAGCCAAGTTGGTATTGGAAAATTTTATGGGCTTTTATCAGTCCAATATTAATCATAAGCCTGTTTGTGTTTTACATCACGGACTACATCAGGACAGGGATATCCCAGTATCAAGCCTGGGATGCAACAGAGGTATTTTACTGAATTTGTTTTTTCTGTTTGCAGCTTAAATTTAGCAGTTGGGGGAGATGGGCGATCTAGAAATATAAAAAATAAATAATTCATAAAACATTGGTGTAAAACATCCTTTCCTAACATGGCAGTTTTCCAATATTATAGAATGCAATTTTCAAATTTGCTGGTCAGTATAGCAAAAAATTATATTGGCTGGGAATTCCAGGAATTGCAGCCAATAAAATGGACCCAAGCTGGAAAAATGGTGAAAAATATCTGCCTTTGAATTTGAAATGATTCTAGGCTACTACGGTAGCATCTACAGTATATAATTGCCATTCTAGGCTACTAGCATTATAATTACCGTTACTGAAATTTGAAGCATGAAAAATTATCACTATGAAAAGAATGCAAATGAAAAAATGTGATCATTTAGTAATAGAAATATTTTACCATCAACCCCAAGATTAAAATAGCAACATATCTTTCCTTGGCATTATTGTAGGCAGTTTCATAATTTGGTTATGTTTCTTGTAGGGAAAGCTGGTTACAAAAGATTATTCAAGAGGTGGCCTAGTAGTTATTGGTCTGCTTGTGGCATCAACATCATTATGCATACCATTAGGAGCATTAGTAACTTTTATAAAGCTCAGAAGAAATCGCCAATAATTGGACTTTAGCAACCGATGCAGTTTTCACATCCCAGTTTGAAGATTATACGTTTTAAGTGGCAGCAATCAACAAAGCAAATCCCGGGTAACCAAATATTCCTGCCAAAATAGACTTATCCATTCTCCATCAAGAAAACGGCTTTGCAGAAGATAACTGGAGATTGGTTTTGATAAAGACAAGATTATACTTGAAAATATTGGTTCTGTTCAATTACACAAAGGAAATCTGGCATATGTGAATGTGAACTCTGGTTGTAAAACATCCAAGAAGTCATGTGGTACAAGAAACTGATTTTTCTATATGGATAGTTTGATTATGCAACTCATTTTCATGGTAATTTGTAAGTTATATGAACAAAGCATTGTCATTCTTTACTACTACCAGAGCTGTAGCAATCTAATGAATGTCCATAATTCCCAAAAGAACTATAAAAACAATGGGCAACAGGGCTAGAAAATTTTAAGGGCTACACTGGAATTATGAACTAAGAAACTAAAGACATACAAATTTTAGTTATATACTGAACATGACATCATGTTTAAATACTTACTGTGAAATATTTTTTAATGTTATTATCAAATCACAGAAACCTAAATCAGAAAATCCTGTGAGGAAAATTGTAACTTTTGTTTTACTTGCCTATTTCTTAGTTTTTATTGCTTTTAAGACAAAGGGATTTCAGTACAATGTTTTTGTTTCCTTATGCCACTCTTCAAAGTAATTTCAAAATACAGATTATCCTTGCTTACTAATTATCTTGTTCAGAAACCATTTGAAATTACAATGGTAAAGAACTTTACAAGCAACTACCATAATTGCAGTCTCCACAGCATTCTCTCAGTCACAAGTGCTATTACAGTCAGCAGAGATTGTACTGTAAATGACCTATTATTTTCCCTTGGTCCCCTCCCTTTGTAGAGTGGAGAGATTGGAAAGGGATTACAAGAGAGTAAGGAAGGTCACAATGGGGAATACATATCATGGTGAGAATTTCAAAGGATAGAGAAGTACAAAAAAGAAAAGTACTCTTAGAGACTTAACAACAGAGCTGCTGGTCCCAAATGTGGCTGCTAAATGAGGACTATATTTAATTTTCTCTATAAACTGAAATATTCACAAATGCTTCAGGTTTCAGCAGATGATATAAGAAGAAAAGATAGACTGCAAACTTCACAGTTCTGGAATTCAGAATTAAATATTTCTATTTAAAGTTAATTTCCAAGTTTTGGCTATCAATGTTAAAGATAATACATGTGTAATCAGGGGTTTCATGCAATGTATGAATGTAGAATTTGAACTTAGTGACACATTTCCACATTTGTTTATTTAAACTGACACAAAACAAAACCTGTAAAAAAATACCAGTTGTTTGAGGCCTTTTTTTTAAAAACAGATAAAAAGAAGTTATCGTCTTGGACCCCCTCTTCCTCTTCCACGTCCTCTTCCACGTCCTCTTCCTCTTCCACGTCCTCTTCCTGCAACTGAACATAAAGAAATAAAACTTTATTTTTAAAAAGGCAATCATACCATAGTACTTTTTACTGTATGTTTGTATTTTGTATATATTTTTATTTTAAAACTTATTCCAAATAACTCAAAAGTGAAAAAATATCACCATTCTCTTTTCTTACAATGATCTTATCAAGTCACTTATCTCTGCTTCCAAATTCGAAAATGAGTAGGTTTTGTGAAATATAAACTTGTAAGAAATAATGCTCTAAAATATGTAACTTGACAGCGTTATTCTAAATATATGGGCCAGGTCTCCAATCTTTCCAATTTTGCACTAGTTCTTTTTCTATGTTCTGTCTGGTGTCAGCTTTGATGGTGTCCAGTCACCATGTTCTTTTGGTTTCCTGGTTTCCTTTTAGCACTAACTCTTCCATAATTGCTTTCTTCAGTGAATTCCTCTGCATGACATGGCCAAAGTAAGGGAGATACAGTTTTGTGATTTTGCCTTCTAGTGACATGTCTGGTGATATGTGCCCCAGTATTTGCTGTTAGTCCCTGTTTCTGTCCAAGGAAAATTAACTGTTTAATTTAAGTAACTTAAGAAATATGTATTTGCTATTTAAGAATTATTTAAGCAATTGTTATTGCTCCATTAATTACAAGACAAGGGATAGAGAATTTAAAATTGAAAGAACTTTTTTGAAATGAAAGACAGTATGTGATTAGTCTTACATGATATCTAGCCAGGTACCAAACAATCTATACTTAGTTTTATAGAATCAAATCTGATTTGAAGGGGTGAGATGATAAAAGATCATTACAGAATCACATGATTATGCAAAAATAACAGCAAATGAGTGAGAAATCTTCCAACTTTTATTTTTGAAGTGATACAAATCAATGCGAAATAAACCTTTTATTGTTAAAACTTGTTTTTAAAACCACTACAGTAAGAATTAAAGCTGCAATTTAGGCATCATCACGGATGTTAAATTAAAATGTTCTTAAATTAAATCTGTTCTGAAGCAGATATTTACTGTTGAAGTCTGAAATCAAGAACTAACCTGCCTCCCTTTTTTTGGATTTGACTTTTGGTTCAACATCCACCAGCAAAGTATCAAGAGGCAAACTGTCTGGCAGAATAAAATATCTGATATTATTGCCTCGAATGCTCAATGTCTCCAACTGGACTGGTTCTCTGTTCTTCAAGGTCATCTTTACAGCTTTAAGATGGGTATTCATGCTGACATCCACTCCTGAAAAATAAAATATAGAACATTTCCTAATCTTATGGAAGGCTATGTTATTCCAAGATTGCCTATCTATGGCCATACAACTAGCATAAATTACCTTATGTAAAATACGTGAGAATGCTATACATTTGATCATCACTATATAGAGCTTGAAAAATCATAAGGATCGTTAAAACAAACACATATTTTAAAAAACACTGCACTTTCTTAGAATCTTTTGTCTGCCCTGTTTCCAAAATATTATTTCCATTTTCTTTTTTAATATTCTCAACCACATTTCCTACATAGATACAGAAATTCTCTCTTCCATACACTATTCATGTACTTGACCTATCCTCCAGTCATTCAAAACTTTTTTCCTATCACAATCTTTCTCTAACTAGAACTATGGTCTCTAATATAACAAGTAAGTCAACTGGCCACACTTCTTCCCTTGGCAACTATCAGGCCTTTTGTTCTACCCAATGTCCTACAATAAAAAAAAGCTTTTAAAAAGGAACATAGATATGCTACAACACAGCCCCCAACCTCTGGGCCACAGCCTACTACCAGACCTTGAGCCATTCGGAACCGGGCCATGGAAGTAGCGGGTGAGCACACACATTCCCACTTGCATGAGCAGCAGGCGAGCACATGCACTTTATTTCACAAGCACAGGTGTGCATACCTGCCACTTGCATGGGACCATTAACCCCCCCCCCCGGGCTGGTCAGCAAAGCCAGAAAGGTTGGGAAAATCTGTGTTACAACCAAACTTTATTTTCAAGAATTACTGACCACAAATGGTCTACATAAGATCAAAAATAATGTTTGCTAGATATAACCAGATCTTTTACTTGGATGTTTGCCTAACTGTCCAAACAAAGATAAGCAGGGATAAAGGAATATCCTATGGAAGAATTTAATAGAGGGAATATTCATTACAACCCCTCATTACGACCATTTTATTCAGTGGAAATTCCCCAGCTGTTTGCAACAATGCCACATCATATTCTTAAGATACCAACTGTATACAGTAATTTAAGAAAGGTGAAGACTCCTAGCTGGAATATCATACAAGTATTAAAACATAAATGACAATTTCTTCTTTATTTTGACAATGAAAATTTTTGTGAAAATGTTGTCATTGATTTCTATGAAACACAAAATATACAGAAAGCAATGCTCCAAAAGAATAGCTGGAGTTTTAGAAGTTATAGAAAAAATCATATAGTGAGTTTGGGTAAACAGATTTTTTCAGTCTAATCCAGGAATGCAATTCTAATAATGCTAGATATTTCTCAGTGCTGTAGTTCTGTTCCAAAGCATACTTGCATCAATAAAATGGGAACATGTACACACTCGTGATTTAAGTGAAAGATAAGATACCTGTGAATTTTGCCAAATGTTCAGAATTTTATTTAGTTACAAATCTTTTTGACAATTTCTTCATCCAAAACCTCATACCTGTAATGGTTCCATGTACCTGGGTCCCATTTTTCAGTTCAATGGTGACAGTTTCATGACTAAGTTTCATAAGAAATCTGCATAATTGGAAGAAACATGTTAGTTTATATGTAAATGAATTTCTTTACATAATGAGACAATGACAATAAAAGCTGAAATTCATGCAAAAGGCAAGTGTCTCCACAAGCAAATGTCAAAAACCATTTGACATCCGAGTCATTCTATGGGCTGATCAATGGACAAACCTCTGTGTGTCTGGGAAAATGTCACCCTTCAAAGACCCCTTGAAGGCATTAAAAGTCTTTGAAGAAGGTCTAGCTATATTTAGAGTAGATAAATTGGCATTTTAGACTTTCTCTTGGTTTGGCTATTTCAAATTATAATATTCATGTCCCCAATGCATACCTTAATTGCTTGCTTGACATTGTCTAATTAGGTACATAATGGGCACTAATGATACAGCTACTACATGCATAGTTTGTTTACAATCTGTCCCAACCTCGATTGTATTTGCCCAATAATATTAATAGTTGCAGCTTACAATTACTAGACTGAGCCTTAGCATGTGGTGATATATATAAAATGAGCAGATAATAATCACTCACACTTCTGAATAAGGTTGCCTAAAATCAGATCTGTAAAATATTGCTATTTGAGCAGCTATAGCTTTTCCCTTATTTTAACCTGCATCTGTTAGGATTTCGCTATATACTTTGTACTAGAAATAATAGCTTCGCCGTCCTTTGTGAATGGCCACCTAACGAAAGCAAAGTCCTGGCTCTGAAGACATTTAAGGGTAATAATACTGATTCTCCATTTCAAAATGAAGTGGATCTCAAATCCTTATCATTTATCAGTATCAAAGAAAAAAAAGGAGATGAAATGGATTTTATTCTGAGAATAGATCGCCAAAACCAAGGGAAAATTCTTGCTCTCCTGAAGATCAAGCAGAACCAAGCCAAAGCTAAAGAGCACAAAACGAGACAACAAAAGATCTTCAAGCGCGTCGGAAAGAACTCAAGTCTAGTGAAGGGAGAGGCGGCCATGAAAAGAAAGCCAGGGCCTGGCCGAACGTGTTTCCGAATTGTTCCCGCTTTTCCCGAAGAGCTGACACTTACCGCACGAGTTTCATGGCGGAAAGGCAGGAGGCGCAACTCGAAGCGGCTAAACCAGAGACAGAAACCTCCCCGAGGATGAGAAGCCAAAAGGAATGATCAAAAATTGAGCTTGGTGCAGCCACCTCAAACTAGGCCGCTTCCGTTACTCGCGAAGGGAAGTCACTGGCGCGCTTCTGACCGAGTGCTGAATGAATGGCCGGAAGCACCGCCTCTCCGTTTTCTCTTCCGGAAGTCAAGGTTTAATTAGAGGGCTGTTTTAAAAGAAGCGCCTCCTCTGCAGGATCATCAGTCAGCTCATAGCTTCAGTGCAATAAGGAAGGTGACCTTTGTGCAGAAAATAGGCGGGGCAGAGCTATCAGTCCAGACAGTATAGGAAAGAAAAAAAGCAGAGGGTAGAGCTCATCTCTAAACTGGTCTTTAATGGGCGCCTTCTCTAATACCAAGTTTCCTGTGGTCATTTATGGGAGGGTGCAATAAGGATTTCTCTAATGGGTGAAGAAACAGGAGCCCATCCCAGGGAACTAAGGTATAAATCCCGGAGATCTCCTGTTGGATATAAGAGGTGCTTGAGCGTTCTGCTTCAGCAGCAACTCAAGGTTATAAATTTTCTATCCATAGGGTTGCCAGGTGTCCACTATTTGAGTGGACAGTCCACTTTTTTCACATTATGTTCACTATTTTTTTTTCACAAAATAGTGGACATTTTTTTTATTCAAAAGCTTTATGATGAAATGGTACGTAATCTAAAGCTGTACGGTCTACTTTTTTTTACTACTTAACCCCCCGCCCGCTTGTCCGCTATTTTTTGGAAGCAGACCTGGCAACCCTATCTATCCATGTCTTAAATTTAAATTTACCGACAAAGAATTAAAGGGAGACTAGCTATTTCGAACCATTTAGCTCTCATCAGCTAGCTCGAAATAACCATACTAGTCTCCCTTTAATTCTTTGTCGGTAAATTTAAATGTAATACAGAAATAGTTCGTCACAGAAGCAACTGCCTGTGAAGGCTCCTAGATTGGGATTGAAAGGCGAAAGCAGAAGCAGTATGCTCCGTCGCATATTTGGGTAGATCAGGCTGCTCTAATAGATAGATTTTACCGGAAAACACTCTATCCATGTGTTCAATATTTGAAATTATTTCCGGATGAATGAAAACTCTTTTCTCTCTTCCCATATGTTCATGGATAGAAATAGGGAAGGAAAATCACTGATTCTACACTTGCACAAAATCTTTGTTTGCTAGAAAATGAAATTATTTATGTGTTCAGGTTTATTTATGTGTTCAGGTTTAAAGAATAACAATAACAAATTTAAAGTTATTTTATTGTATGATTGATTTTTTTCCTTGTAAATCACAGTTGCATAATGGCATTGTTTAAATATATGATAATATCTAATTCTGTAAGACTGATAAACATTCAAGGCCAGTTAGAATGATTGACATATACTTCCATTTTGTACAAGCACAGGTGCAAAATAGTATTCAACAAGCAGCAAAACTAGTTCCTGTTCCTATAATTAATTCTGCCATTTCTCCAGCTTTAATAGAAACAGATATTTAAAGGTTCTCCCACCATTTGCATTTAATTTCCAAAAGCATTGAAAATGCTTAAAAATTTTGCTACCCCACTGTAATTTTAAGTGAGACAAAGTAAAAGTATTAAATACATGGGGAATAATCTTATTAATCATAATTGTAACTTATGTTGCCCCCATTGTGGCTGTGAGAGTGTTCTTGGGAGAAATAAACAAAGAATGTTGGGAGTGGTTGCCTAAAATATTTTTCTCCAGTGATCAACCATAAGTAAAAGCCACTCCAGCTAAAGCAAATGCCTACCAGAAGGCAATGATGAACTACTCCTGTATTTTTACCAAAAAATCCCATATGGATAGAAAGTATAAAATGATTGACAATGAGAAAATTTATATAGTCAATAAGCACCGATACTGATTTGATGCACATAATCACAAGTTTTCACTTTAAAAGTCTCTAATTTGAATTCCATTTTAATGAAACTAAACATTTAGTTTTTCATGTGACTTTGATTACATTGTGGAACATCGTTTCTGGTGTATTTTTCTTTTAGGAATAAATGCAACATGCATTTGATATTTGCGACTCACTTGTCTCCCACTTCATAAGCAATTTAGCAGCAGAACTAATGAGGGAAATTGCAGCTGAACAGAAGAATAGAATAGAACAGGAGTGTCAAACTGCCGGCCCATGGGCGGATGCGTCATGGCAAATGGAAAAAAAGTCGCAATACGTCGTGATACGTCATGTGACGTTGCAAGTTTGACACCTCTGGAATAGAATAATAACTTTATTGTCACTTTGTACGTACACTAATTGGCATACATTAAAATAAAATTTTGTTGCATACAGCTCTCAAAGGGTCACCACCTCCAATATACACTACATAAATATGACAAAATACAGAATTATGCATATAGCCACATATATTATATGACACAGAGAAAAAGCAGTTCAAGAAAGCATACACTTTACACCTTAATACATTTACACATTGTCAACTCTGAAAACACATCACACGCAAGAAATGTGCTACTATTATGAAACTGATGTTACCTATTTGGGTAATAAAATATCTGTAAGAAAACCACCAAGCTCAGAGAGCATGAAGGAACCCATTAATTCAACCCTGATCTACAAATCTTCTCTATTGGTATTATTAAACTGAACTGGATGTTTCAATAAATGGTTTTGAGTCATGAAGAGGAAAAAATGCCATTACAAATTGTGGGATCATCAAACTGACACATACTGTGAATAAAGCTGCTATAATCTCTAAAGAGATTGTACATTTAATAGAAGAGATATGGAATATACCTACTATGTGAGCAGAAACTGTAGGTGGCCCCTCAGGTATCCATGTTCTATGCCCTATAGGGTTTTATAGGTAATGACCATCTTTAATTGTACTTACAAGTTGTTGCCATTACAGCAGTGGTGATACATAAGCATACTGGGAAGGAACACTGCTTGTGTTGTTACATTTTGTACCAATGTAGCTGGATGATCTTCCCCCTGCTCTTTTCTCCCTTGAATTGGGCGCACTGCAGTTTTGAAACATCTGAGCCACCACAACGTGTAGTTTAGCACAATGTAGGAACCCAGCGGAATATTTAGTATAAAAACTAACACTAAATACTAATATCTCTGCCAGGCATGGTGTACAAATAATATTGGAGTAAGATAAATAGGTAAGGTACCGCTAGTCTAGAAGTTATAAAGAATGAATTAAAGGTTTGAGGAAGAAGAAAAGTTAAAGCATCGAGCCAGCCAGGAGTCGAACCTAGAATCTTCTGATCCGTAGTCAGACGCGTTATCCATTGCGCCACTGGCCCACGCTGGTAAAAAAGAGAACTTTTTTGCCTGTATTCTAAATTCCGGGGCATTGTAAATTTCATCCACAGATTTCTTGAGGGTGGCGCCATAAGGAATTTTTGGTGGGTTAAACCAATCAAAACCTTTCGATAGTCTTTCGTTTTAGACAAGTATTTCTCAACCATGGCAGTTTGAAGATGTGTAACTCAAACTTACAGAATTCCCCAGACAACATGTTACTGGGGAATTCTGATAGTTGATGTCCATACATCTTCAAGCTGCAACAGTTGAAAACATTGTTTTAGACCTCAGTTAGGAGCACCCGTACTTCTTTAAATCGAAATTACAACGGATGATGGTCAATCCCAAATCGCTTTCTATTCGGCGTTGCCTAGAGCCGGAGCTAACGTCACAATTGTGGTTCCCGCCTACTCATCTAGCATAGGTTGGCGTGGTTAGAACGACAGATTCCACCAATCCCAGCTTCCCTAGTCATTGCATCGTTCTTCGGGAGGCCGTGGAATGCTTTCTCATTAAGTTTGTCCTAAGTGGTGTGCCGTCTCGAAGGCCTGAGCGACCGGGAAGCAAGGAAGGAATTCTAAATAGAAAGCAGGCAGAGTCCGAGCCTAACTGCGCGGCTGGCGAAGGAGCAAATGGGAACCAAGGTGGTAGCCGCGGCAGCAGCCGCCGCCTACGAGGAGCTGAAGCTGTGAGTGAGCGGCCAATGGTCGGCGGGAACTACCACTTTTAATTTCGTGCCCCTCTAGGGGGTTAAACAAGCCCTCTTATGAAGGTGCCTCTGGCGCCCCCTCCCCTTCTCTTCCCTTTAACAGACTTCTGTTTTCTCCGGCTACGTCCTGGGTCGAGCCTCCCCCAGCTGAGGGTCTCTACATCTGCGAAATGACCAGCCCCGTTGTAATAAACGCTTGCCGTGGGAATTGTCGTTCAACGCATATGTCGTGCCACCAGCTTGGGAAAGGCTATCCCAGACCATCCTTGGCCTCTCTAGCTTTTCTCGCCCCAAGAAATCCTTCTCTTTTCGATTCCCTTTTTCTAATGTATTATGGCCAGTAACCCCAACCACTGAAGCTTTCTGGTAGGTCACTTAACTCCGCCTCGGTTTTTGCTTCTTCCGGGGCTTTTCTTCTCTAACATATTGTTACGTACATGTACATGGTCGCTTCCAGCACACCTGACTTTCTTCAGAGTCTTTGAAAACATTTATTTGTAGGGTTGACTCTTCACTTCCACTGAAATCTCCCTTTCCTTGCTAAAATTATCTTTGTTTTCTTTCACTGCTTTGTCCTGGTAAAAAGTAGAACTCATCTCCCCTTCTCCAGCCCGAATAACAATTTTCTGTTACTGGCCCTGCCACAAATCATTCAGGTGATCTAACCTGCAAACATTTTTGCAATATGGATTACTTTAACTGGGTAGGATGAAAGCTACTGTCCAACAGATATGAAGGTCATGAAGGGCTGACCAAGAGTGAAGTGAATTCTTCTATTGTGCAATGAGTTTTTGTAGGTGAAGGCTTATGTTATCAGAAGAAGCTCCTTGCAAATAGTTATGTAGAGAGAGAACTTGCATTACCAAAGTATGATAAGTCCATGGTTTTATTTGATGTGAATACATTTTTACCTTTACATAACTGCTGCAGTAGTCTGCCTGATACTAAGTTATTAGTGATGGAGAGTCTTTGGAAAGCCCAAGACACTGTCGTGTGTGTGTGTGTGACAGAGCTGTTTTTCAGGGATTGTGGGGGCATATATTGTATAATGTTCTCCCTTGCTGTTGCTCCTTGGGCCAGCCTCTTCCTACTGCTTATCTTATGTAATTATGGGGTTACAGTGCTTGCATAGTACAGTAGTTATAGGAGGGAGTGAGGCAGTATTGCATTCTATGTAATACTGTAGTCTCCAGAAACAATATATCTAGATAGTGAAAGTTAACTCAGGTTAGATTAAAATCATTTGTGTGTGTGTGTGTGTGTGTGTGTGTGTAAGGTCACTTATCTTACTGATCTTAAGCATATTTACATGGTAATGCTGCTTAGGGATTCAGCGAGGTGAACATCCCAAAAAAATTGCAAAGAAATGTAGAATTAGTATTTTAAAGACCATTGCTTTTATTTATATATTCATTTATTGATAAATAAACTAATAAAGTTGATCAGTCCAAATGTATCTTGGCTTATCAGCCCTTATTTTGTGTTATGATACAGTAATAGGAAACACATTTTATATGGACTGTCCTTTCAGAAGTGTACAATTAAATCCTTAATATTTATGAGGCAGTTTAATGCTTGATACAAACATTCCAGTAATCTGATCAAATGGGAATAATATGCAAGCATATTTTTAGGCTAATTCAATTGTTTAATGGTTATTTTTTTCCTCTTTGATAAAATTGAAATCAGGACAAGTTGGCTACAGTGTTTCAACATAACACTGCAGAAAACTTTAAGTAATATTGTTCACTAACTATGGTAGGTTTCTTAAGAATGAAGGTTGAACTTCTAGGTTTACTCTTCAGTTATAAGCTTTCTATATGAATGCTTTGAAGCAAGTTAATGAAGAATTTTTATTTTAAATGGAGGAAGTAGGTAATATGTAAGCAGTTATCATAATGGAAAGATTTAACAGTGAGTGTGTGTATGCAGTTTGGTTGAAATTAAAGGGGTTAGTTTCTGGACCTGTCATACTACTGAGTAAAGGTACCATCTAGTGGCTTAATGAGTCAGGATTATCATCATTCCAGATTTTGGGTGCTTATATCAGGGATCCAGGTTTAATATTGAAATCTCTGTGGCAAACACAGATATTATGTGATTATATCAGATGGAACAGGAAACAAGTAAAAGGATGTTTAAAAAATACCTGATTAAGAGCTGATAGAGTAGAAGGATTGCATCCTGAATGAGAATCTCCCTCCTAAAGCATTACGCATTCTCTCTGGCAGTTTCCCACCAGCTGTTAGGCTGATCATTTTTTCAAAGCCAGATTGCCTCAGACTTTTTGTTACAAGAGAAAATCCAGTTTGAAAGAACCGAACTTTGCTGCTGCCTAAAGAAGAATGATCCTGAACTCAAGGACCAGATCAGAAGGACATGCTGGGGTTCAGAAGAAGACAATCTCATAGGGATGCAGAAGAAAAAAGAGTTGTGAACATATTAATGCTGGGATTAGTTGCCAAAGAGAAAGAAAAGGCTTTCCAAGAATGGAACTGTGTATGTTGAGAAAAAGATAAGTAAATGGCAATATAGAGCTTTAACATTATGGAATAAATTGTTAAAATGTAAATATAACATGTGAATGAAATTGTGCTTTTTATTGAATCATAAGTTGCTGGCCAGACAAAAATTATGTTGATCTTCATGCTGGTAGAATTTTTTGTTGTCCTTCTTGCCAATCCCTACTCTTTATGTTTATATTTTGAGTCACTGCTGAATGGTGTTATCCTGACTGGTGAATGTACTATCCATTATAAATAACAATATTAGTTTTCTCTTCTGGCTTTGCTGCCTTCCACTTTCAGCATGTCACTGGTCAGTTTGAAAACCGCCTACCAATCTGTAGCACTAGTGACATGTGTCAAGCCTCTGCCTGCTTTTTCCAGACTAGTTTGTTTGTGATTTCATATCCCTCTTGGGCATGTCCCAAGTTAAAAAAAATAATTGGAAAAGATATTCAGATGCTATTCTGATCTATACCTACAAATATCAGAATAGTGCAAGTAATTATATTCTCTGTAATAGTCTATGGAAATAAAAGTTGAATTTTGAAGAAACAAAAAGAGTAATGATGCTTTTAAACTTGGGTGTTAAAAATGATTCCTGGGAATGTTGTGGATACCCAGAAAACAAACAAATGGATCATCAAATAAAATCTGGAAGTCTCTTTCAAGACACAAATAACCAGACTCAAATTACACTGAACAACAACAGTTTTGCTTCTGGAATGCTTTTGGGTGTATCTGTGGATTTTTGGCTGCTAATCATGAAAATAACTTGTAATTTAACCTGTCATGGATTATTTTATAGAATTCTTCTGTTTTTGCAATGTCTTATATATATATTTTACTAATTTTCATTTGTGTTATAAGATGCTTTGTGAGTTCATGCATGTCCAGGCATGCATGCTGGGCATATTGCATAACATTTGTGGAACTGTGTAGTTTGGACATGCCCAGGCATGCTTAGGCTGAATGAATGATGCTTGGAAAGGTATAAAAGAAGCTCACATGCATAGATACTACTTATTTCATTGATATTAATTTCCATGTATTTTGATGTGATTATTTCAAGGCTGTTTCATTGTCCATGTGCATGTAATTTACATAATAAGCCAATTATAGACTTCAATGCTATAGGATGATTCGTAACATCAAAAATGTCTCACCAATGTTGGAACAGCTGTGATCCGTTCTGCTATATTTGTAGCGAGTAGCTGTTTTAAGCCTCAAGATGTACCATGACTAGGTTTATTAAGAAAATGTATGAACTGTACTTCGGTTGAATTAAGACAAGGCCTCTGAAAGAATTTGATTCCAGAATAGAAAAACATGGCACATGAACCACTTGTTGACCCAACAAAGATATTTTTGCCTCCCCTTAAAATAGAACTTAAGCTGGTAAAAAAAAAATTGTGAAAGCAATGAATAAGGAAGATGAAGGTTTCCATGATTTGAAACAGATTTCCAGGAATAACTGATGCCACGATTAAGAAGGACATTTTTGTTAGTCCACAGATCAGATACGCCATCAATGACAAGCAGTTCAAAGATCTTTTAGTAAAGCCAGAGAAAATCATTTGGAAAGCATTTAGGGATGATGTTGAGAATTTTCTTGGTAACTACAGCGCCCCAAACTACATTCAGCTGATTGACAAACTTTTTATAATATACAAGACCATGAAGTGCAACATGTCAGTCATTGAAGATTCATTTTCTACATTCACACTTGGACTTTTCCCCCAAAATTCTAGGTGCAGTCAGTAATGAACATGGTGAAATGTTTCACTAGGACATTGCTACAATGGAAAAACAGTATCAGGGCAATTGAAATAGCCATCAATGCTGGCTATTGTTGCACACTATACAGTGACATGGATCAGAGACCAAATACAAACGAAAATTGATAGTCAAACACTTTTAGCCATGCAGCATATCAGAAACATTATGTGATTAACTACATTATAGTCACTAAAAGTTAACTTCATATTTCTCAAGAATCCCATGTGATATAATTGTGAAATTATACTTGTGTTCAATTTGAAGGGGTCTATCATAATCAACAGAAGCTTTCAATAAGTGAAACCTTAGAAAAAAATATTGTCCAGTGATCATGTTTTGGACATACAGTATTATGCAAAATTGTAGGTGTCTGGAGAAGGGTCTAATGCTGGGTAAGGTGGAAGGAAACAGAAGAGTAGGATGACTAGCACTAAGGTGCACTATTGGAAGGCCCAAAGGACCAATTCAGGGAGAGATCATCATGGAGAAGAATTGACATATATTTGATGGCATATAAGTTAGAATAAGATGAAATAGTGGAAGAATCCAAAGTCAAAAAAGACAGATCTTGCTATAGTTGTGCCAATAATTAGGTCTTATAGAATGGGATAATTGAAATGGACCCTCTGGACACTTTTTACTTAAGGTGAGGGAGATTGATTAATTCAAATACAATTCTTCCTTCTTAGTTAAAACATTGGTGGTCTGTTCTCCTTTATGTTCCTTGAGATCTGGAGAAAGATTGGTTTCAAAAAAGGTAATTTGCTTAAAAGGAGCTTAATAAAAAAAAATAAGGGTGACGTTAAAGGCTGGGACAGAAATGATTAAGTTGGATGTTGGCTAGAGACCAGAGATGCAAAGGCATAGTTCTTCCCTTCAATGTTCCCCAAACACAGCTACAATAAATCTGATGATTTTGCCTGTAACATAATAGATGACAAAAGTGTAAGAGATTTCATATTTCTTGAGGCTTTTCTTGAAATATTGTTGGTATAAAGAGAGAAATACCACTTTTATAACTCAGTGTTTCTCCTTCATGGGTGGGCAATGACATGAAGACAATATTGGGGAAACAAGAGAGAAAATTTGTTTTCAGGGCATATTTATTCTCTACAAAGGTACAAGTAAAGTCAGGATCTGAAGGGTTTTTTTAATCTCTTTACCTAGCATCTAGGGTATCTATCTATCTATCTATCTATCATCCATCCATCCATCCATCCATCCATCCATCCATCCATCTATCTTATCTGGCTACCCATCTCACAAGAAATTAGACTGGGTGGTATACAGTAAAAAAAAAGTATAAGAACCATAAATATGTCAAATGCAATCATATTGTTTTTTAAAAAAAAACAATCAAGAAATTTGATCAGCAGTGAAACCACCTCAGGATCTCATCAGTCCCTTGAGACTCATAGCCTGATGACAAAGCCAAATTAATAACATATCTGGGCATATTTAAGACCAGGTTTGTCTAGTCTGAGCCCACAGGCTACATGCATCCTTGGACAACTAATAATGCGGACCTACAACATTATGTGATTTATTTACATTAATTATATATTTTATGTGTGTCCCAAGACAATTCCTCCTCACTCAGTGCAGGCCAGGCAGGCCAGAAGGTCTGATACCTATATTTTAGACTGTTGAAAGTGCTTGGTCATCTTTTGTGTGTCATATCAAGATCTGCATTATCTTCAGAAGATTGCAATGAAGTTATATCTCATAAAAATAATAATTTGGATTGCAACAGTTTTGATGATGACACTATGCTAGTGTTTCATTTGAATTCAGTGCTTGTGTGAAACCCTCTTCTCATTGTCCTGAATAGCTAGATTAAGCTCCTTTGATAATTTTAATATACAACACACATTATTTTGAACAACATTACAGTAAGAGTGTCTGATGAGAAAAAAAAACACTATGTATGAACAGGAATAGCAATGTGGATACAGTTCCATATACATTTATTATTGATTTCATAATATAAGTTTTATACTGTTGATCAGACATGCAGCCCGCAAAGTGGTTTCATGTGGCCCGCAAAGCCATCCTGGAAACAGTGAGGGAACGGCCTCCGCTGCCTTGGCCCTGGCCCAGGCTGGCCGGGAGCCAATGTACAATTTTATGGTGGCCATCTATGCTAAAACACATTCAATCTTAGCTCCACAAGACCATCTGGAAACAGTGAGGAACCAGCCCCTGCCGCATCGGCCTCACCCCGAGTGCATGCTGGAGAGGTGTCACCCTTTGTGAGGAATGAAGAAATGCACCATCGCCTGGAAGTGGCCAGCAAATGGCCGTCGCCTACTTCACATATCCAGCTTGATGGGCTCCGGGGGAGGGGTTTCGGCAGGCAGCGGGGCGCTCTCCTCACAGCACCGAGAGGCTGAGCCGGACAGCGTAAATCCAAAAAGAAGTATGACGATGCCCAGCCTCCAGCCTGCCCGGTTTCGGCAGGCAGCAGGGCGCTCTCCTCACAGCACCAAGAGCTGAGCCGGGTGGCGCGAAACTGATGAGAAGTGCAATGCTGCCTAGCCCCCAGCCTGCCCAGTTTCAGCAGGCAGCAAGGTGTGAAGCTGGTGAGCTTCGCACTGCCTGGCTCAACCTCTCAGCGCTGTGAGGAGAGCGCCCCGCTGCCTGCCGAAACCGGGCAGGCTGGGCGGCATCGCGCTTCTTTTCAGATTCTCGCCACCTGGCTCAGCCTCTCAGCGCTGTGAGGAGAGTGCCTTGTTGCCTGCTGAAACCAGGCAGGCTAGGGGCTGGGCGGCATTGCACAGGTAACGTTGACTCTCACGCAGCTCATGGCATCCCCTCCCCCAGAGCCCACCAAGCCAGATATGTGAAGTAGGTGAGGGCCATGTGCTGGCCACTTCCAGGTGATAGTGCATTTCTTCATTCCTCACGAAGAGTGACACCTCCCCAGTTGTGTTTCTTACCTGTTTTTCTCCCTCCCTCATCTCAAATATTTTCCCACCACTCTGTACTTAGGCAGGAAGAAAGGAAAGAAGGAGAAGGAGGGTCTGAAGGAAGTCCTGCCTTAGTCCTGCTCTGCTGCCCTTTTACCATCCCCTTGCCCCCTCCTCTTGGTTTATCCTGGGGGTCTCCCATCTTATTGCTAAGGAAGCTTTGGACACAAAGCCGGGTCTCCTCCCATGGAGAGGGAATGGGCCTCCCTCTGACTTTGCCCTTGTACCCATCATGAACAACTAGGCTAAGGAGAGCAAGCACAGCAGCAGCAGCCTTGAGGAGGTAAGTGCAACTGTGCGCCCCATTGGGAAAGTGGGACTGGGCTCGGTGCCGCGGGTGCTCAAGGGCCAGGCTGGGCAGCCCACACCACCATCCAGTCCCCCCGCATGGACTGAGAGGAACGGTGAGGCTCCTCCAGTGGACCATGCCTTGGCACTTTCCCTGGTCCCACCCCCTTCTGCCAGAGACCCTCAGATCTGTCCCACTCCTGCCCAGGCCCCCACAGGTACCCTTGACGTGAATGATGTAGAGCTGGCCATGCCCACCCACTAGGCCACACCCACTCTGTCCACTCCCACCCAGTAGGCCGCACCCACCCTGGCCGCACCCACCCTGGCCCCCCAAGGGCAATGCTAATGCAGCCCTCAATGAAATTGAGTTTGATACCCCTGCTGTTGATGAAACAGTATAAATTATACTGTATCAAGAAAAACATTTGCCTTGCTAGCTGCTTTTCAGAATATCAAGGAATTTGTACTTCTTTTGATTTATTATTAAAATTATTCAATATTAATATAGAATGTTAGAGATTCATGTAAAGGGCACAAAGCCCATACTTGAAAGTGCAAATGGGGACAGATTTTGAGAAAGTTGTTTTATATGGGCATTTTATGAGGTTGAGGTTTTGAAAACAGACTTTTCTTTAGAAAAAAAGGCATTTTCTCTTTCTTATATTTTCCTTTCCCAGTCTTTCCCCAAATAGAAGTTAAAGTACCTTAATGTTTTGACAGATTATACTACATTCTATCAGTTTGCTAAGACATTTTACATAGTTGCTAATTTGCTGAAATGTGAAGTACATTAATATCCATCTTTCAGCTTTCTTGTCCCAGCTGCCATCTCCATGAGACTGTGGGAGATGACAGAAGTTCCGTTTACTGCCTTTATGAAGGGTCAGGTTGGTTCTTTGCTTTGGGTCCTTTGAAGAAAAACAAACACTCTATAATTTTTCCCCAAAATTTACAAATTTACAATGATTTCCACACTTGTGATTGCCATCCAACTTATGTGTTTTCCTACAAGTTTTTTGTAAGCCGATTCATTAAACTAGTCAATTTGTCTATGCATTCAGCAATATGATTACTGCTTTTGATACCCAGTAAGGAACTCATACTTTTAGATTCCTAGAATTACTATTTTTGACTCTGTTTTTTTTTTTATTTTTTTATGAGCAATTTTCTTTCCTTCTCTATTTCAGAACCACAACCTATAAAACTATTGTAATTAGTTTCTAATGATAATATGGAAAAATGGGAAACTTCGTATTCAAATAGGATTCAGTCTTACATTTTTATTATTAACATATTTGTGCTTAGGGGAGTGACTAGAATCTAAGAGCATCAGTATTATAAATTATTTATATTAATTCACTTTGCAAATAATTAAAGTCCTCAAGGCTACTGTAATCTTGATTCTAGTATAGGATGAGGCATCTTGGCTACTTTTTTTTATAAATAGTTTCAGAGTTGTGCCCTTGTTCACATATCCAGAGCTAAATCTGATTCTCATTAAACGCCAATTTTTTCCTTCATCTTGTTGCATTATCTTACCTAGGAGAAAGAAAAAAATGAAGCATCTTATTTGCCAGGTTGACTACAGGTCATGATTAGACCACTATAGTAGGATAGGGGAAACAATTTTTAAACCCCCATTCAGTAGTAAAGCTCACCAAGTGACTTCAAGCCAGTGATTTCTTGCACCCTTATAAGGTTATTGTGAAAATAAAAAAGGGTGGGTCAAAGTTCAGTTGGCAACATGTCAATTAGTATGCTGCCTTCAATATCTGGAGGAAGATGGAAAATTAATGTACGAAATTATGGGAAACCTAGGTTTATGAAATGATTTTGTCATTGCACACACTTCTGAGGAATTTTCATAATTTCTCAGTCTAGTTTTCAGCTCTTGGGTATTTTGAGATTTTATGCTATGCTTTTTGATTACATTTGTATTAGTTTTTTTTTTTGCAAATGGGATTTCTCCCATTGTTTTATCTTTGTAGCAATATCCTTGTAAGCTAAGATGAAAATTAATCTGGCTGAAATTCACAAAGGGAGCTCCATCTGTATTGCCCAGTGTAGAACTGCTTTTTTTCTGGATTCTTAATATATGACAGTCACTATTTGTGTTATATTTTTTTTTAAAGATATTAAGCATTTTTGAAGAAAATATGCTCATTACTACAATCAAGTTTGGCATAATGAAAGCTGAGAGGTTTCTTATATGATACTTAATGCAATGCTATATTTAGGTACCATTACAGAGCACTAAAAAGTCAATCCATAATACCTTTCCACTTAATTGGGCAGGAGAGGAAAGAGAAAGGTGCTTTGGAGAATATGGAAATCCCGGATGACTGTTAATTTTTCGAAGTGGTGTGCCTCTGCCGCATTCCATTACCTCTTGCATAATATCATTTCAGTTGAGATTCTGTGCCTTTTAAATGTTTCCAGAAATAGCACTGGGAATGTTGTGCTATTTAAATGTAGCCAGAAATATTCAGATATATATGATATCATTCCAAATAAGGTAATGCTACATATTGATCTTAATCATGAATATCATCAGATTTGTATGTAAGAAGTTCAAATTAAATGAAAGTTCTGACATGCTGCTCTCCACAATAATTGTAGCAGATGGAGATAGAGGAAAGAGGGCCACACCATAAATTTTACTGAGATACTGAAATTTTTAGGTTTTACTACTTTGTATTAATTTTAGACTGAAGAGTAGCTATTGGTGCTTTAAATCAAATACAAACATTTTTATTCCAATTTTTGTGCCTATCTTACTTAAACAAGAGAATAGAGAAGTTAATTCCACTAATTTTTGATTAACATCCTGGAGACAGGGAGAATAGCAAAATTCATAGCAAAGGGAAATTCTGTTAAGAAGAAAAGGTATCCTGTTTCATTGATGCTGTTCAGTTCCAGGTTTTATTCCCCATTTAATCAATCTGTGATTATAGACCAACATACAGAAAGGAAGATGAAAGGAAAAGAAAAACCATGTTGTGTTGTTGTTTAAAAGCCAACTAAAAGAAAAGGAAAAGAGAGTAAATAATTAGGATATTTTAGGGCAGAGTATTTCTTTTCTTAGATCAGAATTTGGCTTTTGATTTAAGCTCCACTTCAAAAATAAGCTCCAGTTAAGATTGTCAGCCAGACAGATTTAGTACCATATTTTCCCGAATATAAGCCCAAACTGGAAAACAAGCCCTAATGCATCTTTTGGAGCAAAAATTAATATAACCCAGTCTTATTTTCAGGGGAAAATAGTCCCTACTTTACATGCCTGTTAATGCTCAACTATCTGTGGTGATACTCTTTGTAATCATTTATGAGTGTGTTAGTCTTCTGTCAGCATAATGGATTCAGATGTGTGAAGTTCTCTTACGTATCCTCTTCATGTATTTTTAAACTTTGATTTTCTTCTGGACTCACTCCACTTAGATTTTAATAAAATTTAGCTAATTTATTATTCTGAATAACACTCTTGAAATCTACTTATGTCTGCTTATCATTGTGAAATCAGTTTTAGTCCTACTGACAATAAAGCGTAATTTTTATTATGCTAACAGTAAAATGTAGTTATTTTCTCATTGAAATTGGAGTTGAAATCCCTCTTTTTAACTTACTGGATCATGCCATTTTAATGAACGTAAAAATTAAAATCCATTATGGTAGTTGCTTTTATGGCAAAGAAGGTTGTATGTAATTTAAACTAAACTCTTTAACTTGTCCATGACCAATGAATGAATAAACAAATACAGGCCTATTTAAACATTTCTTAGATCACACCATTTTGCACCCATTTTGATATATCTGTTTATCACTATTTACATTTTGTTTTTTGCTACTTATTTTATATCATAACTAACACAATATTGGTAAATTGGGAATAGATTAGAGAGAAGAAGGAAAGACAAATTAAAGTCCTAGCGGACAGTCACTTAAATATGAGCCAGCAGTCTGCTGCAATTGCCCAAAAAGCTAACACAGTGCTAGGCTGCATTAACAGAAGGATAGAATCAAGATCATGTGAGGTTTAATGCCACTTTATAATGCCTTGATAAGGCCACACTTGGAATACTGCATCCAGTTTTGTTTACCACGATGTACAAAAGATGTTGAGAGTCTAGAAAGAATATAGAGAAGAGCACCAAAGATGATTAGGGGACTGGAGGCTAAAACATATAAAGAAAGGTTGCTGGAATTGGGTATGTATAGTTTAATGAAAAGGACACTGCTATTCTCCAAAGCACCTGAAGGCAGGACAAGAAGCAATGGATGGAAACTTAGCAAGGAGAGAAGCAACCTAGAACTAAGGAGAAATTTCCTGACAGTTAGAACAATTAATCAATGGAACAATGGTATATGAGTTTTCTGCCTGAGCAGGGGGTTGGACTAGAAGACTTCCAAGGTCCCTTCCAACCCTATTATTATAATATTATTATTAAAGAATTGAGTAATCAACTAGAATGGAGCAAAAATATAAGCCAACATAATTAATAAACTCCAATAGAACAATTTAAATGACAAAACAAATGCTGAATAATAACAAAGCTTTTGAATTTCATATGTTTTCAAAAATATATTGACACAAGTGATGCTGAACTTTTTAAGATGGATAATATCATGTAATCATTGTTTGCTTTTACTATTCTGCAAAATGGAAATACAGTATAACATTCTAAAGATTGCTAGTATTAGTCCTTATACAGAGAGTATATATATGCCTTCTTTGGAATATTAAAATTCTGCTGCTTGTCTGTGATCTTATACATTTCTTATATCTTAGACACATAACACCAGAAAAATTTTACGTGGAAGCTTGCGATGATGGAGCAGACGATGTACTTACCATTGACAGAGTGTCCACAGAAATTACTCTTACAGGTATCTTCACCATGACTTTAAACATTTTCTAATGCGGCATTCATATTTGTAGAAAAAATTTCTAAAACATCAGTGTAACATTAATATGTAATATCATCTCTCACTCATTTTCATTCACAATGACATATTTTTCCCAAAAATAGTTAGTTACATTTTGTTATTTACCTGCACAGCATGAAAATGCACATTTTATCGAAATTGCAGAAGCTAATATATACATGTCTTATGTATACAAGTTAATTCTTTAAAATATAAGCTTCTGGGAAGTTGTCTTTAAACTGTTAACTTTGAAGAGGATCGAGTTAGCTTCTTATCTATATTATACTGCTAGAGATTAAGCACTGCCAGTAAGGTAGGAAGAAGTAATATATTTGGCTGTACATATCAGGAGGGAGAGGACTCCTTTGTAGCGCTAGCTACATGTGGATCTGCTAGGCTCATTTTTACTGCAAAAAGGATATGAGATGTGTGTTTTATTGTATTGGCTTTGCCATTTCAGTTTTGTTTTTGTTTTCCACAGAGATTCAGCTAGAAACCCCTGAAATAATAACCCCAGGCCTGAGTAATAATTCCAGACTTCTATGAAAAGTACTATTTAATTAGTTTAATTACTACAGCACCCGTGTTGTAGAAGTCTGATTTGGATAGTTCTAATTTACCTTGTTTAACATTGGCATTTTAATTATTTTATTTATTCCTTTGGTTGCTTTCTGCTTTCAATTAGTGCCTCCAGGGCAATTATGTTGTGTAGTTCAAAAACAATCCTATCCAGCCACATACAGTCCTTCACAGAGAAGACATCAGTTTTGAGGTGTTTCATACTAAATAGACTCATTTAAATCAAGGAGATGTTAATAATTATTAGTTTAATTTCCACAGGTTTCTCTTGAGTCCACAATAAGTATGTAAAGTCTGATCATGATGTAGTACTAATATCAGTTACTATTAAATGAAATGTTGATTTTGAATTTTTAATCTGTGAAATAACCTTGTGAAATAAATAAATTTATTGTGAAATAAATAAAAATATATAATGTTAAATAATGAGATGTTAAAACACTTTGTACTCCTTTTGTTATCTTTAAAGCTTAAGTTTAATAAAATGGTAATTATTAAATACATAGTGTAATTTACAGTGTTATTAAATCTTACAATATTTCATACAACAGTTTATGCTGTTTTTCTTTTGCAGTTAAAAAAGATATTCCACCTTCAGCCATTACCAGGCAAATATGTGGTATTTTGGGAACAATCCGTCTAGTGGCAGGTATGGGGCTTTCAGAAGAAGTGAAATAAAATTACAACCAGAACACTGAAAAAAATCTTGCCTAATATTTATTAAGTAATGATTATTTTATACAATAATTATTTTATTGATAACAATACATAAAAACAAGCACAATACATTAAAGTGAAGGTTACATATATGTAATCTTGTACATATTTAAGTGGTCAAAATTTGGTCTACAAAATGCTTCAGTATTAAAGGGTAAGAAGAGAATTTGAACTGCAACTTTATATATTTTTAAAGTGAATATTTTGCTAGTTCAGATGCAACTTTAGCATTACTTTCTCAAGGTTCTTATAAGTATATATTCAATATTTTGCGTACCTTTGTAGTTATTTCAGGCTGCTAGTTGGTTAAGTACCTATATATACTGAAATTATTTTGTTATTAAAGTCATGTTGCATGTAATCAGTATATCTTACCATGGGTTAAGCTACAGAAGTATAGCTTTTTATACACATAGGAGATTATTTGCTGCCTTCTGAAATGGCAAACAGATTGGAACATGGTTGTGCAATTTTTATATCTCTGAATAGCATACTATAAATGAGGTACACCCATATCAGAAAGGTAAAAGTGGACAGGACAAAAAAATAAATTAATTTTAATCTTGGAAGGGAAAGGGCGTTGATTGAGAAAATTATATACGAGGAAGACAAAGACAAACATATTTCCTTTGGGAGAAAAGAAGAAGAAATGTAGCAGATTTTGAAAATGGTCCAGTGAGATAGGTTAAGGAGAAGAGAGTGAGGAATCAGAATGACATGATGGCACTAGCCAAATTTAGGGGAAAACGCAGGGTTCCCCTGAGTATCTGGTGACCTATATGCAGGCTGTAGACCTAGGTTGCATACCCATTGATAAAAATGTATAGCTGGAATGTTTTATTTTTTCATTGAGGACTTTAGAAATCTGGAATGTTAGCAATTCAGTAGAACCTCAGTTTGTGAATATATTTTTGTCATAGAAAATCCTTGGGGAAAAAGAAATTAAAATACAGCTCTTAATACAGGTAGTCCTTGACTTACAAACACAATTGAGCCCCAAATTTCTGTTGTTAAGCAAGACATTTGTTAAGTGTGTTTTACCCCATTTTATGATCTTTCTTGTCACAGTTGTTAAATGAATCACTCGAGTGGTTAAATTAGTAACAAAAGTTGTTAAGTGAATCTGGTTTCGCCATTGACTTTGCTTATCAGAAGGTCAAAAAAGGTAATCACATGACCCCGGGACACTGTCAAGCATCATAAATATGAACTAGTTGTCAAAGATCTGAATTGTAATCACATGACCAGGGGGATGCTGTAACAATTGTTAGTGTGAGAGATGGTCATAAGTCACTTTTTTCAGGGCCGTTGTAACGGTCACTAAATTAACTTTTATAAGTCGAGGACTACCTGTAGTATGTCTGCTTCAAGGAGGGAGGGGGGATGATCTAACAAATATGTAATAACAATATGAATAATGGGGAGAAATAAGAGGGAGAAAATGAGTTTTACTCCCTTTGCCCATCCTTCTCTCTCTCTCTCTTTCTTTTCTTTTCTTTTTTTTACAAAAATGAGACATAGAAGAACAGTCATCAGAGCTGACCCAGAGTTTGTTATTTTACAGGTACATATCTTATTGTTATAACAAGAAAGAGAAAAGTAGGTGAATTTTTCAATCATGTAGTCTGGAAAGCAACTGATTTTGACATCCTCTCTTACAAAAAGACAATGCTACATTTAACTGATATTCAGGTATGAGTTAATATGTTTTAAATGTTTTAGAAATTTCCTGTGAACATTTATTTAATCCCTGAAATGTTTCTATAAGAACATGATTGCTGATAAGTTGAACATATAATTTCTCTGAAATTCAGCAGCTGATCCATTAATTGGGATTCAAAGGGCCCCATGAGAACAGACTTTTCCAATGCCACTTGAAAAACTTTATAGACTAAAATTCTGTACTATATATGAGTTTTCATCGTAATATTTTGTAATTTGCATGTGTGATTTTTGGATCTTGAACAGTTTCAAAGCCAATGACTTTTTAGCATAATACAGGTAGTTCTCGACTTACGACCACAACTGAGCCCAAAATTACTGTTGCTAAATGAGACAGTTGTTAAGTGAGTTTTGCTCCATTTTACAACCTTTCTTGCTATAGTTGTTAAATGAAACAGTGCAGTTGATAAGTTAGTAACACGGTTGTTAAGTGAATCTGCTTTCACTATTGATTTTGCTTGTCAGATAGTCACAAAAGTTAATCACATGATCTCGGGACACTGCAACTGTCATAAATATGGGTCAGTTGCAAAGCATCTTCATTTTGATCACATAACCATGGGGATACTGTAATGGTTGTAAGTGTGAAAAACGGTCATAAGTCACTTTTTTCAGTGTTGTAACTTTGAACGGTCACTAAACGAACTCACAGAGTTGTTGTTGAAGGGAAGAAGGGAGTGTTAGGTACGTTTGCCACCTTCAGTTATTTATAAAAATAATAAAGAAGTATATGGTCTGGTATGATTATATTTTTAGTTTTTCTGAAGCCTCCAAGTTAGCATTTCTTTAATGACTTTCATTATAAATGGAGTTGGATTATACTGTAATGTGAGAATGTGGGAACGTATTTCTCTCTGCCCAAGAAAAGAAAAACTTTTGAAGATTATCTGCTAAAACGCTTCATCAAATTTTATGAACTCTTAGTAACAAAAGTGACAAAAATAATAACAATGCTTTTTCATTTATCAGTTGCAGGATAATAAAGTCTTTTCAGCAATGATTAGTCATATATTGAGTGTGGATGGATTTTATTTTTCTACAACATATGACTTGACACACACCTTGCAACGATTGGCCAATACCAGTCCAGAGTTTCAAGAAATGAGCTTGCTAGAGAGGGTAAGAATATTTCTTTCAAAATTTTTAGAAAAACAAGACATTATATACAGAGAAAACATCTCTCTCTCTCTCTCTCTCTCTCTCTCTCTCTCTCTCTCTCTCTCTCTCTCTCTCTCTCTCTTTCTGTGTGTGTGTGTGTGTGTGTGTGTTTATACTGAGTAGATTGTCTTTGTTTTTAAACTGCCAGTGAGATAGTTTTAATTTTTAATGTCATAGTGACCAGAGTATAATATTTCAACAAAGCCTGGTGGTTTTTAAATTGTCAGTTCAATACTTCTGTGAATCCGTGGTGCGTTTACTCCATATTCTTAGTCCTCTTGTGCATTTTTCTTATGTATATTTCTGGAAAGTTGGGTTGGTTCCTTATTTAGTCATCCCTGCAGATCAATTGAAATCTTATGCCGTTTTTCCACTAATAAAACTGCTTCTATTAGCAGGATTGGAAAGAAAAGTCATGCCGTCTTCCCAGAAATCTATATCCTTCCTTCAGATCTGCCCCATAGTATTTAGAGGGCACTCTGAAGCATATTTACAATGGGAAGCTGCAGGAAGAAGACAAAAGTCCATTACCTGACCAGATTTCATCCTGATTCACTTTGTTCTGGTAACTTTGTATAGGTCTGCTCTGAAATATAAATCTAGCTCAAACTTGGTTTTTAATTATATTTCTGTTTCTACTTTTCTTTTTTTACAGGCAGATCAACGGTTTGTATGGAATGGGCACCTTCTTAGAGAACTTGCTGCTCAACCTGAGGTAGTTCATGGTGCTGGGTGTAATCTTCAAAACGTTACTTTATGTCAGGGGTAGTCAACCTTGGCTCTTTTATGACTCGTGGACTTCAACTCCCAGAATTCCTGAGCCAGCATGGCTGGCTCAGGAATTCTGGGAGTTGAAGTCCACGAGTCATAAAAGAGCCAAGGTTGACTACCCCTGCTTTATGTCTTTATAGCTTTCTGTTAATCCTCTTCTAATGTAGTTGGTTGGCATATCTGATTTGTTCATAGATAATCTGATGTAGTTATAGGAATTAATAAACTTAATCTTTATTGATAGAAACCAGTTAGCATCTGGCTCATTGAAAATTGAACGTTATTACCATATTAAGATGAACATCCTTAAATCTTTCCAAAGGAACTCCCCTAGTCAACCTGGACTTGAGGGAGTAGAAGGTAAAGAGCAATAGTGCTTGCTTGCACATATTCCTTTTTCAACACATGAGAAGCAAGCCCCAATACAAGCTAATATGATGCATTATTTGTTGTACAAACTCTTTTAAATAGTGAGATAAATTTTAATTTTTATGAAATTCCAATAATTTATTTTAATGCTTCTGCAGCTACAGCAACTAAATATCTGATTTGGCTTTTCACTCACTACGTGGGGTAGAATACAGGAAGAATTTTGTTAGGATAGCATAATAGAGATTGTTAATATTCAGATAAAATATTGGAGGAGTGGTTTTTTAAAAAAGAAAACTGAGCTCAGTGAGATCTAGAGCACAGCATGGCGCTAGGACAGTGTTTCTCAACCTTGACAATTTTAAGGCATGTGGACTTCAACTCCCAGAATTCCACAGCCAGCAATGCTGGCTGTGGAATTCTGGGAGTTGAAGTCCACATGCCTTAAAATTGTCAAGGTTGAGAAACACTGCGCTAGGAGATACATGCTGCCTTTCATCCTAAACAAGTCATTGGTGAAGATGTATAAGAGAATTCATTTGTTTTAATAATAAATTCAGAATATATGCCTGTAAAAATGGAAGGGTAATATTGCTTTATAATCTTCTTAATGCGGTGTCATTAATTAGACATCTCCTAATTGTTTGAATATCTTTTGGTTCAAAATTTAAATTTGTGATCGTTATTATGTTATTTCAGAAACAAGAGTATTTAGCTATCTTCTTCCACAGCTAATTAAATTATGCATAGCCAAGACCTAGTATTATTGGTTCTCACAACTATTAATTCCTTTCTACAGGCAGATAGCAAATATGTTAACTTCTTTGTTAACTGTTGATTATCAAATGAATTAATTAACTTTGTTGGTTAAATAGAATAATACTTATGAATCTGTCCATACTTCCTTGCCAATTGTTTTATTATAAGTTGCAAACACCATAGTTTTATGCTTTTTATTATATACTATATACTATATAATTTTATTATATTTATTATGCTTATAATAGTATTATATAATGAATTATCCTATACATTAGCATGTGATCATTTTATTGCTCTCTCCTTATGACAGTATAGAAATATAAGGAATTCCTAGACTTTTTCTACCCTCCCTCACTTATAATATGGGAAAAATAATTTGGAATCTGTTTCTAAGCCAAGAATTATAGAAGCTAAAAAGAGAAGCAAACTTAAAGTTTTCAATAAACGAAGGACGACTGTGCATTGTTTCCAAATCTAACTTTACTAAAGAAGCTTTTTAAAGTCCTACCAATATTAGTCCTTTAACTTGAGATTTCCTACGGATGTATCCCTCTTATATCAGAATGGATCTATTTTTCTTATGATGTTATGTCTTTGAATAGTTGTGTATTGATTTCATTTCATCTAAAATTTCACAGAGGAGTTGTGGTTTTTGAAAAGGGTTAAGAGAAACCTAGAGCGCTGCTGGAGGAAAATGATGGATGACTCCAACCAGACATGACTTAGAGCTGCTATTAAGGCCTATCTCACGGCAGTAAGAGCAACAAAGTAGCATTATTTCTCTGCCCTTATTGAGTCTGCAGAGTGTTGCCGGCAGCCCTGTTCCAGATCACCAAGTCTTCCTGGGGCAGGGGGGCTTGAGTGATCATCTTCAGGGCTGTGCAGATGAACTTGTTCAATATCTGACAGACAGAATCACTTGGATTTGTTCCCAATTAGAGCCCATGCATGGAGCTAGTCCATAATTAGATGCCTGCAGAGAAGTCTTGCCTGGCAACAGTTGGACCCTGTTGGACCTGAGAAAGAGGAGAGGGTCCTTGATGCTTTCAGTGCCATCACCTGTCAGTGAGATCCTTGTCACTCCTGGATGTGAAAGCCTCCAGGATAGTGAGTGAGTGCATAGAGCCCCAAGATTAGAGACTTTGACATCTTTAGTTCCAGATGGGGTGGCACTACCCCAGATAGATCCGGTCCTCAATGTGGGGATTCTCCTGGGCTTTCAACTCCTGTTCAAAGAGCAAATGGCAGTCGCAACCAGGAGAGGATTTATACAACTTTGGGTTATAAGTTTCTCTTTTAAGCTGTACCTACTAAACTAAATTTTTGAGATGTATCTGTTCCTCAACAAAGAGATTAAGTTTCCCTAATCACTCAGAAATAGAATTCTTATCTGCACTCACCTTCAGACTGAAAATGATAAATTCAGTTATGCAGTACTCAGAATTAAGTATTTTTTTCAGTTCTGGGGTAATTGTGATGGAAAGAATGCATGACCAAACAGTCATTGACAAGTGGGCAGCCTCTGAAATTGGATGGATGGATGGATGGATGGATGGATGGATGGATGGATGGATGGATGGATGGAAGGGAGAAGAAGATGGGTCAGATTAGGTCTTAGTGCTGATTAGGTCTTCTCTGTGCAGTGTAAGTAGCATCAACTTGAGAAACGTATTATATCAGTTACTGAATAAACTATGTAAAGGGCTCAAAATTATAAATTTGTGTGGGATAAGTAAGCATCACAAAACACACATAAGAGAACTGTTTTTCTATAAAGACAATAATATTAAATAGTAAAGATACAGTTCTTTAAGTATATTAATTTTCCTGTTTTTTAGCTCCATAGGTTTGCAGTTCCAGTTATGCATGGTTGTATCCTTTTGTTTGCCTACCACAGAAACTTAATGTGGGTATGAGGGATTGCTCTCAGACGAATTTCAGTAAATGATACATAGAGAAAGAGTGAAATATCTTGACAATTTGTGGGTGAAAATTCAGAACTATATATATATATATTTAGTCTTACTTCATAAGATGGTTGTTACTTGAGGAAAATTTGGGGAACAAGTGCTATGCATGCTGCTTGGACACCTGGAGGAAAGGCAACATATCAATTAAATAAAGAGATAAATATCTTCACATATTTCATACTTGCTTCCTTTAATTTAATTATCTTCTGATTATGTGGTTCATCAGTCTTGGTCCTTCAGCTGTCAGACCTGAGCCTTTTTCATTTTATTTATTTATTTATTTATTTATTATTTGAATTTATATCCCGCCCTTCTCCTTGCGGACTCAGGGCGGCTGACAATCAATTAAAAACACCACTAACAATCACAAGTTAAAATTAATTAAAATGAAATATTTAAATTGTCTAATTAAAAAGTAATTAAAAACCCTCTAAAAAACCCCTCTTAAAAATTATCCTAGG
>NW_015386253.1:2922062-2944332 GCF_001527695.2 Protobothrops mucrosquamatus | reverse complement strand
GTGATATTTTTGTGAACCACAAAAATATTGGATCTACATTGTTGGTTAGGATTATTTAAAAAGTATATGAGTTTTTTGTGATACATAGAACCACTTGCTTTGTGAGATGGGTGGCTATATAAATTTGAAAAATAAATAAAAATTAAAAAATAATGAAGAAATTTAATAAGCAGTTTTCTTTCCTAATCAAATTCTTTCTTATTTGTTGTCCTCTTTCTTCAGTATGCATTAATTGTCATTCAGAACTAGTAAGAAACACCCTTTTTTCTTATTAAATTGAAAATGGGTGAAAAATGCATCTCTCTCTGCTTAGAATATTTTTTCTAGTTATAGTTCGTTGAGCAACTATATACTGTATACTGGAATACAGAAAAATGCTGTTGTGCTCATAATATCCACTGAATATTCTAATATGTTTTATTTTTTTTCAGTAAGTGTTAACATGTATTCCTTAATTGCTGTTTTACACCAGTTATTATTATGCATACTTGTTCCATTAATGGTAAATACTTTGACTGGATTCTAATTTCTCGAAGAAGCTGTTTCAGAGCTGGTGTACGCTACTATGTGAGGGGTAATATTTCTTTGCAATTGTTACATGAATATGAGCAAAAATTATACTTTGTGAACTATTCTCTTAAATTGCCACACTCTTCTGCCAGTACTAAGAGAGAATTTGGTAGTACTTTCTTGTAGTACTTTTAATATTTGTGTTGATTTATTTTTTATTGGTTAAGACTAAGTGGTAAACTGCTATAGATTGCTTTTAAGAATGTACACAAGCGCACAGGCACACACGCACACAAACATTTAGTACAGGCTTAGTTTAAAATTTTAAAATGTATTTAAAATGGAGTGAAGATTAGATTTGATATGAAAAACTACAATTTCAGATTTCTTCTTAGCTGGGAAGCCTCGCATTGCTGAGTTCTTTGAAGGATGGGTGGAAATCAAAATATATCAATGAACATCTTTCCTTTATATAAATGGATCTGAGGGAAGGATAAGACAGTAACTTCCATAATTCTGTTGCACAAGAGGCATTCAAATATATTGGGTGACCTTTATTTTTCTTTGAACAAACTCTTCCTGTGGGGCTGCTACGGTTATCTCATTTCTTTTCCCAGTTTCTTTCCGAAGTGGCATGTCTAAAAGGCAGTTTTACAGTTCCCTGGATTTTTATTATCATTTTGACATGTATAATTGGTAGAGAAGTATTTTCCCTTGTGACTACTTAAACCTCATAGTTATGAAAAAAACAACTATGTCTGAAACAGAAATAGGTTATCATTACCATTTTAAAAAGTCCTGTGATATCCGTTGGTTTTGTTGGTTAGATTTTGCTGTATGAAAGCTGTCACAAAAATAGCTTTCAACTAGCTTTGAAAGTAATAAGGCTTGCTCTATATTTTAAATGCTTCCTATTTCACAGGTATTGATTCTGAAGGACATGCAGCTAACTTTGTAGAAACAGAACAAATTATACATTATAATGGAAACAAAGCTTCTTTTGTCCAGGTACTTTTTATTATGCTGGGATGCTTGTCTAGTCTTGTCTAATTTAATTCTTACCCCTACCCTCTTAATACAGGTCTCTGCATTTTATCTTACAATAAATGACTTGGGAGTTTATGCTAGTTTTGTTAAGTTTCACTTCTTATTATTTTTGTTTTCCAGACACGAGGATCAATTCCCTTTTTCTGGTCACAGAGACCAAACCTCAAATATAAGCCAAAGCCACAGATCAGCAAAACAGTAAACCATGTGCGTATTTTCTATATCTTTTCCTGTCCTTCTGTAGGAGAGGTGTAATATACAGCATTCCTATACAGATGCAAACTACCTTAAGTTGATTGCTTTAAACAATATATAACTTCAGGCTACAGTTCCCAACCTTTTCGTGCCCCACTATGTCAACAAGAGAAATTTATGAAGAATATCCTGCAAACCAGGATTTTGCAATGTCAGATTGCAGCAGGTCTTGAACATAATGTTTGCAGATCTCCAAAATTATATAAATATAAATGTCTTAAAAGATGTTGAAATTTCATGAGATTGCTGGCTTTCATAATGTATACACACACACACACACACACACACACACACATAATATTTCTTAATATAAATATAATATAAAATTCAAATAGAAATAAAGGGAATGGAAAAACGGAAAAGGAATGGGAATAGAGAGGATAAAGTGAGGGAAGGGGAGGAGAAGAATTTTTTTAAAAAGCAGTGACTTCAGAGTCTTTTCATTGCAGTAAGATACATTGTAAAGGTATAATATTAACTTTTTAAAGACTAAAAGTGGTTTCCAAATCAAAACTAGTTCATTCTTGTCCCTAATTAATGCAGTCAGCTTTGCCATCTCCACAAATTCCATCATCTTTTCAATCAATTCCTCCATTGTGGGAATTAACACTTCTTTTTATTTCTGGGCATATAGAATTCTTGCAACTGTCAACATGTATAGCACCCGAGTTCCAAGTTTTTTTTTCTAATTCTTTATCTAATAGTCCTAAAAGAAAAGTTTCTGGTTTCCATTATAAATCCATTTTTAAAATTTTCTGAATTAATCCATGAATCTTTACCTAATATTTCCTGTCAGGTGCCCACTGTATATGATAAAAAGGACTCTCCTTACATTTGCATTTCCAACAAATATTTGAAATACCCTTCTGAAGCTGAAGTTTGAAGTTCTCTTTAAAATTATAATTCAATGTGAATTGCAGTCCGTTTAGTCTACATATTTTCTCTTTGCTCTAACATCATATTGTAATCAAAATTTCTGCTCACAGTATTAAAATGTTTAACATAATTCACTTTCTAGGTTTAATTGTAACAACATTTATAAACCTTAGTTATGAGATGTTCATCATAGGTATAGAGTTTCATTTCAAATTCATTTTAGTAGCATCAAAACCATATTTGTTTTTGTTTAAAGTGAACCTTTCTTTCAATTGTAAATAGGTAAACCAATAACATAACATTCTAGTTCCAAATCTTTTGTTTTAAAAGTAAGTTCACCTTGAACAAATGATATTATTTCACTATAAATCCATCAGTTAGGATTCACTGTCATCTGCGTCTTAAAAAAGGCTTCTTTGGGTAACACCCAAAGAGGTAGTTTAATAAACAACTTTTCCTTATATTTATTTCAAACTTTATAAATGGTATTCCTTACAACAGCGGCCCCCAACCTCTTGGGCACCAGGGACTGGATCCATGGAGAAACAGTTTTCCGTGGACCAGAGGGAGTGTGGTTTTGTGTGCTGCCTGCATCCCGCAGATGTGACTTTGCTTGTTTGTGCGGCCCGGTTTCTGGCATGCTCCAGACCAATGCCGATCCAGGGACTGGGGGTTGGGGACCCCTGCCTTACAAAGTAATTCTTGAAATTCATTTTAACTTTATCATACCATAGATAGCTGTGCCATCCAAACTTCAATTCATGACCTTCCAAGTCCAATAATGTTTTATTCTTTAGGGTTACCCATTCCTTCATCCATATCAAATAAGATGCCTTAGAATACAGTTTTAAATTTGGAAGACTCAGATCATTTATTTCTTTGGCATCCTACACAATTTATATCTCTTGATATTTTTTTCTTGCCAAATAAATTTAGAGATGTCCTTTTGCCATTGCTTAAATACAGTCTCATCATCAATATTGGCAGGATCTAAAATAGGAACAGCATCTTTGATACGACATTTATCTGAATTACAGAGATGATGCCCAACAGAGATAGTAGCAGTTTACCCCACTTTACTAAATCTTTCTTAATCATTCTAGATGAATACGTAATTATTTTGAAACAATTTGGAATTTGCATATATTTAACCTTTTCCATCTTAAAACATTATTTTTTTCTTAAAGTTTTATGCTTGTATGCAGCCATATTCTTGACTGACATCTTTGCTTTCTGTTTGTTTATTCTAAAGCCAGGCAAAGTTCCAAAGTCATTCACCTTCTTCCTCAAATGTCCAACAACTGTTTGCAAAAATACAGCTCAGTCATCTGTGAGGGCTGTTAACTTATAAGTCTCCTTCTTAATTCACAGCAGTTATTTTGTCATCTCACCTGATGTCTCTATTCAAAAGTTCTAAGACTAGAATAAAAAGCAATGGCAACAAGGGATCAACCTTGTCTTGTATCTTTTTGGATCTCACATGTTTTAGACAATTCACCATTAATAATACAGGCATATTTGGATGTGTAGATTGAGCTGATACCTCAAATACATTATCTCCGAAATCCATTTCCTCCAGAAGTCTAAAGGGAAAAGCCCAATTGTTAAAAGCTTTTTTTGCTTCTAAGAATCTAAGGCTGTCTGAGTTTCATTATGATATTGCAGATATTCAATAACATTTAGGACCATTCTGATATTATCCCTGTTTTTGGTAAAAAGCCAAGTTGGTCCTCATGTATAAAGTTGTTCAAAATCTTCTTCATTCTTTTCCTCAACATTGCCATAAAGAGTTTATATGCATTATTTAATAAGGAAATTGGTCTATAGGATTTTTTTTTATCAATGTAGCATCTTGACCTTCCTTTGAAAGCAAGGCAATATTAACTTTCCTCCATGATTTACTCCATGTAGTACAGAAGTCATTACCTCTTGGTGGTTTCAACAGTTGGTCTTCAAAACATTTGTAATATTACTTAAAAATCCATCTGGGCCTGGTTCTTTGTCCATTTTCATCTTTTTAATAGCATCTGATATTTCAAAATTAGTTATAAGATCATTCATTAATTATTTTGGCCCTGTGAAAGCTTCAATAGCTGTTGTTTTAAAAAGTATTCAAATATTTTTTGTAAGTTTGTGTTCTTTTCCTTGTACAAATTTGAAATAATAAATCTTTATTGATTAGCCCTTGGGCCATATCAAAGTGCAAAGTTCCAGCAACAAATTATTACTAAAGTTTGATAAAAGAAATTTAAAATGAAATTTGATAAAATACAGTTTAAAATGGAATTAGAGTAAAATACAACTTAAAATGAAATTGGAAAAAACAGTCTAAAATGAAATTAAAATAGAGTACAGTAATTTAAAAAAATTGAAATAGAAATTATAGAATAAATTTTTAATAGAAATATTATCTGTCAATACCTTTTGGATTTTACCAGTCACGGTCTTTTCTCTTTCTTTTCTCAATTTTCTTAGTCTGTATGTCAATCATCTATTGCCTTCATTTGGTACATAAATTCCAATTACCATGGTCTTTATCTCATTCAAGTCCATCTCTGTTGCTACAAAACTACCATCTGATTCTTCTAGCTTATTGTTTTAGCTAATATTTTACATATAAGACAGCTCTATTTCTCTTGTTTAATCCTGCCAATATAAATTCCTCTCCTAATTTTCTATTAACCAAATATTTTCTGTCTGCTGTTTTAATCTGAACTTCTTGTAGGCTGAAGATAAAGGTTTCCCTTGTCCAATTGTGTCTGACTCTAGGGGACAGTGCACATTTCCATTTTTTTAGCTGAGGGAGCCAGCATTGTCTGAAAACACTTCTGTAGTCATGTGGCCAGCATGACTCTATGCTGAGGCACATGGAATACTGTTACCTTCCCACCTGAGTAGTACCTATTTATCTACATTTGCAGGCAAAATATACCCAAATTTAATTTCCTCAAATAATGAAATACTTTCTTCCACTTTGAGAGGGCATAGCTCTATTAATATTCCACATTAAGTATTTATGTTCCGTTTTTTTCTAAAAGGATGATAAATCTAAATCTTGTGCAGCTGCTCCTTCCACCACTTCTTGTTTTCCAGAATCTACTAACTATTTTTGATTTTGGTGTGGATCAAGTTTATTCTCCATTGCTCTCGCTTCTTGTGTCTGGTCTACAATGAGTATGTGTTTGAGAAGAAAGTCTTGTGCTTTCTCTGTAGAATTCAGTCTGAATCTTCTTTCTTAGTATATGAAGATCGCCCCTTCTAATTTATTTCAAAGAAATGGAATCTTTCTCTTTTTAAAAATATCTGTCAGAAAGGCATATGTTTTTCTTTTCTTCAGGATTCTGATGGGGATTTCCTGCAAAACAATTATTTCTACTTTATCAATTGCAATTTAGTCTTAAAGTGACAGTCCAGAACTTGATCACTTATTCTCTTCTTCTTGAAATGGACCAGCACATTTTTGGATTTTTCTGTCATAGCATAACAAGAATTTATCCTCTAAATTTTATCCTCTTCGCTATACATCTTTTCTTCCTTAAGGTTCAATAATTGTACCAAAGTTTGACTATCTTACTTTTTATATTCTCCCCAGCTTCCTCAGGGCTAGCACAAAATCTTAATTGGAGGCAAAATTATCCATATCTCCTTCACACTGTAAATCTTTGATGTCCATTCTATGTTCTCCTCATGAAGTTATTTGACTATGTTATCCATTTTTGCCTTTATTGCCTGTAGTTTTAGCTGATTATTTTTCCAAAATAGCTCTCATAGGGTCTCCTGATCTTCTTCTTTCCTTATGTCTCCTGGCCATTTTGTAAATTTTATTAATTTTGCTAAATTAAATTTTAAATTACTAAATTTTACAAAGTAATATTTATATCAGAAAAAATACATTCTGTATTAAACTAGCTATACAAGGCCATTGATGTATTTTGTTCTATTTTATATTAAATTTTATATTTCTAATCTTATGATATTTAGCTCCCTCTTGTGTCTAAAAAATTTATTCTATCCAGATTTCTGCAACTTTCATCAAATTAGCTTTTTGCTCCCTCTTGTGGTTAATGTTAAGATGGCAGTTAAATACAACAAGACAAAGGCAGATTAAAGTTCTTTTGCAATCATACCCCACCTTTATCAAAAAGTTTCTTTCCCCCACAAAATACGCTTTATAAATCCAAAAAGACAAAACAAAGGACTGGAAGGGGAAAAAAACCTCCCAATTCATTAAAGAAGATTCTATGGCCGTTAATTTGCAATTAGCTTAAGACAGTCTGAAGGAAAAAAAACAGCAAAGTGCAAGTTTCTGTACTTCTACATGAACTAGTCACTCCCTTCTCCTTGCTATTTTATTTACCAAAATTCCCTAAATGATATTATTCAACAAAAGGAAAAAGTAATCTGCAAATAAAAAAAAAATCTCTTACTCTGCTACAGAAAGTAAACAAGCAATTAAGAGTTATTAGGACATATCAGGCAAGTCTTAAATGTCTGTATTTGGTTAAAGGAATGGCTATTTATTCTGGGTCTCACCCAAGCGGCTTCTTGCTACAGCTTTAAAGCCCGGAAGTGTCAAACTGCCGGCCCATAGGCTGGTTTCAACATACCAAAGCAACGCCCACCCCATTGCCGGCAATGCAAAAAGAGTCGCAATACGCTGTGACACGTGACCTGGTGAGTTTAACACCCGTGCTTTAGGTGAATATCAGCTCTTCAGAAGATTGAAGGAGTTGATTCTTTGGCTTCCCCTGTCCCAGGAAATCTCATCAGACTAAAAGGAAAGAAATTGCCCAAGCCACAGAGAAAAAAACTGGATTGCGAGCTTGTTGTAAAACATTTCTGACTGATTCAGATTGACACAGAAAGACCTCATGATATATATATTGAAAGGCAACCCACTTCAGGGCCTAGTAGTCCCCAGAAACTACTGCCTAAAGTAATCTTGAACTAAATATGTACAGCAATATATGAAAGTTACAAATATTGATGCATTAGCACCTTCATTTAACATTAGCCAAGCCTCTCTGACATTGAAATTAGGCAGTTCAATGGTGCTAAACATTTTTAACATGCCATCTTCTGTCTCCTTAAAGCACTGCTCATGTTGTGAGGCCCCAAAATAGCAGTTCAGTTATCTATTAAGCTATTTACATTGGGTGGCTGAAGTTTCATTTGTGAAACTATTGATATTATATTTTTTTGGCTGAAAATGTCTTCTGTTTCCAGTAATATCTTCCATGAACCCTGAAGATTTTTTCAATCTTTTCCAATGGGACATCTTCCAGTTATGTTGCACATGCAACTCTTACAAGCTTAAAGTTCCATGAGTTGTAATCACCCAGCAGGGTGATTTTAAATCAACAAAATACGCCTGAATCTTGCTCTCTGTAGTAAAAGAGTCTTAAATTGAAGTTAGAACTAGGGATTTTTCTCATTGCCCCCCATTCCCATCTCCATCTCCAAGACTTATGGCAGATAAATCTCTCACATCAGAGACAAATTTGTGGAGGAATTAAAAGAACAAAAGTTCAGATAAAGATTTATTTCATAATATAACTGTCATGCTACCATCTGCTACACTTGTGAAAAAGATGTACAATTTAATTCAAATGCAATTCAAAATAATATATTGTATTTATCATAATCTTTCTGTTATTTTCATGTATCAGTTTGTATTTCTGTTCAAAAGAATTCTTCTATAACAGCTGTTCAATATATGTATTGTACTCTCTTTTAGATGGATGGCTTCCAAAGACACTTTGATTCACAGATTATTAGCTATGGAAAACAAATGATTGTTAATCTGGTAGGATTTTAATTTAATTCTATATCCAAGAATTCATGTTGTTGCTGATGTTGTATGTAACTGTTTTGTGGTTCCTTTACAGGTTAACCAGAAAGGTTCAGAAAAGCCTCTGGAACAAACTTTTTCCAAAATGGTAACAGGTTTAGGAAGTGGAATGGTCAAGTATGTATTAATGGAATGTGCTTTCATCTCTTTCAATATAATTGATGATTTAGAGCAGGGGTGTCAAACTGCCGGCCTGTGGGCCGGATGTGTCACATGGAAGCCACGCCCACCCATTGCCGGCAATGGCAAAACAGTCCCGATATGTTGTGCGACATCATGTGACATCGTGAGTTTGACATGTCTGATTTAGAACATTTAGTAAAGTATCTATACAGTCAGATCTTCTGTGGATGAGAATGCTGACATGTATTTTAGAGCTGCATAGATTTCTTTTAAACTTTATTTAGTTTTGCAAACAACACAAGGGGTTATGGTATAATTTGCTTCAGAGAGCAAAGATTTTCCTTCATATTATGGTACATATGCAAAAGCTTTTTTTTCTTAACGTAATCCAATGTGTGCCCATGTCCCTGCAGACCTCGTTGTTGCCTATGAGGCTTCTTGCCTTACCAGAGGCATACTAGAAATATTTTTTTTTTTGCAGTATAACTTTCTGTTCATCTCTCCCAATAAAAACATACTTTTTTTTTCTAATTATGCTGTATCCCCTGAAAATGTGTTTAGAAAATAAAAGTGAAAGGGAGCTATTGCTTCCTCCTTTGTTTGGAAGTATGCCTACCTAACCAAAATGTGACAGATCAGATCTCAGGTAAGCATTCTATAAAACTAGAGAAAGTAGTAGAAAGCAAGGTAAAGTAAATCAGTGTTCTATGACTGGGAGACCACTATGGAAAAGGAAAGAAAGTAAAGAAATAAAATCTCATTGGCTGGAAACTGCTCAATGATAGAATAATTACAGCTCACTTTGCATATGGACATATCAAAGTGACTGTTATACAAACCTATGCACCAATAGATAACTCAAACAATATGACAAAGGACAAATTTTATGAACAACTACAAAATACTTTTGACAGCATTCCAGATTATGACAAGGATCCTAATTGACGATTTTAATACCCAGTTTGGAGATGATCAACATAGCTTAGAGAATGTGATCGGAGCATACACATCTTCAACTCAGCTTAGTAATAATGGAGAGTGATTGACACCTGTGAATATAATGAACTGTGTGTTGGAAACACATTCTAACATTCACAAATCCATAAGATGACCTGGCAATCACTGGATGGTTACCCTTTCAATGAAATCAATTTTATTTGTATTAATCAGAAGTGGAGATTGTCTCTCCATGATACAATGCGATTTGAAAGGCGTCAGTAAGTATTAACAGGAAACTTGACATCTTCCAATAAAGATTCCTTCAATGAATCCTAAAAATTTGCTATTTTGACCATATTATTAAAGAAGAAATGCTCCAAAAAGTTTTTTTAGCAAACTATGTAACATTGTTGCACACAGAAGATTCCAACCTGTACATCATATTCTCTGCATGGAGAACAATCAAATCCCCAAGATGGAAATGAGATAGACTCCCCCTTCCGATGACAAATGACCAACAGGACATCCTTGAAATACATGGCAAAAAACATTCTTGGAAGACTCACCCAAGACCGAAAATGCTGAAAATCCCTTGCTGCCTGATATGCCACATATAGCATGGGCAGATCTAATGCCAATGGCCTCTATGGAAGCCATTTTATGATTGTGTTGATAACATATTCATGTTAAAATGTTAAAAATACATATATCTCTCTAAAAGTTTCATAACTCCTATAAGTAAGCCCCAAGGTGGGGTAGGAAGATGTAAGGTACAATGATTGTTATAGGTGTCTTAAATCTAAGACATTGGCAGTGGAACAGGAGTTACTATAGGAACTTCCAAGATGGGTAAGCTCATAATTAGGAATTCTGAATGCACAAGTAATAGGCCAAGTATCCTATAGTTTTGGAAAAGGTAATCTTCAGCAGTTTTTGCTTTTGTTTGAGAAAGAAAGCAAAAAGCTGTAGACCCATTCATGAAGAGTAAAGAATGCAAAATGTTACACAATATAAAGGTTATTTTTAAAAATTCAGTGCTTAATATCATTAATGTTTCTTGAGGAACATTTCTTGACCTTACCTGTATGACTTTGCTGTCCAGTATAGATTTTTACTGTCCCCATAATAAAACAAAATTTAAAAATAGTTATATGGATGTTGCATTTTGAAGGAAAATCTTACCATTGCTTAGTAGAAATTGCTCAGAATATTTATTTTTATAAGGCTTTTGTCTACATGATCCTTTTTCAAGTATTAGTGAATGCTTTCTTTATTCACATGTTCTTTCTTTGCCCAGATATATAGCCTTTGATTTTCATAAAGAATGCAGTCATATGAGATGGGATAGACTCCATATTTTACTAGATCAACTTGCTGCACCACAAGATGAATATGGGTAATATATGCAACTGAAGTACAATAGGCAAACATATCATTGTTGAATAGCTGAAACTGCCTAATAACAGCAGATGCCTGATGTGCCTGTTTACTACCCCCCCCCCCAAAAAAACCCCACTCTTTTGGTAATGTTTAAATATGATGATCTGAGCACACACCTGTATAGGCTGTAATAGAAAACCCATGGATTATTACCCATGGAGTGTGCATCCATTTGAATTTGTATAGAATTGTAATCCAAAAGATCTCATTATCTTTCTTACTGTATGTAAGAATATAAAGATTTGTCTGTGCTTTTGTCATACAATGTATTGTTTCTGTCAACTAAATGTATAGATAAATCTGGATATATTTGAATTTGCAAAAAGTTATTGTTAGGAAACTGGCTAATTTCATTATTTGAATTTCTAGAAAATATAAATAGTCTTCCATTAGAAAAATGGCTTAGTGCTTATTTCCAATTGTTTATAGATTTGCAAATGGGAAGTCCTCGACTTACGACAATTGAGACCAAAATTTCTATTGCTAAGTGAGACATTTATTAAGTGAGTTTTGCCCCATTTTACATTTTTTTGCCACAATAAGTGAATCACTGCAGTTGTTCAGTTAGTAATACAGCTGTTAAATGAATCTCGCTTCCTCATTGACTTTGCTTGTCAGAAAGTTACAAAAGATGATTACAAAACCGTGAGGCATCGCAGTAGTTATAAATATAAGTCAGTTGCCAAGCATCTGAATTCTGATCACATGATCATGGGGATACAGCAATGGTTGTAAGTGAAAAATGTTCATAAATCACTTTTTTTCAGTGCTGTTGTAACTTCGGTCACTAAATGAGCTTGTAAAGTCAAGGACTACCTATTTGCAAACTTATAAGCATTTTTTCTAATATGATATATCTTTAGCCAAAGAAGCTCTTGTGTATTTAATCTTTGTTGTCTTATGTGAGTTGTCTGTAGTTACAAATATAGTTAGATCTAATCCTTTCTATTGCTGTTGGTAAGATATCTTGGAAATTTCTTTGGCAGACAAAAGATGAAGGCTAGTGGAAATCAATATTTTTTTTTATTCAGCTATTTTCTAGTTGATGCAGAAGGAAAGGTGGATATGCAACAGGAAGGAATATTCCGCAGCAACTGTATGGATTGCCTGGACAGGACAAATGTGATTCAGAGCCTTTTAGCACGCCGTTCTCTACAATCACAGCTGCAGGTTAAGATTGCTTTCTGTATAAGGACTTATTGCTGGTATTTTAAGAATTAAAGAACGTAATAACTCTAATAGCCATTTGGTATACAAGATGTACTTTTCTTGAAAGTGATATATTAGAACATGCATATATGCCGTGTATGGGTGTTTTTCTGAAACATTAATTAGTTCTAATTTCCATGCTTTTAAACTCTTAGAAGAATTTTAGTTAATAATGGTTTCTTTTATCCTTGTAGAGATTAGGTGTTTTGCATGCTACCCAGAGACTTGAAGAACAAGCAGAATTTGAGAAAATTTATAAAAATGGTGGGTTTCTATTTTGATAAGTAAAACCTTATCCTGTATTCTACTTACTTGCCATCTCTTTTTTACAAAAAACTATTCTCTGTTTGTAGCATGGGCTGATAACGCAAATGCTTGTGCCAAACAATATGCTGGAACGGGTGCCTTAAAGACAGACTATACCAGGCAAGTTTGAGTCAGCCTTTCTTTACCACAAATATATTGATATGATTTCAGGAAGAGTATTTAGAGATTGTTAATTTCCTGTCTGATATATTAAACTCACTTATCATAATATAATAGTGTAATAGTTAATAGCTACATCAATGGATGTAAATTTGATGTAAATTTGCAGGAAGAGGAAGATAGCCTTCTCAAAAAAGTCTAGGAGAACTCAGTGCTATCAGTTTGACATGACTAGCTCATCACCACCAAGCTTCTGCCAACTCACCTCTGTCAAGTCTTTGCACAACAGCCAGCCAGAGGGATAGCTGGGTGAGTAGGTGGACAGGCGAATGAGCAGGTGGGCAGAGTGCAGAGTAGTGGTGCTGGCCAGGGACCTCCCTAGGGGCCTCTCACTGGAGGGGGAACTATGTGGGTAGGCAAATGAGTGAATAGAGCAGAGAGCAGCGGCAGCAGCCAGCGGCTTCCCATTTCCACACACCGTGGCCATCGGTGCCACTGCACCAAGCTCCAGGCCATTTGGAATTGGGGCCATTTGCCCTGACCTTCACCGCCTCCCTTAATGGCCCAAACACCACTGCCACTGCTGAACAGCCCAGAGTTCAGTATGGGAGCAGCAGTGGCCTCAAGAGGTGTGAAAATGGGAAGCTACTGCCTGCCGCCACTCTGTTGCTCACCCACTAACTCACCCACCAATCCATCTCTCCCTCTGGTGAGAAGCCCCTGGTCACCACCAGCGCTCTGTGCTCTGCCCACTGGCTTGCTCACCTGTCCGTCCGCCTGCCTGGCTCTGCTTCCAGCTGCCCGCAGCGAATTGTTCCTGTAGCGAATTGGCCGTGTTCAGTTGTCCTGCAATGACTTGAGTTGGCAGAGGCAACTTGGCAGAGGCGAGATGGCCATGCCTAGCTGTCCCATGCTGTTCTCAAAGGGCCTATTAAAATTTGCAAGGGCTTTGTATGGAATTTGTTGGTTTCTCTTTTGATTGACAGCAGAAAGAAAAATTCTCTCACTTCAAAAACAGGTATAATTATAATAGCCTAATAAGACTTAGTCCTCCCTTTTAATCATGAAGGTAGCACTTACTGAAAGAGCAGTATAAATAAAATTAATGCAAGTAGTTCTCAACTTAGGACTACAATTGTGCCCAAAATTTCGGTTGCTAAGTAAGGCATTTGTTAAGTGTGTTTTGCCCCCTTTTATTATCTTTCTTGCCACAGTTGTTAAATAAATCATTGTCGTTCTTAAGTTATTAACACAATTGTTAAATGAATTTGGCTTTCCCCATTAACTTTGCTTGTCAAAAGGTCGCAAAAGGTGATCACATGATCATGGGTCACTGCAATCGTTATAAACACATGCCAGTTGCCAAGCATCCAAATTATGATTACATGACTATGGGGATGCTGCAACGGTCATTAAAAATGTGAAAAACAGTCACTTGTCACTTTCTTCAGCGCTATTCAAATGAATGAAAGGCTATGAGTTTAGGGCTACCTGTAACAGGTGCATCTCACCTGTATATTTACAGAAATAAGTTGATACAAGGAATTTCAATACAGTTCAGTTTCTAGTATTTTTTAGTACCTGATACTAAATTTCTCATCTTGAGAGATCTTCTGTATTAATGTTAAAATCCTATTTTCAAAAATTCAGAACTGGAAAGAGAACACAATGGGGCCTGTTAATGGATGGTTGGAACTCACTAATTCGTTACTATAAAAACAACTTTTCTGATGGGTTTAGACAGGTAAGCTTTGACATTGTCACTTGTTGCATTTATTTAGCTTTAGCTGTTGCCTTGTGTTGAATTTAAAAAAATGTCATCACTGTGCTCAGGGATATGGATATTTATTTATATTTCATATTACTAAACCACCTACTGTAAATCCCTCACAGAGCTTCTGCTGCTTTGTTAAATTGTCACAAGTTGGACTGTGTTTTGAAGACCATGAAGTACTTTGGAATAGGGGGAAATGGTTAAGGTGACATGGCATTTAATTTATATTCTGGGTTGTTTTTCAGGATGCTATAGATCTCTTTCTTGGAAATTATTCAGTGGATGAAGTAGATTCTCTCAGTCCTTTTCACATACAGAAAGACTGGAAGTTTTTGGCTGTAAGAATTTTATAAATGTTTCGCTATTTGTTTATTTTTTTAAAATAAATTGTTGAATTTTGGTAATCCCAAAACTAATGAAGTTTTGGGATTACAGGTCTTTCAGCAGTTCCAAACTTTGTTTTATAAAATGTAGGACATATTTTTAGGATATAAATATTCACTGTAAAGAAGAATTCCAAGTTTGTTAGATGAGTCTCATTCTTTTTCCTAAGGGTTGAGAATTATGTAGAAATTCAAACAGTTTTGGAGATGAACTTTAAGTCTTGCACAGAAATTTCTACTCTATCTAATCCCCAATTATAGCCAGTGACTTCCAAACAAGGCAGTATTTGAAAGCAAATTTAAAACTGTGGTATCACATCTTGTTGTGTTTGGAAGATTTTAGCTGTACTGGACAGAGTGAAATAAGATGACTTGATTGTCATAGCTTTGTACTTTGTACTTAAATGTGTTGTGTAGTTTTGTAATGGCAGAGGATAGCAAGTGTAATTGCAGGAGTGATTATAAATGTTAAAAAGAAATTAATGCACTGAATGCAGGTTTTTTTTCTCTCAGCTTTTTTCCATCCATGCAATTTATGAGATTAGAAAAAGAAATGTAAATTAATAATTGGATTTTCTTGTTTAGTAATTCAAGAGAAAATTCATAGGTCAGAAAGTTGCACTTAGGATTGTGGGCAATAGTAATTCAGCAGCCTTTTAGTTTGTGTTTTTAATAAGCTTAATAGAAAAAGCAGACATAAAATAAAAGAAGTATAACAGGCTAGCAAAGTTTTTGTAGTCAAGGCCTCTTCTTTTTTAAAAAAAAAAGTATACTAAAGAAAGCTGGGAAGTGATTGTGGACAAATGTTCATGCCTTTTTTTGAGAGAGAGAGAGAGAGAGAGAGAGGGAAAGAATAAATCTTAAAGTATCTGTTTTGCTATTCTACTTTAAAAAAAAAAAAACCAGGTCGCCAGTCATTTCCAGATGACACAAGGATGGAGTTACAGGGCAAACTTCTTGTTTGTTGACCAACTTCACTTTTTTCTTTAAATTTGTTTAGAGAGAATCTGGTTCTTTTAGAACTAGATTAAATATGTAATTTAGCATCATTGACAATATTTTCTATTTTATATATGAGAAATATGCACTGAACAACAAGATATTTTCTTTTGCAGTGTGCAACATCAGTTTTGTATTTGGGATGCATAATAGGTTTTCATGATGACATACTGTATGCTCTAAAATACTATATATGTTCTTAGAAACATTAAGGACTGATATATGTATTGTGACTTTTAAAACTTTTTGGGGAGCTGAAGCTATAATACTGTACTATTGGGTTCTGTATGTACATCATATATGACCGGACTTTCAAGTTGTTATGCATTGTGCAGTACCTCCTAACTATGTGCATTTCTTTCTTTCCCCAGTTACCTATCATTATGGTAGTTGCTTTTTCAATGTGCATTATCTGTTTGCTTATGGCTGGTAAGTAATCATTCAGCCTTTCTAAACTTCACACCATATTGCAAATAGTCTCTGACTTAAGACCTATCACCAGTTACAAGATTTTCTGCGGTACAACCTGGATTCAAAGTGGTCCCTGTGGTCATGTGACCAAACTTTGGGCACTTGGCAAGTGGATTGCATTTACAGCCATTTGCAACATCCCATAGTCACATGACAGCATTTTATGATGGTTTTGCCAAAACTAGCATTTACATCCAATTTTCAGCAAAACTGCATCTATAGTGAACCATTGGTTTGCTTAATGACTGCTGTAAGAAAGGTTGTAAAATTGGGTTGGTCATGCTATTGACCCACTTACAAGTGTCATGACTTATGATCATGATACTTAGGCTCCCTTACAGTCATAAATTGAGGTTTTGGGTGTTTTTGGGGGTGTTTTTTTGCAAGATTTCAGAAGTGGCTTGTTGATATTGCCCCAGGGCTGAAAGAGGGTATGACTAATCCGAAGTAACTTTACTTACTTTGTACTTAAGGTAGGACTAGAATTCACAGTCTTCTAGTTTCTTATTATAGTTTATTAAAGGTTAATCAGAAGTGTTTGAATTTGCTTTCTGGAGTTTTATATCTTCAAGACTCCTGATACCCCTCATGTATCATCTTCTTTCAAATTCACAAATGGGGAAAATAGCTTTTACAAGTTCATATGTTAGAATAATCTTTCACCACAGCGATGATTGTCCTTATCATGTAGAAAAGAGTTATTTTTTTAAGGGAGGGCAGTTGTCATGATCACCATTTTTGTGGCTTGTAATTGAAAAGAGTTTATTACATTTTGCAGGGGACACATGGACAGAGACACTGGCCTACGTGATGTTCTGGGGAACTGCAAGTTTTGGAACTCTTGCTATCATCCTTTACAATGGCAAAGATTTTGTAGATGCACCTAGGCTGGTTCAAAAGGAAAAAATGGACTGAATTTGTGTGTGTGGAAAGCGGCTTGGTAGAGATGACTCCTCAGTTCATACATGGAGTCTCTACTGACCTGCTTTCCACACTAACTTCTGGGGGCAGGGTTAGGTTTCATTTTTGAAGGGTGAGAAAGTGATTCCACTTGGTTACTTGGTGGAAGGGACTGACTTTTTTGTTCTATAGTTGCAATGATTGCATTTGTTGGGGAACTTGCATACACAAGATGGAAATGAAAGCCACTAACGCTGTGCCTAACACAGGGAGACCTGAATTCCTAAAGAATCTGTGACTGTATTATTCCAGCAGTATAATATTGTAAGAAGTCTTAGATAGCTCCATTGCTAAGGAGGATTATGATCTTCTGGTGTGTCAAGAGATCTATCTGTTGCTAGGTTAAAGTACGTATCAGTTATCTTCTCTGGTACATGGAAAAGCTTTGCTTATTAATCGTAACAATTGCTGCTTTACTGATTTCGGATTGGATATCCATATAATCAGTTTGTAATATTGCAAATACAAGGTTATTTTTTTTAATTACGTCAATCCAAGAGCAACTGTTTTCTTAGATTTCTCTAATAAAATACTTTTTTTTTCTGAACAAAAGTTCCTTCAGCCAGCTATGGATGAGAATAATGCAATATTCTGTTAAAACGTTGTGAGGATGAGACGTAGAACTGATTTTTCTGGGATATGTCTTGTGCTGCTTTAACAACTGTTGCCCTTAGCTTCAGATAACAAATTTCCATGTGATTCAAATTGTTTTGTTTTTTAAAAAGATGTACATGAAATCAAAGAATGTAGAAAATGGTTATTTAAACCCTCTCATGCTAAAGGTCCAAAGTATTCATTTCTTTCTGAAGAATCTCAAATGGAGATGGATTTTTGAAATTGGCAATCCAGTTACTATATCTGCTGCCTTGGATTTAGTAAGAATGATCTGTAGAAAATTGAATGAATATTTGATAATTTTTTCTTTGGAAATATTCCATGTTTTCACTTGGGATCAGCATCAGCTTTTTGTGCATGCCATAACTATTTCTCTACAACTGTAACTCTCAAAATGAGTAAGCTATAATATAGTCTTATGCTAATTATTAATAAATACATGTCTCAATTCTAGTGCTTCCAAGCTTTCTATTGAAACTATACCTAAATCAAGGACCAATTTAAAACCATTCTGTCATCCATTTTCTAATTTATTTGTGTTCAAAACCAGACATGAATCAGCTTCAAGTGCAGTGCATTGTTTTTAGTAAATTCAGCTGAAATTATGTTATTTAAATACTAGGAGACTGTGTAGCAAGTTTCAGCAGATAAAGGTTTCCTCTCCTAAGTTAAAACTAAGCGGATTGCTACAATATTTTCATTGTTTAAAAATTGAACCTTACTATATGAACTTTGGAAACAAAAACTGTTAACTGAATGGGGTGGGGTTTGTTTGTGGGGGTTTTTTTTTTGGATTATCTTTTCAGTTATTTGTAACAAATACATGCTGTTCCTGTTTTCTTAATCTAGTTTAAAGAAAGCAATGGGGGGTTCCACATATGCTTAAATATGTGGAAAACACAAGAAAACTGTGCATTAAATGGATGGTCTCTATGTTGTTTTTCTTTTAAAAGGCTCTTCCTTGATCCTTCTGTGCATTTCTTAAAAATAACTGCAGCAGAAGAAAAAGATCTGGATAGTTTCTAGTTGCTAGATGAAAACTCAAATTCTTTAAATTTGGAGGTTGGGAGAATGTCTATTCCAGTGCTTTATAAAAAAGGTTGCAAACAATATACTTAAACAATAATAAAACTTCATTTTTTTTAAAGTAATGTCTTTTGTGTCTGAATGTTAGACAATGTGTACAATATATATAACATTTACATTATAAAATTCCTTCTTCCATCAAATATCAACTTTTTAAAATCATTCATATTGTATTATTTTCAACATCTTGCAGGTTGTTCTATGGCTATGCATTATGCTAAGTACCACTGTTTTATACCATTGTATCTGATTAGCTAATTACATATCAAATTCATACCAGCAAATGAGCTCTTTTTTTTTTTACTATAAACTCCTTTAAATGAAGGCTGGAATAAAATAAATTCAGTCTCTTGGAGAAAAAATGTATAAATGTCCCCATCTCAAAAAAAAAAAAAAAAGTAACCATTTCATGTAATGTGGTTTTAAGTATTCCAGCAATTTCTAATGCTGCAATTAATTGGCTCTTGTTTTAAAACAATGTTTCCACCCTAATCCATACAGAAGCAGGGGTAATTGATTGACTTAGAGTGGGGGGGTTATGGAAAAAGTAGCAAGACTTGCAGCAGCATCTTTGGACCAGGATTGCAATGATTATGAGTGGAACATCACTGGTAAGTCTGGCTGCCTTATCTCAGGTAGTTCTGTTCAAGTCTGCTTTAATTTTAGTTTTGAAGCACCACAGATACTGGTGAAAGTTTGGAGTGGAAAGAAGACAATGATGCATTAACAGGAAGAAGAGCAATATTTTGAAAAACACTTCTCAATTAATATGCTTCTGCTCTCTGCTCGCACATGTAGAATTTTTGGGTTAAAAGTTATTTTGATGGCTGTTCCTTTGCCTGCCTATTCTAGCAACAGCTGTATTTACTTCTTTCCACTATATAAATTAACCAGTCCCAAAAGCTTACAATTGTTTATATTGAATGACTGTTGTGGCTATGAAGAAAAATGTATGTAGGATTTTTTTTTAAAAAAAGGTGTATGATGAATTTAGTAAATAAATTTGAAATGACAACAGCCAAATTATGATGTTTTTGAAGAAGCCTTCTGTAAAGAATCCAGATTGCAAGCAAGTGACTTGCACTTGTACAAATGTGGAAAGTAGTGTCACCAACTAATGTGCCTCCTTAACAATCAACCATCTATCTTGTCAAGGCAATGATCCTAAAATATACCTGAAATGTTTAGTTTGTGTATATATAAAAATACAAACTTCATAACTATGGCTCAGTGTTTTTATTAAAATGTTGCTGGGATCCTCTCTCCATGAAGTGTATACGAAACTCGTTTTTTATGTCACCTCCATCATCTTGTATATGGAGCTGTCTCATGGTTTTACCCACCTCAGCATGCTAGAATTTGTGATATTGCAATGGTTTCAATTTTATGAAGACTAAGACCATTTCTAAAGTTAGACATATAAACCAGAAATGATGTGAAATTAGTTTATTGACACACAATAAAGTTGGGTATTATATGGATAATCAAATGATAAACATCTGGGACAAAAAATTAAATTAACATTATCTAATCTGCTTAGGTTTATCCTAAGAATTAGTAACTAGTACACAAGATGTAATATCAGACATATTAAACATAACATCTATGATTTAAGGCCCAAGAATTCAAGAAATAGATATTAGTTTTTATTCCTTCAGTACAGATAATTCTCAGTGTTTCTCTAAAAAAAATTACCTCAAAAGTTCATATCATCTCAAATTGTTTCAAGTGCTCAAATAAAAGTTATAAAAGTAGCTACATCTATCAATTGTCTCCATATGTGCTCTCGGTTATTCTGACCATCTGGTATTTCACACATGTACATAATGTCTCATTTCTGAAGTTATGTAGAAAGATTGGACTCTAAATGAAATGGGGAAAATACCAGATGAATTGTTTTCAAAATATCTGCAATTTTAGAAATCTGGATCAAATTATAAAGAGGGAGGCAGAAGGCAACCTGCACTAAAAAAAATTAACACTAAGCTCACTAAGACAGCCCATTAATACATTGATAGAACTCAAAACCAGTCACCATCTGGACCAACTAGTAAAATGTATACTGTATCTAATAAGCTAAAGAAAATAGGACAAGAAAATCCTGCTGGTGATGTTACCTAGTCTGGCAACAAAACGTTCAGAAACTAAATTAAAACAAGTTTGGAGAGCAAACCTCTGCCAAAATCTAAAACCCAAGCTACAATATTTTCTATTATTTCAAAATATACTGCATCTCCACACATGATGGTAAGAACTATAATTGACATATATACTGTACAGATCTGAAGACCTACAGTTTGGAAGGCTGCATCATATTTGCTTCTAACATTTTTTTTATCAAATGACCCAAATATCCCTTTCCCCTTTTTCAGCTTAAGGGCAGAGAAACTACAAGTACTCTGGATAATACCATATGTATCCTGTCAGTCTCCTATGCACATAAAAGATCTTCACTCCCATATGGATACAACTGCTCTCCCAAATTACTGATTCCTTTGACAGGATTCTGGAAACTTTTAACACTATTAGCCAACTAATAGTGATGCCAATAGGAAGCTACAGGGCTAGTGCCTTTTTCTATATGCTTAAGATGGCAAGAATGGCAAAGCAAATGTTCATCTAATGGGTAGCAACGGTGACCATCTTCATCATTGAGTTCCATTCCACAGTCCTATGTAAAAGAGAAGGAAATAGAATGTTGATTAATACACTCACATTGCTCCATGTAAGTAACGGTCAATCGATTCATGTTAAAAGCAAATCATTAAAATATGCTACTTCCCTAAAAGTATCTGCCTGCAGTCCCTATTGATGAGGAACATTCTTCTTATCAAGCTAGTTGGTTCATTATGTAGGAGAATCTGAGCACCAGGCATTTCTATTTTGGAGAATTGGCTAAATTCAATTTTTAATTTCATTAAAAACATAACTCTTTGTGATAGCTAATTCAATATACCCAGAACTGTTTGAGTGTACAAATATCACAATATCTATGCTATTTTAGTCAGGCTTTATAATTGGGGGGGAGGAGGGGAAGGGAGGAGAGGAAAAGAAACAATATCAGTAATGAAGCATTTTATCAGCAGAATTAAGATGACTGAAATCTGATTCTCCAGCACTGGAGATGGAGGATCCACCCATGGGTAGTAGACTGTATTCCTGCCCAATCAGATTAAGTCAGCCAAAGTTGCCACGCCCGTCCTGGACCCTAGATTCCAGTCTTGACTTAATCTTGCCCATGGACGGACGTGTAACTCTGGCTCTCAGGCAGGTATAGTCTAGACTATAGGTGAATCCTCCACCTCT
>NW_015386253.1:2902655-2919435 GCF_001527695.2 Protobothrops mucrosquamatus | reverse complement strand
TGGGGCTGTTATTACCTAGGATAGTTTAGTTTCTGAGCCAGTACGTCCTATGTCAGTCAATGGCTTCGCTCGCGTCAAGACTGGAATCTAGGGTCCAGGACGGGCGTGGCAACTTTGGCTGACTTAATCTGATTGGGCAGGAATACAGTCTACTACCCATGGGTGGATCCTCCATCTCCGTGCTGAGAAAAGGCGTTCAAGTAAGACAACGCCCCTTTTCTTGCCATAAACCTTAAGCCAAAAGATAGCGCTTACAGGTAGTCCTTGACTTACAAGTGATTACTTAATGATTATTCAAAATTACAACAGATCCCCAAGGTTATGCATGCATGCATGTATGTATGTATGTATGTATGTATGTATGATGTATGCATGTATGTATTTCCAAAGGTCTCACAGCCACCATCTCCTGATCACATGACCCATTTCAGAAACTCGGTAATCGGCCTTCATTTACTGCTGATTGCAGTAACTGCCATTTGACATTTTTTGCTGAAAACTGGTGTTTACTTCTGAGTTTTATTAAAAACACCCCCCAATGAACTATGGATTGGCTTACCATGGATGGCATATTTATCTATCTATCTGTCTGTCTGTCTGTCTGTCCGTCCATCCCTAATATATATATATATCATTTCTAGGCTGTCCATCTCTCTCAGGGATTTATAATTTAATTTAAACATAAAATGTTAGCCTTGGTTAAAATCACACTCCAAGTTCTAATACAGTAGAAGAGCTACAAGACTTTGTTTTTAAAACTAGTTTTTAAAACTATTTTCAAATTATGTATTTCCAATCTATGCACTGAAACAATTATATGCATTAAACAAGGTTTGCTAATGAGCAAAAATGACACTGAGTGCACTATTTAAAATCTCCACTTTCCAATGCTGGATTTCCAGCACTTGCAGAATAAGAGTTTTCAACTATGGATATGTACAATTCCTAGAAATCGTTAGCTTTGTTTAATATACTGTTTATTCAAGAACACTGTACTTACCTCACAGCGGTAACATTCTATGTGATAATCCTTGTCCATTGACACCACACGGATAGTCTCATCAGATCCCTGTAAAAGTTTATTTGTTTAAAGGAGAAATCACATTGTTCTAATTCTTATGAAATGTTCTTTTGGCAAAAGTAAAACATGAACTAGTATATTTATTGCTATTGTTATATACATCAAATATGTTTTCAAAATACTATAATTAAATTTCAAAGTTATGTCAGTGGCTCCTAAGGAGACAAATAGCAAATTCTTCACTATACTGTTTAAATAAGAGATAACATTTAATATGAACAGCACTTAAGCATTTTGGGTTACCTACCTAAGTTCTCTTTCATTTATATCAAGTAATAAATGTTAATTAGCTGCTGAGTGAGCTTTTAGGAATTAACTCATGTTAATGAAATCATTTGTATACCATTAAAAGCCTTTTATGAGTCTTATTCATAAAACCAAAGGGCACCAACTCTGATTTATCCCACTTTACAAAATCACACAATGTATTCATTTTGCCTTAAAAAAATATAATTGTAGTTGAAATTTGTGGTATATTAATCTTATGTAAAGCATTATGCAAATACAGAAGAGTTTTTTTATTATATCTCAACCACTACAATACATCTTAATATTATCAAACAGTTTAGCACATCAAGCATGGTGCTCTGAAACCAAACGAAAAGAAAAAGAAACTAAACAGGAAAGAAACTCTTGCCATGCCCCATAAGATAAATCATGTGTAAGGATCTCATGGAAAATTAAAAAAAATCTCAAATTCAAAATTTCAAAAAGATGAAAACATTCTTCCCACATTTATCCCCCTGTAAATCACATAAAACCTTTTTCCAGCTTCTTAAAAGATAAAAGCAGCTGGATATTGCCTCTTACGAGAACGTATAAAGTTGAACATTATCAGATTTTTTACAACCCTATATAAACAACCACAATGAATACAAGCTGAACACGATGTGCAAATTCTTAGTTATCATCAATTTTTAAGTCTACCGAAGGACTTAAATGGCGTTTCATATTTGCATTTATCAAAATGGTAGAATACAGTAAGAGGCACTTTCCAAACTTGGGGGGGAAATCATCATATGAAATTGCAATATAAAAAAGAGATGGATTTATTTAAAAGCACTGCAACCAAAAATAATATAAAGAAATATTATTACTTACTTCAGTTGGCAAAATAGGAAGGCCACAAGCTGCACATTTTGGCGCCAAAACTCTTCACAAAAAAAACAACACAATTTTTTAAAAATGAAAGATAATCTAAGATTCTATCAGTTTTTAAATTGTTTCAGTTGATTTTTTTAAATGTTGTTTTTGATGGCATTCTATATTAATTCTCAAGTTTTCTTCTAAAATGCAACCTGATCCAATTCCTCCATGCCAGACAACAACTAAGGATCCCATTTCTGCATATCCCTCTACACAAAATAAAGGCATTTGCAAGAAAAAATGTGTTAATCTGTTTTTACTTTTTAAAAAACTTGAGAGGAGCATTCAAAAATAACAGAAGGTAATAGCAACTTAAATGGTATCGATCATAATAATACTTCAGTATTCTTCTACCTTATTCTGCTGAAATTGTAGAAGTCTACAAATCTAGAGAATCAGACAAATGTAGAGTCTAAAGTGGGTGTTCTACTAAAGATATCAGGAAATAAGTGTAATTCTCATTGGCTATGCTGGCTATGGCTAAAGAATGTTGAGGACTGACATTGCCTATTGAGCCACAGTTTTATTACTCCGGTCTTAACAATGGAAATAAATAGGGCAAAATTCTTCACTTTTCTATTATTTAATTGTACATTCCTAAGACTGTCTCTCTGAATTTGTTTTCATTTTTTGTTTTGTTTTCAAGGCATCAAAGTACTTTAGATTTATTTATTTATCAATTTATATAGCCGCCCATATCAACAAATGATGCTGGGCATCAAACAGAGTTAAAATAAAATAAAAAAATCATAAACATTATAAATACACAGCAATCAAGCAGCACCAACACAAAGAAAGCACTGGCATAATCAAGAAGCAGGTCCCTGCAAACTCTCAGGAGTTCCAGGCCCTGGGACAGAATCTGACTTTTAGAGCCTTACGAAATGCCAACAGGGTTAGGAGACAACCTGATCTACAGAGATAAAATGTTCCCAAGCCTGGGAGCTATGGGGGGGGGGGAGGGAATTGTCTTCTAGGTCCCACCAACCAATGTTCTTTGAATTCATCAGAACATCTGCTACAACAGTGACGGCGAACCTTTTAGAGACCGAATGCCCAAACTGCAACCGAAAACCCACTTATGCATCGTCAGGTGCTGGGTGGGTGTGGCCCATTGGCTGGGTGTGGCCCATTGGGTGGGCGTGGCTGCGATGGTAACGGCAGACTGGGTGGGACTAAAAAGTTCAATCCTAACTTTGCAAGATCTTTTTCTGCAAGAAGTTGAAATTGACTGATTGATTGAACCTTTTTTTTTGGTACACGGCAGCAGAGGCCTAAAGCGAAAAGGTTTTATAAAACCCAGCTGAAGGCCTAGGATTGGGGCGACGGCGTGTGTGCCCAAAGAGAGGGCTCTGAGTGCTGCCTCTGGCACCCGTGCCATAGGTTCGCCACCACTGTGCTACAACATAGCCATAAATTAGAAACAACTTATATATTACTGTTCAATCCCTGGTCCTCTCTTACTTATATTAGGATAACGTACCATTTGTATTCATGCTGGTTGCTTTACTTCAATAGAATTTCTCCATGTATGAAATTGCAATAAATACTTATATTTGTATTTTACACTCTTTTATTTCTGACATTTCCTCACGTTCTAATGTCTTTCCTTTGCCTTGTTTTAAAATGCAACAATTTTAGGGCAGAGATCCAATATATGTCAAAGATACTTAATAAATAATAAAAATGCTTGATAATTCTATTGGCTATTTTTAATTAGATCTGCTTCTAACATTGAATTTCAACTATGAAAAGAAAATAATTATATGTAATAACATGTCATTTAAATGTGATAAAAACGGGGCCTTGTTCACTTTCTAGTGAACTTGTAGTAGTGAAAAGATAGTAATGATACTTATTTCTAGAGAAAGAACATGATGAAAATGTACGTCCGTGGTATTTTGACAAATTTCCCCATGCACTCATTTTCATCAAACACCAATAGTACTCTAAATCTTTATCAGTTACTTGGATACAAATTATATAGATTGCAACTTTTCAAATTTAATTTTTTCCTTACTTGTGGTAATCTCGGACACAGTAGATTTTGTTCTCACTGTCTACTGTGAATGGCACTCCATCAAGACATTCATTACAAATCATACAACGGAAACAGCCTGGATGGTATGACTTCCCCAAAGCTTGCAAAATCTACAATAAGAGATTAAAAATTTACTCCTTTAAAAAAAAAAGCATGTAGAATTTTAAAATGCATTTCTAAAAATGCAAATAATTGAATAAATGTTAATCAGGATTGTATTCATATGTGAATAACAGGTCACATAATAAAACTGTGCAATATTGTCTAGTGTTTGGTAATCAATTGGGATATATGTTGGTGAAAACTCTCTGTTGGAGTTTTATCATATGGTAATATTCTTAGTATACCATACCACAGCAAACAGAAAGAAACCTCCATATTGGAGTTAACATATAAACCAATTGTGAATCTTACATAGCTCTTTATGTTACTGCACCTTAATTTATGACACACTGGATAACTTCTAAGAATAATTTCAAATCAACCATTCAAATCAGTTTTTAAGATAACTATAACCATACTATCAATGAATGCCAAGAAAAAAAATACAAAATGATGCAATATCTTTAAAGGTCAATACTTTTTTGCATTCATGTTGCTTTATTGGATGCTACTTGTGAGGATTAGAATCCATGAAGAAACAAACATCTAAATTTGACAAGAAACCAGTATGTTGGATCATACTTATTCGTTTTGGAAGGAACGTTTTGCTTGAGTTAAAAAGGTTCCCAAAATTAATGTACTAGCTACTTTAATTTGTTTAATTTATTTTAGATTCAAGAACTATTTTAAACTCAAGCTCAGAGACAATCAAGCCCCCCCCCCTTTTTTTTTTCTTTAAAACAACTTTTTCTTGTCTGTACCTTTTCCTGATATAATTGAGTAAATAACAAAAAATTCTGTTATATTGACTAGGAGTTTTCAAACAAGATACTAATTCTAGTAATACTGCTAAGGATTGGAGTGGCTAGGTGATTGTAAGGCAGTGACTCTCTCAGCCCATATGACTGCTTTGCTCAATGATCACAATCCTGGCACCTCTGGTTGCGGTCATCCGTCTGCTAATATGATTGTGCACATTACCAGAGTCCCAGATTAAAGAGAGCAGGGTGCCTCAGGAGGAGTTGGGGAGACCTGGGAGGCTCTACTCAGGTGCTGAAAATCCCTCCTGTCCAAATCCAAGCAGAATTTTTCAGCCCAACCGATGGGACACTCACACGTGGCCTTCCCCAGCCACCTGAGCCATCCCATGCTCCTTATCTCAGCTCACTGTCTTTCCATTCAGTTTCCTCTCATCTCTAGGAGCTGGCAGAAGGGTATGGCTTTGGCAGGATGGAATAACAGCTCAGATACTGAAAATATCAGATATTTCTCCATCCCACAAGTCCATGTTAATTTTTATCCAGGCATTGAAGGAAGTATGTTTGGTGCATACAGGAACAGACCTCAGATCTTTAGGATCTGAGCTCCATTTCTCCATTCCGTTGAAGGAGTTCAAATCCCCTCAGCAGGCAGCTCTTTCAGCCAAACCCTCTGAGACAAGAGGGAGTCTCTTTGGCAGGCCGCAGCAGCTTGCATTTTTTTTTTCTGCCTTCCCCATTGACTTTCTGGAGAAAATGGAAAATGAAAGAATGGAAATGGTCATTCTGTTTGCCAGCTGCTTGAAAATCTGTTGTAAGTATGAACTGGTTGCCCAGCAACCAGATCACAATCATGTGATTTCAGGGTGGGGTCAGTATGATGTTTTATTTAGGTCAGAAGCAGTTGTTAAGCAACTGGTTGTAAATTGAAACTTACTGGTTTATTGCATTTTCTCTTAGTTGCTTACATAAATATATTTAGAATGTTTTCCTGTTTGCTTTACTTCTTGAAAGAAATATATCTTGTAAGCTAAATTGCAACACTGAACTGTTAGTGCATTATTCTACACCAAGGGTAGTCAACCTTGGCTCTTTTATGACTCGTGGACTTCAACTCCCAGAATTCCTGAGCCAGCCATGCTGGCTCAGGAATTCTGGGAGTTGAAGTCCACGAGTCATAAAAGAGCCAAGGTTGACTACCCCTGTTCTACACTGTTCTTCTTTCTCCCACTGGTTTTTCCATATATAAAATGTCCCTTACCATATCCATGATCAAATGACCACATATATAGCATCGATCAGCTGACTGTTGAAAGCCTGAATACTGCAGTTCAAAAAGAAAAAAAAATCAGAATTGTTTATCACACCAACAAATGATCTCTCTGGCACCAGGAGTCTTAAAAGCCGTTCTCATTTATTTGCTTTTAAAAGCTTCCTAAATGCTAATATAGTGTGGCAACTAAGAAAATAAAATCTCCAGTTAAAATTTCAGCAAGATGGAAACATTATTGATCTCTTTTCCAAGCATTTGGGGTAAATAATGCTGAGTCACCTGAGTTGTTAAATAGAAACACATCAGCAAATATACATAAAACCCAAACATTTTAGTAGACATACAGGCCTCTGGTATAAAACCCAGTGATAAAAAAATGAAAAAACATCCTTGAAGATATCACAACGCAAACCCCACCCTTCCATATTTGCATCTTGATATCAGACACCCCTATGTAAATCACACAGTTTGCATCATAGCACATAGTGCCATTGGTAACAACAGAAGTAGAACTGAGACAAGAAAATACATGCCACATTTGGTGTTTCTGTAATCATCAATAAATGTCACAATACTACATTTACGAAAGATGTCATCATTACTGATTGCTTCATTTAATCTCATTTTTAGAGAGACTCTTAATCAGAGGAAGTTGATGAGAAGTGATTTGTTTAACTCTTTACATTACTTTTAAAATAAATCAAAAGCACACAGAGCTGCCAATGAAATATATCCAGTCCATAATGTTACTGTAACTGTTGAAATATATACAACTTAGTTCATAAGCAACATTTGTGCTGCCATTTTATGTTGAATAAGGATCCTTTCACCTCTGACAAAAATATTTTTTTTGACCACGGTCAGCATCATGGAAAAGACTGCAGCATACTTACCAGAAAGTCTTCTTCACAAAACACCTTCCCGTTAACAAAATAAAAGGCCTTTCCTCTCAATTTTCGGCCTAGAGGATAACAAAAAATATAAAATCAAGTGTTAAAAAATGAATAATGCATACCAAATGTAGAAATAAAGTAACAACTCATATGAATAGTTTATGTCATGGGAAAAAGATGATCTGAAAAATTATGCCAAGTACATGTAAAAGAGATGGATCCAAATGAGCTTTATCCTCACTCTGTTTTCATGACACTTTGTTTCAATATAATATGGGCCTCCAATTTATCTTATCTGTGCAAACTGGGTGCGTGCACAGTTACAGCTGCAACAAATAGAAAATAACTCTCCATTCTGTTTACCACATAACTAACCCCATGGTAATATTTAGAATGAAATTTAGATTCTGAATAAGAATAATATTATTTAATGCCAATCTGCAACCAAGATATTTATTGTTTATTTATTGTTTTATAACCCATATCCATTGCTCCTTCTTTTCACTTCCCCTATGTTTCTCCCCGTGCAAAACTTAAGTGAGTGTGGTTCCTTTAATGGAAAATAGTTTAGGACGGAGCATGATCAGCTTACCAAGACACAACTTGGTAGTTAATCAACAATCTAATATTTAAAAACACACAAAGCCAACAAGAGCAGAATATACACATACCACTCCCTTTACCAGCTGAAGGAAAGCTTTAACTTTAGCTATTCATACCTGAAGTTCTTGCTTCATGTAAAAGGGTACACCCAAAACAGGTCATCAGTATGAAATACAATATACAAACATCTGAGATTTTGAGCTATTTCCATTATTTGATATTTGGTATTGCCAAATCTTTTTTGTTTGTTTGTTAGACAAATAATAAGCTATGACATACCTGTGTTCTGTTCACAGTTGTTAGCATGAAATAAAAATGCAGTTGAAAATCAGTATCTCAAAAATGATACAGATGCACATCCAAGATTTTTACAGTTTAAATGTACTGTTTCGTCATCACTGTCTAAATACATACAGATAATATACAAACACATTATGCTTTTAGCAGAGAACTGAGATCTCAGCCTAACATATTATATCTTAAAGCTCTGGCTGATGGTGATCGATAACGAAAATACCTGGCACAAAGTGAGAAAGACTTTTTGGTGTTGGCACGCCTCTTTGTGTTAGGCACTCCCACAGAGAGGCTCAGCCGTAACCCATTTAACTATATTTTTGGCACTAGAAAAAAGTATCCAGGCTTTTAACCAGTTAAAGTTATTGGCATCAGGGCATAAGACCACTTCATCTCATTGTATGATAACCAAAAAGCAAGAATTAGAATGGAAAATGGAGTAATTAAATATATCAAAAATGAGAAAAGAGTTGCCAAGATTGTCTCTTGCCACCCAACTAATCATATATATAAGCAATATATATCATGAACAATCCTGGGCCAGAAGAAATAAAAATTAGAATTTAAATCGCTTGGAGACACAACAAAAATAAAAGATGGTTGGTTGGAATTAAGAAAGCCTAAGGTATCTCTTGCTGAAGTTAAAGGAGGGAATCAAAAGCCTGCTGTTCAATATTTTAAAAAAGAAAAAAAGAAAAAGAAAGATGTTAATAACAGATAATGCCAGCCCAATGCAATCACAGAAGAAGTCGGAGAGCCAGTTTGATCTAGTTATTAAGCCACCAGGCTAGAAAGCAGGAGACCATTAGTTCAAGTCCCACCCCAGCCATGAAAGCTAGGGTGACTTTGGGCCAATCAGTCTCTCTCAGCCCCACTCACCTCAAAGGATGGTTTTTGTAGAGAAAATAGGAGGAGGAAAGTGTATTGGGTGTGTTTGAGTTACTTGTAAAAATAATAAAGGCATGTTACTTTTTTCCCCTTTTTAAGCCCTTGTAATTCTTTAATTTGGGGTAAAGTTAGAGCGACTAGATGGAGCTGAATGTTTACTGGCCGGGTGCCCTTCCTGATGCCATGCAGAGTTCATAGCATATATTTAATTTTTTGTTATTCTAGGAGAGAAACATCTGTCGTTACCTAGGATTGACATCTCAACTTTCCAAATGGGAGGCGAACGCCTTCACCACTAGGCCACTAGACTGCTCTAAGGCAGAATACAAATAAATAAATAAATTGAAATTTTAAAAAAGTTGTAGTAGCAATAGATTTTATCTTTCTTGGCTCAAACTTCACAGATATGATAAGCATAAGCATGAGATAGATATCTGCTACTTCAGAGAAAGATTATGAAACCCCTATGATAAAATATTAGAATGAAGAGAGTTACACTCACAACAAAAAATATTTATTTTCAGGGCCATGTTTTTGCCAGTTGTAACACATGGCTGTAAAAGCTGTACCATCCAAAGCCAGTATAAATAAAAATTAATGCTTTTATATTATGAAGCCAATTCTTGAAGCATTGCAAAAAGGCAATACTTATATGAAGTAAGATGAAATTGCTTACTGGAATCATTAATAATGAACCTAAAGCTTTGACATTTATTTTATTATGCTTATTTTATATTTAATTTATTTAATCTTATATGCCACTGCCATTCAGCATGACTTTGAAAGAGTAGGACTCTTTCCTACAGCAATAATATCAACAGAGTGAAAACCATATAACACAAGAACATAAATAACATAACAAAAATGTTAGCAAAAAATTACCAAAATGATTATAGCTATCTAGGAACAATAGTCATCCAAACACAATTCAGGATGGGTGCATCAGGCTTACATCAGATTTTCCCTAGGAGCTTTCTTTAAAAAAAACCCAAGCTTTAATTACTCTTCTAATCCTTAAATAAGTGGGTTCTGCATCATCTACTTAATCCATCATCTAATTAATCCAAAGAAGGAGGGTTGCAATTGAGAAGATTTAGTTCTTTGGACCATAGGTGATCTAATGAGCCTGTCCTACTTGGTTTTATTGAATAGGCAGACATCACTAGAAGTAGACAGTTTCCTCAAATATCTCGGCTGTGAGTCATGAAGGGTTTTAAAACAAAAATCACTTTTATCTTCTCTTTTACATATTCCATGGCTTTAGAATTAATTCTGGAGTGAGAATGCATAAAATTATAACTCTATCCATGAAATGTGACTGTATAATAAAATAATTACTAGATTTTTCCTACTCTTTAAATGCAAGCAGAAGGGTGATTTATATGCTCAGGGTATTCTTTCATTCTACTTCTCTTTGCAGGAAAAAGAATATAAAATATCTTCAGTGATATTATGGAAATGCAGACATACTGGATGCTATGCAAAATTTATAACAAAATATCTTTTGTGGTAAAAAAAATCACTACCAAATGATTACAAAATGAAACATGTCTAGAAATCTGCTTGTTACTCTCAGTTCAATATTTAAAAGTACAAGTGGCTAATAAAAATAGAACCCACTGAAATGTCCTTTGAATAGATGCTGTACTCAGACAACTAGTGGAGGATGAAAGTTCTGAATAAATCCTTCACTTTGGAAGGCTGCCGTTATCGTGTGTGACGACCAAAGTCATTTAACAGTCATTTAATTCTGCATTGTGTTTGTTTTAAAAAACTGTGGTAATATGACTAGATCAGTGATGGCAAACCTTTTAGAGACCGAATGCCCAAACTGCAACCCAAAACCCACTTATGCATCGTTGGGTGCCGGGTAGGTGTGGCCGATTAGGTGGGTGTGGCCCATTGGGTGAGCGTGGCTGCGGTGGTAACAGCAGACTGGGTGGGACTAAAAAGTTCAATCAATTGCAACTTTAAAAGATCTTTTTTTCCCTGCGAGAAGTTGAAATTGATTGATTGAATCTTTTTTTTTTTGTACACGGCGGTGGAGGCCTAAAGCGAAAAGGTTTTATAAAACCCAGCTGAAGGCTTAGGACTGGTTTGCCACCACTGGACTAGATGATACAATTTATATTATTATATAGTTTACAGGAATGTGAACTGGGAAGGACAGGGAAGGACTATAGGTTAATTGCAGAATTCTGTAACCAGAAGGTCTCAAAAAGTTTACTCTACCTACACTTAAGTGATCTATTTAGAACCAGGATTTGGCTAGATGGATAATAACACAGAAAAAATTGATTACAAGGTTACTAGGGAACTGTGTTAAAAGTAACTGGCTTGTTAATGTTCATCCTCACTTGACACTGCAGGGTGCATAAAACATGTTATTGGACCGAAATAGCATGAGACGGCAATTTCAGGCCAGTATCCAATATTAGAAAACAGACTCATTTGTAATTTTCAAAAGTTTTTCAGTGACTGTAAGATCTTCACAAAGTTCCAAAACCAGTGTTTTATTTATACAACAATTACTATTAGCAGAAACAAGGAGGTGGCTTTTTTGCCATTAAAAATATAGGAAAGGAAAATTTGGAATACTGTACAACGCTTATTAACAAAATTACTAGTTATAAATTTATGTGGGAAGAAAAAAGCCAGAAAATATTGTAACTTCCGAACTTAAACTGGCATAGACTTACAGAATGAATTATTCAAGATAACCTTACTGTAAATTAAACCAGATTTAGATTCAATTTGTAGGATTTATTGGCATCTATCATTTATTTTGCTCACATATAAATTATGTATATATTAATTCTGATATAATACTGACCAAAATACATTTAAAACAGTAAATCAAAACAAGTTGAATAAGACAAAAAATATTTTTATCAATCTGTCTATAAGATTATGCAAACTGCATTCTCTATATCAGTGGTTCTCAACCTGTGGGTCGGGACCCCATTTGGGGTTGATCGACCATTTCATGGGGGTCGCCAAGCAAGGCTGTCCACCATTTTTTTGTCCACCATTTTTTCCCCTTTTCCGGCGGGTGCCTTACCTCCCTTGGGCTGGGCCAGCTGGTGGTCGGCCTGCTCCGTCTCTGCCGCTTGCCAGCTACGCCTCGGCCGGCGCAGGGGGCGGAACCACGCATGTGCGGCACTTCCGGGCAGGGAAAGTCCTCGACTTACGACCGGTTGGGTAGTCCTTGACTTACGACCGGTTTAATCCTCGACTTACGACCGGTTGGGGTCGCGGCATTAAAAAGGTTGAGAACCACTGCTCTATATACAAATGGGATTCCTTTTTACTTTGACTTACACCTATAATTAAACCCAAAATTTCTGGTGCTAAGCAAGACAATTATTAAGTGAATTTTGCCCTACTTTACAACCTTTCTTGCTATAATTGTTAACTGAATCATTGCGGTTGTAAATTAGTAACACAGTTGTTAAGTGAATATGGCTTCCCCTTTGACTTTGCTTATCAGAAGATTGCAAAAGGTGATCACATGACCCTGGGATACTTCAACTATCATAAATGCATGCCAGTTGCCAAGCATCTGAGCTCTGATCACACTACAAGTGTGAAAAACAGTAATCAGTCACTTTTTTCAGTACTATAGTGAATTTGAATGGTCACAACAAATGGCTGTAAGTCGAGGACTACCTGAATTTGCTGTAATTTGTATGTAGGTAGAAATCCTGAGAGAGACATAAAAACAAACCGAATATATACTATATAACAGGGGTTCCCAACCCCCAGGCCGTGACCCACTACCGGTTCTTGAGCCATTCGGAACTGGGTCGCAGAAGTGACGGGTGAGCACATGCGTGTATCCCCACTTGCCTGAGCAACGGGCACACGCATGCACATGCTAGCACAGAACCATCCCCACTCCCTTCTGGCAAAGCCAGAAAGGTTGGGGAACTCTGTCATATAGTATGCTCAGAAATAGGAATAAACTAGTTCAGGGTTTTTCAACCTTTTCACCCATTGTACCACTTTTAGGATATGGCAGTATCCGAGTACCACCAGTCGCCTAGCAAGGTGTCAAAAACTTGATGACCAAAAAAAAAAAAAAAGGAAAAAAGTGATAAAGTACAGGTAATCCTCAACTTACAGCAGTTCGCTTAGTGACTGTTCGAAGTTACAGGGGCACTGAAAAAAGTGCCCCCCAAGGCACAGCCAAGAAAGACACCTGCCTGCCCACCCGGCGGTGCTCTTCCTCCTGTCCAAGGTTTTCATTGTTGTGAGCATTTCTGTTGAGGATTGGCAGCGTGGGGGGTAGGGGGGGTGTTTGGTTTTTATTCCTCCCGTCTGCTGGGTGGTTGCAGCAGGTTTTGGTCACTTCACAAGACCCTGGGACACTGTGACCATCATAAATATGAATCAGTTGCCAAGCATCTAAATGTAAATCACAAGACCCTAGAGATGCTGCAACATTCCAGCTGATCAGCGCTTCCTCTGGGCTCAGAAGTGCCAGGATCAGTGCCGAGCTCCAGCTGGAGCCTGGCGCTGATCCTGGTGCTTCCGCTGAGCCCTGACAGCCCTGCAGCTGCAGCCATCTCTCGCTCAGGCTTGTGCGGTGCTGCCACCGGTTCAGCTCATTCCCCTCCCCCGCTACCACTTTTCTAGGATGGTTGCGTACCACCTGCCAGGTGCCAATGTACCACAGGTGGTACCCGTACCACTGGTTGAAAAGCCCTGAACTAGTTGCCTAGTAGACAAGAGACATGATTAAGGAGGGAGAGATGTACTTTATTTCCATCTCCTTCAGAAATATATTATTATTTGGAGAGGAAGAAATTGCAATCACTTCTTTCTAAGTCGTGCAGAAGTAACTCTGGAATCATAGAAGTATTTGGGACCTATTGGAAAGCTGTTTGGATTTTGATGCTAAGTTTCATTATTCCAATACTTTATGGAAGAAATCTACTTTTAAAACAGATGGTATGACATTGTACTAGAAAATATGAGCAAAGTCTGTAGTAGTTATTTTAAGCTAATTACTTCCTAATGAAAATTTAAGGATTTCAAAAACCTCAGATAATTTTTCTTTGCCTAATTCAAAATAGCAGCAATATAATCAAGCACACTTTGATTGCTCAATATGGACAAAATACCTTAATCACCTTAAGGATGCCTGAGACACTGTCATTTTTTGCTGGTGTTGTTTAAACCAGTCTGACTTTGAAATTATATTGGAAATTTAAAATATCTTTGAAATTCAAATTACTGACATTTATTACTTACACAATTTTTTCTTCCATTCAATCATGTACAATTCTCAGAGAATCTGAGTTGTTGAGTTCTGCAGTTTTTTTGGCAAGATTTTTAAGAAGTGGTTGGACATTGCCTATTTTTAGAGTTGAGAGTAAGTTACTGTCCCAGGTCATGCAGCTGGCTTTGTGCCTAAAGGTGACTAGAATTCACAATCTCCTGGTTTCAAGCCTGATGTCTCAACTGCTACACCACCTGGCCACCACTTACATAATATAGACCTAAAACATCTGATAATGGTGTATCAATGAATTCAACTATTAAAAATATTAAGTTTTCTTCAGACTTGAGTACATTAACTCATATAATGTAACTCATATAAGGTCCATTAACTTATACCCAACTTTGGTTTTATTTTGGAACAATATTGTAACTTATATAGGTAGATGTATGGATAAGTGTTTTCACGTGAAAGATGTTAATGGTATTTTGAATTACATTTTATGAAACCATAGATTGTTTTGATTGTTTTAAAGGAACTTGTTTATAATGGGGAACAGTCAAGGTATTGACAGATTGGAAAGGTACTACTTTTCTAGGTATCAAGGAAAATATTACTATTCCAGGTTTCAAAAACAAGTTTCAAGAAATGTGTAATTTATCATTACTTGAAAAGGTTCCTTCTCTACAAATCAAAAACTGATACACTATGTTTCCCTTTGACATAGATTTTATTGTATTTTCCAAGAATAAATACTTTAATGTATAATCTAGGCAATGTATACCAATATAACATTATTTTTTAGGATTTCTAATTTATGATTATTTAAGGTTTTTTGTTTGATAGTATAACTTAACAATTACATTATTTGTTGGATGCATGGATGTTACCTTTTTAAAACTTATTTACGAACAACAATAATGATAATGATAATGATAATGATAATGATAATGATAATGATAATAATAATAATAATAATAATAATAATAATAATAATAATAATAATAATAATAATAATAATAATAATAATAATAATAATAATAATAATAATAAAGTTGGAAGGGATATTGGAGGTCNATAATAATAATAATAATAATAATAATAATAATAATAATAATAATAATAATAATAATAATAATAATAATAATAATAATAATAATAATAATAATAATAATAAAGTTGGAAGGGACCTTGGAGGTCTTCCAGTCCAACCCCCTGCTCAGGCAGGAAACCCTATACCATTTCAGACAAATGACTATACAGTCTCTTCTTAAAAACTTCCAGTGTTGGAGCATTTACAACTTCTGGAGGCAGGTTGATTGATTAATTAACTGTCATGATTAATTGTTCTAACTGTCATTATTTTCTGTGTATTTTATTTTTTAAACTGCATTTTGTAAATAAAGGTTTTGTTATGATTTTATCTATCATCACTGAGAGAAATCCCATTTTGTTTCTTCAGTCTGATGCTTCCATACTTCCTCAACCCAGATAAATTCAGTGAAGAGCGGGGGGCCCTGATCATAAGAGCATTTGCAGCTTACTCTTCCTTAGTCTAGTTGCCAAATTCCAAGAGCAGTTGTCTTAGTTTAAAATATGTAAACAGTAATAAATAAAAAGTGTAGCAGATGTTGAAAGTTATCAGAGGAGTTAATAATGTGTGATTCAGAGTCCCATCCAAATAAAATATGGCATAGATTGTGACTGGAGAAACCATAACAGAAGCTCCTTTGGAAAAACATATATTATTTCCTGGGTTGACTCCAGATTTTCTGGAGATGCTTCATTTTCCTCTTCTGCATAACTATTTTTTTCCTAAATTTTGCCTGACAGTATGTCAGTAAGTGCAAATATTTAGGTGAAAGATTAGAAAACTGGACTTGAACAAACATGAAGCAGATAGATTCCTGAACCGCTTAGCAACAAGAAACTAACCCAAAAATTAAACCAAGCACACCAGAACCTGTTCAAAAGTCAGTCTAAGTGGATTTTGCCATATTCACCTGCAAAATGCATGAAAACATGAAAATGTTGGCAAAGAGAATTCCACTTCCTGCCAAAGTAGACACCAAAGGATGTCTGACTTTGCTCACTTTTGATAGTCGAGTTCTACTTCTTGTGGAGCAAAAATTTAATAAGACAGCTGAATTTCCAAACTTGGCTTTAAACATTTTCAAGCACCAGGAACTTGTTACAGTACAAAAAAAAATATGTGGGCATCAATTACTAGCACAAAATTTCCACTTTAAATAGCATCTATGATAAGAGAGTTCCGGTCGACTTCCGGTGGCAGGCGACTTCGTCGGTCGCAGCTGTTTGCTGCCTCCCGCCTGTTTCGCGTAAAAGCCGTTTTGACAGCCAGTACCAGCTGTCAAACGGCCTGATACCTTTCCCCTGGGCATAAGGGGATAGGTGAGCTGCCCGGGGTAGGAGTTGAGTTCCCGAGTCGTCCTATATGGACGATGTAGGTGAGAACT
>NW_015386253.1:2869982-2901012 GCF_001527695.2 Protobothrops mucrosquamatus | reverse complement strand
TATTAATATGGAGGAGATGGATTGTTTATAATAGAGTTTGTGGAGTTAGAGAAATTAATATTCGTTTACTTATATTTGAATATTAGCCTGGGATTTGGTTTGGGAAGTCCGGGGGGGTGGGATATAATATTGTGTAATAATATTGTGTAATACTGGTGTTGTTTTTTTTATGATGAAAACAATAAAAATTTTATATTGATATGATAAGAGAGTTCCGTTTAATATAGTTACAGTACTTACTACATGCTCCACAGGTGAAGCATCCATCATGGTAGAGATTCCCCATTGCCTGGCAGGCCTGGTTTGCACCATATACACCTTTGTTGCATTTCACACAGGTTCCTAAAGAAGAGGAGGAGGAGGAGGAGGAAGAGGAGGACGAGGAGGAGGAGGACGAGGAGGAAAAGATAATTTATCAGAATCAGATTACACAAATAACAAAAATTTCAAAAATTATCCCCAGGACTAAATGAGTTATTTAGTTTTATAGCATCAAGAATTTGATGAAATGTTAAATTAAAGCAGACAAAGGAGGAACAAGGCAGTGAGAAGCAAGGAAATTTAAGCAGATTTTCTTTTTAATTATCAGAAACAAACACATTCTGCATTTTCCTCATCCTGTTACCTTAACAAGGTTCATATGCTCAAAGAAGGAAAAAAATGCTCTATTGAAAAAGGATTTTCTTCCCTCTAAATGCTATGATTATTTTATGACAAGTATTACAGCACTGGCTTAGGAAGTAAGTGTGCTCATGCATGCATATATACATTTATTTCATTCTTTTGTCATATGTAACAGGAATGGGAATCCAATAGACCAAGGGTCCCCAACCCCTGCTCTGTGGACTGGTACTGGGCCGCGTCATGCCAGCAACCGGGCTGCACAAACAAGCCAAGCCCCATCCGCAGGATGCAGGCAGCACACAAAATCACGCACCGTCCAGTCCGCGGAAAAACCTCTCTCCACGGAACTGGTCCTTGGTACCCAAAAGGTTGGGGACCTCTGCAGTAGACTATGCTCATTGGTTACAGTTGGCTTTGAAATCTATGAACTGCCAAGACTGTAAGACCTAAATACCAATTATTCAAATATTATTATTTAATACTACAAGATGTCTGTATATGTGTTAAGGAAAACAGAAGAATAAATGTGTCTAATAAGTGAGTAATAATTGAACAGGATGAAATCTACTTTGGAATTATGTCCAAAAGGACAATGCCTTTATATCAATATTCAGTAGGAATATACTCTTTAATATCATTATTTGTTTTACAATGCTATTATACTTTATTCTTTTTTGCCAATATCTAGTAAGAAATCTATCTACTGAGAACTGAAAATTTCCCACCAGTTTGCAGGTCTTCTCAATACTACTTTATCATGCTTCTGATAATTTTCTCCTTGATGTCCTTAAACTCGAGATGGAATTTTTTTTCATTTTTATTTATGACAAGTTTTCCCATTCACATCTAAATGCTAAAGTTGGCTTTCTGAGTATTTTTCTTCCTATTTCTTGCAGCAATTCTTATTGGCTTTCTACCTTTAACTTTTTAAGACTCTCTATACCAGACATGTGAAAACACAAGGCCTGCCCACCAAATCTAGCCCGCGAAGTGGTTTCATGTGGTCTGTAGAGCCATCCTGGAAACAACAAGGGAATGGTCCCTGCTGCCTTGGCCCCAGCCCAGGCTGGCGGGGAGCCAATGCATAATTTTGTGGTGGCCATCCATGCTGGAACGCATTTAGTCTTAGCTCTACAAGGCCGCCTGGAAACAGCGAGGGACTGGCTCCTGCCGCATCAGCCCTGCCCCTTGGGCGCACGCTGGGGAGGTGACACCCTTTGCGAAGAATGAAGAAACGCACCATCGTCTGGAAGTGGCCAGCAAATGGCCCTCTCCTATTTCACATATCCGGCTTGGTGGGCTCCTGGGGAGGAGATGCTGCGAGCAGTGTGAGAGTCGACATTACCTATGCAATGCCGCCCACCCCCCAGCCTGCCCGGTTTTGGCAGGCAGTGGGGCGCTGTCCTCACAGCACCGAGAGGCCAAGTGGTGTTGCATAAAGATCATAACTGTGAAAAATGGTCAATCACTTTTTTCATGACCATTGTAACACTAAAAGCTCACTAATTGAATGGTTGCAAGTCATGCACTACTACCTTGTATTAAAAATGAAAAGGAGCTAAAAGAAAAAATAATCTGTTTACACTAAGTGCTTAAACAATTTAATAACAACTTCAAATATTAACCTAGGAAGCATGCCAAAATGCAATTGCTACCACTGAAAAGTCTTATATGCAAGGGACTGATTGTGTAACCCATAAAAGAATCTTTCCAAATAATCTTAGTGATTGTGCAGGTTTATAATGGGGAAGGCAATCTAACAGATATTTTGTTTATTTTATGGCCTATATGTCAATAGTTAGATCTTAAACTAGAAGTAACTTGTAGCTAAGATAAGAGTAAGAGTAACATGTGGATGTGAGGGGTCCACTAAGCCACCTGACTATTGAATTTTGCACTAGCAACAACTTCCAGGCTACATATTACACTACTATACTGTAAGCCAAATATGAGGATGGGCTAGAATAGTCCTGCAGTTACTGGACTGACCCTGTAGAGGAAAGGCATACCGTATCTAAATTCTTGAATAATTGATATTTTAAAAAACTGTTTTCAAAATATAAATATAAAAATAAAGAATCTGAAATCTTAAGAGATTTATGATTTTACAAGATAAATTGTAAATATCTTATTTCTTGGTATGCAGCTTTTCTCAAGGTTTTTTAAAAAATCTATTTAAATAAAACATGGAGAAAGGTTTGAACAGAAAAGAGAAAGTCAACAACACAGGACTTGTCTGTATTATGTGAACCATCCATAAGGCTATAAATGAGAATATTCCAGGTACCAAGAAAAAAGGCAAAACCAGCAAATTGTTTTTTCTTTACCTCATCAAGTCTGCTATTCTTCATCAAAATGTTTTTTAAAGTCTTGTCTGCAAAGTGAAACACATGTCACCTTTATTCAACACATTTTGAAGGAAAGAATAAACAATAGGAAGCATACATGTTTTCCCGAAAATAAGACACAGTCTTATAATTTTTTTGGCACCAAAAGACGCATTAGGACTTATTTTCAGGGAAACACGATATCAGGGTGATCAGCCCAGCCGGGTGCCCCAACCCCCAGCACATACAAGAGGTGGCGAGCATGTGGGTGCTGATGGTGTCCAGCAGAAGTCTGCTGTCCCCTTGGTGCAGCACAGGTAAGTCTGAGCGCGGAGGCAGAGGCGGGGGAAGGTAGGCGATCCGGATGCGCTGTGCGGCCACCTGGCTCGCAGCAGGCTCGCACGGCGGCTCTGGCAGCAGGCAAAAGAAGAGGCACAGGAGGAGGCAGGTGATCCCGAGGTGCCGCCATTCTGTCCCATTGTCTCTCAGCTTGCCCACAGCCACGCTGGGGCAGGCAATCCTGACATGCTGCCCACTCCGTCCCACCATCGCTCAATTTGCCTGCAGCCATGCCAGGCAGATGATCTTGACATGCCCCATAGCCTCTTGGCTCAATGCAGCCACGGGCAAGCCGACACACTCACTGCCTCCTGTGCTGGCCATGTACACTCCTCTGGGCTTATTCTTGGGGGTAGGGCTTATATTAGGCGCACCCTAAAAAATCAGAGTAGGACTTATTTTCTGGATGGGTCTTATTTTCTGGGACACACAGTAGTCTTGAGAATTAAATATGCCATATTTAATTGGTCTTTTTAAAAAATGATTTGGGATATCTGTCTCTTAACAGTCTTTCATAACTGGTGCCTTTAACACAAGTTGCACTAAATGTTCTACAAATTCTAGTTATACTCACTGCATTATTTTTGAAGGAAAATCCTTCATTAGCACAAGGAGTTGCAAGGAACTGTTCAGAGAATTTATAGTCATTCCTCTCTGCCTGCTTACCTTCTAACACAAGGACAGTATAATACAGTGCAGCTACTTCATCAACTTATATATTCACTCTCTGGCTAAATTCTAACATCAATTTAAGTCTTGGCCTTTTATCGATTGTCTACAGAAGAACCATCAATTGGCTGAATTTACACAACATATTAACTTATAAACCAAGGTTCACAGTAGCATTGGCTACTTTCATTACAAGATTCCTTACATGCCCAGTAACTCCCCAAAAAGATGATTAATAAATAACTTGCTTAGTAATTGTATCTAGGCATTCACCATATTGAAATACTGTGTTTCCCCCAAAATAAGACCCGGTCTTATATATTTTTTGCCTCCAAAAGAGGCACCAGATCTTACTTTCAGGGGATGTCTTACCTTAGGACCACTGCAGCCAGGCCTCCCACGCCCCAACACCTGTCACACCGCTGCTTGATTTCTTCAGCAGCCACTTGCCGCTGCTTGCGGCTGGATGCCATGTGGCACATTGCACCATTGCCACCGCTCGTAGTAGGAGGCCACATGGTGCTTCAGGTTGCCGCTGCCACTCAAGGCCGCATACATGGCACCAATCGTGCCAGCACCGCCACTTGCGTCAGGAGGTCACGCAGCGCTTTGGGCCAATGCTACCACTCGCGGCTGCATGCACAAAGTGCCACATGGCCTCTTGCTATGAGTGGTGGCACCAGCCCAAAACGGCCTGAAGCACTATGCAGCCTCCTGCCGCGAGTGGTGGCACCAGCCCAAAACAAGTCATGCGGCCGCAAGCAACCACAGAAGAACTCCGGCAGCGGCTTGGCAGGTGTCGGGGCATGGAAGGCCTGGCTGTGGCAGTCCTACCATGCCCTAGCTTGATTTTTAGGCATGTACCTCACCTCAAAAATAGGGCTTATTTGGGGGGAAGGGTTTATATTAGCCCCCCCAAATCAAGCTAGGGCTTATTTTCAGGATAGGGTATGTAATTATGATGGTTGCAATGTCCTAGGGTCATGTGATCACCTTTTGCAATCTTCTGATGAAGTCAATGGGGAATCCAGATTCACTTAACTGCTAACTTAACCCACTGTAGTGATTCACTTAACAACTGTAGCAAGAGAGGGTATAAAATGGGGCAAATGGAAATGTTGGGCTCAATTGTGATCATGAGGTGAGGACTATGGGTACAGTAACTAGTACCAATACCAAACAAACCCATTATGAATCAGCATGACATGCATGCCCAATCAACATGTAGTACAGAATGTGCCACTAATTGTACAGAATGTGCCCTCAATTGACTCATTGCACTGCTCTCATTTACACAGGTGAGGAGCTTAAGCAGCAACTGTTCCTCCTAAAATAATGAAAAGTCTTGGCACTTCATCCCAACAACCATACAGTGAGTCCAACAAATAGGGATTGAAAGCCAACTTTGCAATTATTCCTTGACATCAGCTGGGAAAGTTGTTGACTTAGTTGCAAACAAAAACAATCTAAAATCAGAACAGATTACCATCAAGTACAACTGCAAAGAATCTGAAACAGGTGCTTTACAAAATACATTACTATGAGCAAATAACCTCTCCTTGAAGCATTAAGGCCTCAGCATCCTTTGGAAAATGGGCATGGCTGCTCTGAAAGCAGTCCATGCCTGTCTATTGCATGCATTTGCTGCCATAGCAGGAAGTGTTATCTAAATATGTAGAGGTACATGAAAACAAGTGGAAGGAGACTTCAAACCAGCTATGTGAATCTTTAAAGGATGTAATGCCCTGAGTAAAAGTACTTTGCTTTGCTAAAGTGCTTGGTAAAACAACTCTTTCAAATGCTTTGCACAGCTGTACAGTTAAGTGCAACACTTACCTTTTTGCCATTCACTTCAAAATAACAAGTTTGTGGCCAATATTATTATTTATGCTACCTGCCAAATTCCCAAAAATGTTGGTTATAAACACTCAGTTATTAGCTTTTAATTTATTGCTCCAGAAAAAATGATTTTAGGAAAGAAAAATTGGGGCTGCATACTTTAAGACTAAAGTTCATCTTTAAAAAGGGGGGTTAATTCATTTCTTCTCTAATTTATTATCTACCTAAGTTATTACATTAAAATAGTAGTTTTCAGAAAGTATAATTTTAAAAGTATTAGTTAAACTAATGATCAACAGTAAAGAAAAATACATGAAAAAGTATGTTCACGGGTACAAATATTGTAACATTTATCATTAAACACACCATTTTAAAAGATGTACATTATGCTATAAAGAAAATACATATACTTACCAAAGTAGTCAGCCTTGGGACATGCATCCATCTCTTGCTCCAGGCGCTGAGTAAGAGCTTCTAATTTTAATTCAGCAGTAGAGGGCCCTTGGTCTTGCTGTGAAAGGAGCATCTGACAGGGTAATTTTATTTTTGCAGAACCAGACATTTCTTGGGGACCAGAGTCATGCTGCTGAACAGCGATACTCTCCTTAAAAGGAGATTTGGGAACATCAGAAATCATTGGTCCATGAGATGTTGCAGTGATAGAATTCTGCTCAAGACTCAGACCAGAACCAGAAGAATTAAGCCTGTGATTTTGACCATGAACTACAAAATGATCTGAAGTGTATGGATGAATATTGTGCTGCTGATAATCTGCACTTGAAGGCACTGGAGTAGAAATTGAAGGTTGAGTGCTTTTGCTGTGCCTTGGGTGGTTGTCTCCACTACTTTTATTTGGATGAAAATTAACAGACTGATGAGTCTGAGAAGAATGTACTGATGAAACAGAACATGATGGAGATTTCTGCTGTGAATATCTCATGGCTGATTCATCATCAATCCCAACTGAAGAAGACAAGGGGGTACTATCATGGGAAAAAGATGGTCTCTGGCAAGTTAGGTTTTGGATACAGCTTTTAAGTCCAGAGCCTTCATTTCCACTTTCCTGACTTCCATACCCACTTTCTGAAGATCTGTAAGGGCTTTGAGATTGTTGGCATAGATGAAGATCTGCATGAGGTTTTGTAGGGCTTCTCTGCAATGAGCCATCTTGGCTGTTTGACCATAATTGGGAGCCGATATTTGATTTCTGGCTGCAAAGCTTACTAGCACTTTTCCTCCTTCCTTGAACACCTGTTTGATTATCACCATTGCTGTGTTCATCCCATGACAGGGAAGGAAGAACTGCCTTAGAACCACCTGGGTTTGTCTGACCTGATCTGTGGCAACTTGATTCTCCAGGAGTTTCTGGACTCTGTAGACTGCTGCTATATCCATAGTCATCTTGATATATTTTTGTTCGCTCCCCATCACTGTGACATTGAGGCTGGCTTGGAAAAGCGAGCTGATGACCTGCACATACTGTTGATGGTACAGACAAAGGGGGCTTAGCAACATTTTCTCCTGGATGCAATTTATTTGTTCCTGTGGTGTCTTTGACTACAAAATAACTTGGAAGCTGACCACCAAAATTAAATCCACCATTCAAAGCCCCCGAGGCTCCTTTCACCAGTTCCTCTTGTTCTTGTTGTTTCTGCAGGTGAATTTTAGCCATTTTTGTAGCAAAAACTCTTCTGGTTTCTTCAAATTCTGGGTTATTTCCAACAGCTTTGTCTACTCGAAAGAGACCATCTTTGGAAGCTTCATACATATTGAGGTCTTCTATAAATTTACTTGCCTCTAAACCCAGATCATTGTATTTATCCATTTTTAAATGTTTATTTGTTCATTCAAATTAGTCAATATTTTCAATATTAAAGTTAATCTGTTACGTTTAACTCAACAAAATTCCACTGTTACTAAAATTCTTTGCTACTTCTTATGAGAAAAATAGACAGGGAAAATTTCACATTTCAGGATATTTTTCAAAACAGTATATTTTTTAGATTATCCACTGGAACCTTTAAGTCCTGATTACTCCTCAAGAAACTTAAAAGTCCAAGTTCTTTGAATTTTCAGTTTGTGACGAAATCTATGGCTCCCACAAATATTTCTTCAATTCTGCCTAGCATCATTTCAGCAAAAATACTAAAATTAAAAAAGATAAGATTAATTTAGCAATAAATTCAAGCCAAAATACACCTTTTGTCATCAGAAAAAGGAATTGCACTCTAGTTTAATATTAACCTTCAGGCCAACGTTATCTCAGTGAATTTAGTTTGCGCTAGCTCGAAAATTTATAGCCTGAAAAGAAAACAGTTATACTGTGACGGCGTATACTCGAAAAGCCCCCAAACTCTGGGGAAAGAAAGACAAGCTTCGGAAAAATAACAATTTAGTCAGAGGCGGAAGGAAGCCCGTTCCGATCTTTTCCCCAGCTAGAGGAAATCTTGGCTATTTTCACGTCTTGCCTTTCACCGCCCACCTTATACGTGAAAGAGTTATCTTTTTCTCCCCAAATCCTCTCCAGATTTCCTTAACTTCCTCAAGACTAGATCCAATCACTGCTTAAAATGAGCGGCTAAAGCAAGAGAGAGAGAGAGACATTGGCCCATGGCAAGCAGCCCGAGTATATTTGCTAGTCCTACCCCGATATAGTATGCAAACATTCGGATGATCACTGGTTGGCACTACAGAACTGGAGTTTTCTATATCCGTTTGCTGCCATTTAGAGGTAAACGTGGAGCTTTCTGTAGCCCCGATTTTTTTCAGCTCTGCGGGGCGCGGGCGGGCTAACCCGGGATATTCCGCTGCGCACGAAAGAACGAAGCCGAAAGGTCGTCAGCCCGGTCTTATGGACGCTTCCTCTGAAAGAACAAGGCCGGCTTGTTCTCACTGACTCCATTGTAAGCACGCGCTTAATCACAGACTTACTTACTCCAGTGCGGGTCCTACCTGCGGCTCGTGGGAAATGAATCGTTTGCTTTGCTTTCTCGACGTCGTGGCACTTTGAGGACTGTGGCTGTAGTGGGAGGTCACGCTCCGCTCAAAACGTACGCGGCGTGGCGGCTGGATGGTCTCTGCGCCCCGCGATCGGGTTTGCTTTAATTTCTTCGCGCTTTCCCCGTTCAAGCTCAAAGCTGTGGGCCGCTGAGGCGCTTCGGGCGCCGCCGCCTCTTCCTTTTCTTTCTACAATTCCTCTTCTTCCAATACCCGTAAAGTTACCGGAGGAGGAGTTTGCAACGTGGTTGAGAGAGCGAGATGTGTCAGCACTCGCTGGCAATGCAGATTGGGGAGGGGAGGGGCGTTGCGGGGGGCGGGGACAATTCTGGTCTTCTCTCTGCTGTGTCAGTCAGTCGTTAAAGGCGACAGGAACAGGCCGCAGGTTTTTTTCTGCTTGAGTCGAATGCTTCGGCGCCGTGCTGGAATTTAAAAACCCGGTAATTCCGAAGCTGTAGGATTTGTGATCCGGGAGCCAGATTTCTATCTCGGCACATGTTCGTTTGAAGACAGCGCTTGATAAAGAGACCTTTCACTGCGTTCTGACTGATGCATTTTTAAAGAGGCCCTAATACTTCCGGAAAACTGCTCCTAGCAAAGCAAGAATGAGCAAGCTACAACTTTAGGACCTGTACAATTCCCCCACTGTCCCCTTTTCTCTGTCTTCAAAGCTCATTTTAAACAGATTTGGAAAACTGAAGGCCCTACTTCTTGTTTAGAGATGAAAACAGTTAAAACTAACATAAACTTAATATTTTCAGAAGCAGCACCACAACAGTGCCATGTTCTCCATCCCATTCTTTAGCCAATGCTGCCATAGCCTCTGTTTATTAGCTGCTGCTCTTATTTACTAAAACGGGGGTGTCAAACTCACCTCTCTAAACTTGGCATGTACCCAGGTGTGTTAAGAATGTAGCCTGAGAATTCCAAGGTCATTGACAAGAAAGTTAACTTGGAAAAGTTGGTTTATCTATTACATTTTATGCCGGTTTACATAGCAGACAATACATAAAATCCAGATACATGTTTATGGAATCTGAAATTAGAAATGAACCAGTGCTAAACTATATCACACCAATGAAATATTGGGAACAGGCAACACAAAACAAGAGGTGGTAGAGATGGATGGATGGATGGATAAATAACCTTTATTGTCATTTTTACTGTGGGCACAATGGCACATATTAAAAATGAAATTTAGTTGCTCTCAAAGTGTACACATACATAACACACATTTAAACATCCTATACACAACATATGTATAAACCTACACCCTTACATATAAGTAACATATAAATATTAATCACTGTCCATCCTGAATGCATAACGAAAGGAGGAAGCTTTAGAATTCACAAGATTAATACTGTATGGAATAAAACTGTCACTGAATCTGGATGTTCTGCTTCAGATACCACGGAGCCTCCTCTCAGAAGGTAACAAGGAAAACAGGTCGTGAAGAGGATGTGTAGCATCCCAGACCATCTTGCAAACCCTGCTCAAGCAACGCTTATATGCTATGTCCTGGATGGAAGGGAGGGAACTGCCAATAATCTTTTCACCCTTCCTCACCACTCTCTGCACCGCCTTCCTGTCTGAAGCAGTGATGCTTCTAAACCAGACTGTTATGCTGTTTGACAGGATGTTCTCAATTGTTCCTCTGAAGAAAATGGTCAGGATAGGGAAGGAAGATGTGCTTTTCTCATGCGACGCAGAAAATGCAGGTGCTGCTGTGCCTGCTTCACTAGTGTCTCGCTGTTGAGCAACCAAGACAGCACATCCAGGAATTTGATGCTGGTAACCATCTCTACAGGTGAATCATTAATGCAGAAAGAAGTGTGGCTTTGCCTGCCTTTTTTGAAATCTGCAATGATCTCTTTGGTTTTTCCAGTGTTTAAAACTAAGCTGTTTTCCTTACACCAGTTCACCAAGCCCTCAAGCTCCTTGTGGTAAGCACCCTCATTATCATCATGAATAAGGCCCACTACTGTTGTATCATCTGCAAACTTCACAATATGGTTGGTGGCAAACCTAGCACAACAGTGATGGGTCAACAGGGTGAACAGCAGCAGACTTAGGATGCAGCCCTGAGGAGAACCTGTGCTCAAGAAAATGGTATTAGAGATATTTTGGAAGCTGGCACATATTGGGTTATATATTAGGGATAAACTCAGCTGTATTGCACTCTATTAAACTTAGTAGGACTAAAATCCAGTTTGGTGATAGTGGTTAAGACATCAGGCTAAAAACCAGGAGACTTTGAATTCTACTCTTGTTTTAGGCATGAGGCCAGATGGGTGACTTTAGGCCAATCGTTCTCTCAGCACTAGGAAGCAGGCAATACAAAACCACTTCTGAAATTTTGCCAAGAAAACTTTACTGATTTTAAGGCATGAAGAAAAAAACCCCTCTCTGGTAGTAATATGCGGTGCTTTTTTTGTAAAAAAAAAAAAAAAAAAAAAAGGTGCCGGAACTCACACACATCATACAACCCGCCTTGCCTACCCTACAAGGTTCCATCCCAAAAAGGTGCCGGAACTCCGTTCTGGGCGTTCTATGACAAAAAAAGCCCTGGTAATATGAGTGTTGAAAATATTGGGTTAAGAGAAAACGTCTGATGGTTTGCTACAGACCACCAAAACAGTCAGGACACACAAATAAAGATTTATTAAAACAAGTAACTGAAGCCTTAAAATAAATGCATACGTAACAAGTGGTTGTTAGGGATATTTCATGTACCCAAACATTTGCTGGAATTCTTCCAAACACAAGGCGTCAGATAAATTCTTAATTTGGGTGGATGGAAATTTTTCTTTTGAAATGTAGAGGTGGGCTTTAGGTGCTTTTTCTGGGTCCTTACCACAGGAGTTTATTGAAGATATTAAGATTTTGGGAACTTTGGGTGAAATGACTGTGCATTGTTAAAGTTCTTGATTTACAGAAAAACTTGGGGGGGCAGCCACAAAGCATGGATTTTAGAAAAGCTGACTTTAATAACTAATAGGAAGATTTTTGATTGTGTGTATCACAACAAATTGTGGCAAGTTCTTAAAGAGATGGGAATACCAGACCATCTTATTTGTTTCTTAAGAAACCTATATGCGGGTCAAGAAGCAACAGTGAGAACTGGACACGGAACCACTGATTGGTTCAAAATTGGGAAAGGAGTTCGGCAAGGCTGTATTCTGTCGCCCTGCCTATTTAACCTATATGCAGAGTACATCATAAGAAAGGCAGGGCTAGATGAATCAAAAGTTTGCTGGGAGAAATATCAACAACCTAAGATATGCAGATGATACCACTCTAATGGCAGAAAGTAAAGACGAACTAAAGAGCCTCTTGATACGGGTGAAGAAGGAGAGTGCAAAAGTTGGCTTGAAACGCAACATTAAGAAAACCAAGATCATGGCATCCGGCCCTCTCTATTCCTGGCAAATAGATGGGGAAGAAATGGAGGTAGTGACAGATTTTATTTTCCTGGGCTCCAAGATCACCACAGATGGGGACTGCAGCCAAGAAATTAAAAGACACTTGCTCCTGGGGAGGAAAGCTGTGGCAAATCTAGACAGCATACTAAAAAGCAGAGACATCACCCTGCCAACAAAAATACATATAGTCAAGGCCATGGTTTTCCCAGTTGCAATGTATGGCTGTGAAAGTTGGACCATAAGAAAGGCTGAGCGCAAAAGAATTGAGGCCTTTGAATTATGGTGCTGGAGAAGACTCCTGTGAGTCCCCTGGACTGCAATACGATCAAACCGGTTAGTCCTAGAGGAGATCAACCCTGACTGCTCTTTAAAAGGCCAGATCATGATGTTGAAACTCAAGTACTTTGGCCATCTAATGAGAAGGAAGGACTCACTGGAGAAGAGCCTAATGCTGGGAAAGATTGAGGGCAATAGAAGAAAGGGACGACAGAGAATGAGGTGGCTGGATGGAGTCACTGAAGCAGTAGGTGTGAGCTTAAATGGACTCCAGAAGATGGTAGAGGACAGGAAAGCCTGGAGGAACGTTGTCCATGGGGTCGCGATGGGTCGGACACAATTTTGCAACTAACAACAACAACAAGGAAGATGTCAGGGGAAGATAGCCTTAAAGCAAAGGCATTATACTTGTCTGTGTTTTTTTGAAAAAGATATTAAGATGAGCACAGCTTCAAACACTTCAGTGAGGAAGAAAACTAGGAGATATCTAAAGCTAATGTAGTTGAATAGAGAAAAAAGGTTGAGATTAAGGATGAGTATTTATGGCAATGGAAGCAAGGATAATTCCTGAAGAATTCTATAGAGCTGTAGCTCAGAAGTATAGGAATGAGGCCAGGAAGGCAAAGATGGAAAATTACAGCTAATAAGAGACAAAATGCAGCAAGAAAAGTTTCTTCAAATATGCCAGCAGCAAGAGGAGGATGAAGTTGGTTTATTACTTATTCCACATGAAGAAATTTTAATAGATGACTTAAGAGAAAGCAGATGAGCTCAACTCTGTTTTGCTTTGGCCTTAACAGCCAAAGTAAATGGCGATTTAAACTGTGAACAAACATGACAGGAAGTTTCAGGTCAGCAAAGTTATGTTAAAGCAACTGCTGCTAATTCAAATGCCTTCAGTGTTTATGTTTAATGACCTGAATAACATAGTTAATGGGCATCTTATCAGATGGCAAAGTTGGGAGGTCTGGCCAACACTCAAGATGACAGAATGAAATTGCAAACTAATTTGGATAGTTTGGGTGACTGCTAAGAGGAAAAGATGTCTTTTTACAGAGAAAAATATAAGGTATTATATTTAAGGAGAAAAATGTAAGATTCACATATATGCAAGATGGGGAATTCATACACACACACTCCGTCAGAAAGAACTTGGATGTGGTCATTGATACAAGCCAGCAGTGTGAGACAGCAGCTAAAAGGGCTAATGTAGTTGGTAAGTAGCATTAGAACAGGCATGTCAAACTCGTGATGTCATATGACGTCATGCAACGTATCGGGCCGGTTTTGCCATTGCTGGAAAAGGGGTGGGCGCAGCTTCCACGTGATGTGGGGTGGGCGGGGCTTCCATGTAATGTGTCCGGCCTGCGGGCCGGCAGTTTGACACCCCTGCATTAGAAGAAGCATAATATCAAAGTTGTGGCTTTGCAATCTGCAGCTAAATCATAATGTTAGGTCTACCATATCTGGATTGCAAATTTTTCATAATTGCTAGTTGGAGAGCTGCATATCTTTTTACTGCCATCTTTATAAAACAACAACAACAACAACAACAACAACAACAACAACAACAATAATAATAATAATAATAATAATAATACAGTTGGAAGGGACCTTGGAGGTCATCAAGTCCAATCCCCTGCTCAGGCAGGTAACCTTATACCATTTCGGACAAATGGCTGTCCAGTTTCTTCTTAAAAACTTCCAGTGTTGGAGCATTCACCGTTTCTGGAGGCAGGTTGTTCCACTGGTTAATTGTTCTAACTGTCAGGAAGTTTCTCCTTAATTCTAGGTTGCTTCTCTCCTTGATTAGTTTCCATCCGTTGCTTCTTGTCCTGCTCTCAGGCGCTTTGGAGAATAGCTTGACTCCCTCTTCTTTGTGGCAGCCCCTGAGATATTGGAACACTGCTATCATGTCCCCCTTCGTCCTTCTCTTCGTTAAACTAGACATACCCAATTCCAGCAACCGTTCCTCATATGTTTTAGCCTCCAGTCCCCTAATCATCTTTGTTGCTCTTCTCTGTATTCCTTCTAGAGTCTCAACCTCTTTTTTACATCGTGGTGACCAAAACTGGATGCAGTATTCCAAGTGCGGCTTTACCAAGGCATTGTAAAGTGGTATTAATACTTCGCGTGATCTTGATTCTATCCCTCTGTTAATGCAGCCTAGCACTGTGTTGGCTTTTTTGGCAGCTCTAGTGGTTTTTTGGCAGCATCTAGTGGTTACCTGGATTTTTAAATCTAGTAGCCCTATGCAGCATAATTTATCTGATTGGGATTAATGCTTTTTATATCTTTATTTTAGTTTATAAATCATGATTTTGGTTTAACAGTAAACAGTGATTTGTAAATTGTGATGTTCTGGCTTATCTTACCTTATTCAGACTATGATTCAAACTAGCATTTCTTCTTCTTCAAACTAGCATTTCTTCTTCTTTCCATATCTGTTATTGGACGTTGGCGATCATGTTGGCGATCCAAACTAGCATTGGCTTAATGAAATTGTCAAAGCAGTTTCTCACAGCTCTAGTTCCAGTCCTGTAATATTTCTAGGCCATTCAGATGGTCTTCATTCCTCAGAAGACAGACTTAGAATACAGTAAGAATAAATTGCCCTTGGAGGTGAAGCAAGTCCTTTCTTTAGTAGTCTCAAAGGGAAAGAAAGTCAAAATGTATTCATTTTCCTTCTGGTCCCTGAAACTCAAGAAGCAGAAGAGATAGGACAATTGCTTGAAAAGTGGAAATTGACTCCCCCAAAAAACTGAAAATGTAATTGCAAAAAGTAAGGGGTTAATGATGATAATGATAATCATGATTTTACATGATTTGGGTTTAAACTAAACTAGAAATAAATTAGTTCAACTTCCAAAAGCCGTGAGATTACAGAAGTCCAGAACTGCTTTTGAACTTTTGCAGAGTCTTCCGGTGGAAGTGCCCTCAGCTTAGCCTGCCTCAGTGAGGATATAAATTCAAGAAATAATTGATTATGTGTACCATTGGCAACTTCTGGAGATAAGATGATACAGATTTTAAGATGTAAAGATGGATATGCTGCAGTAGCAATGTCATTTTGATGGGTGAACAAAGTAGCTTGAAAGCACTGTACCTGAGATTGGTATTTTCTGGATATTCCCACATAAACCTTAATTCCTACTTATGGGCAATTAAATAAGTGACCTTTGAAGGGGATCTTGCCGTTATTATCAATTTATTCAGCAATGCTACTATGGAGAAAGTACAGGGAAAATCAAAGGAAGCCTTTTTCCTGCATTTTTATAACCTGCCTAGAAAAGAATTTAGATCAGTTCTATTGTTGGTAAGATCAGCTTGTGAAATTGTGGAAAAGGGGACAACAAGGGAAGATTAGGAGAGACAACATTACTAAAAATGATTTCATATAGATTCTGGTTGGCCAGTCATTGTATGACCATGGATAAATGGTCCTGGTGGTTTGGGGAGTGCTGGGGAGAGAAGCAGCTAAACTTTGTAATGTCTTGGAACTTTTTAACATCTTGAAATTCCTTGCAACTTGGAAGCCACTAATCCTGAAAAGAAAACAAGGGAAAAATTGATTGGGCTTATGACTGAAGATTCTATTTATTTATTTAATTTATTTTATTTATTTAATTAAATTTATATCCCGCCCTTCTCCTTGCGGACTCAGGGCGGCTAACAATCAGATAAAAATACAAAAATAACATTACAGGTTAAAATTAATTAAAAGGGAAATATTTGAATTTGATCCAATTAAGATAAATTTAAAACCCCCTCTAAAAATTCCCCTAGGCCAGTCCCGCAAGCTGGAACAACCATGTCTTAAGGGCTAGTATTTATCAGTTATAATTTAATTAGGAGCTTCAGTATCCTCTAGCCCAGTGGTTCTCAACCTTTTTAATGCCGCGACCCCAACCGGTCGTAAGTCGAGGAGTAAACCGGTCGTAAGTTGAGGACTAAACCAGTCGTAAGTCGAGGACTACTCAACCGGTCGTAAGTCGAGGACTTTCCCTGCCCGGGAGCGCCGCGCATGCGTGGTTCCACCCCCTGCGCCGGCCAAGGCGTAGCTGGCAAGCAGCAGAGATGGAGCAGGCCGACCACCAGCTGGCCCAGCCCAAGGGAGGTAAGGCACCCGCCGGAAAAGGGGAAAAATGGCGGACAAAAAAAATGGCAGACAAAAAAAAATGGCGGACAGCCTTGCTTGGCGACCCCCATGAAATGGTCGATCGACCCCAAATGGGGTCCCGACCCACAGGTTGAGAACCACTGCTCTAGCCCAGGTATGTCAAATGCGCAATGTCACATGACGTCCCGCAATGTATCGGGCTGTCTTGCCATTGCCAGCAATGGGCTTGGCACGGCTTTCATGTGACGTGTCCGGCCCGCGGGCCAGCAGTTTGATACCGCTGCTTTAATCATCCTGGTCATTAATCATCCTGGTCATTTGGAAACATAATGGCTTCTGTAGGGGGGAAAGAGAAAATGCAGTATAGAAGCACATTCTAATCCTTTTTATATCCACACATTCTTGATTTAAATCATTTTTCTTGGATTGGTTTGTCTGTAACTTATTGTTAAGACCTTAGATAATTACAGTTTCCCTAATATCAATGAAAAAGTATCTTTTGAATATAAACAAGGGTTAATCATACCTAATTAGGAGCCGTGGTGGCCCAGTGGTTAGAATTGCAGTATTTGCAGGCTAATTCTACCCACAGCCAGGAGTTCGATCCTGATGGGGCTCAAGATTGACTCAGCTTTCCATCCTTCCGAGGTTGGTAAAATGAAGACCCAGATTGTTGGGGGCAACATGCTGACATTTGTAACCTGCTCAGAGAGTGCTGTAAAGCACTATGGAGCGGTATATATGTCTGAGTTCTATTACTATTGCTATTTCTAAAAAAACCCTCCATCCATATTGTTGCCACTTTTAATTCAAAACAAAAGTAGTTATGGAACTCTTGTAGTGTCCAACACTCACTCCCATCACAACTGAGACCTTGCATTGGCAAAATGTGGCTCTCTCCAAATGCTATTTACTCTCAAATGTACTACCTTGAGAGTAATATGTCAGTGTTAATTCAGCTAGTCCTTAACTTAATGGCAATTCATGACCATTTGAAGTTATGCCAGTGATGAAAAATGTTATTTTCCTCCTTTAAAAAATTAGTTTATTTTTCAATTGAATTGTACAGCTTATATGCTACATTAAAGGTGGAAAAAACTCTGAAATTATTTATCTTGGTCTGACTTTTTTACATCTCAAAAACCTGACATTTCAACAGGAGTGTGTAGACTGTTTATAGCCAGTGTAGAATTGTCACAGCATTCCTGCAGTTGCATGATAACAATTTAGATGCTTGGCAATCGGCATGTATTTACAATGATTGCAGTGTCCCAGGGTCATGTGATCACCATTTGCGACTTTCCCAGGGGACTTCTGATAATCAAAGAAATGAAGATAGCAGTTTTGCTTAATGACCATGTGATTCATTGAAAGATTACGGTGGTTCACTTAATGACTGCAGCAAAAAGATCATAAAATTGGGCATGACTCAGTTAAGATTGCATTGCTTAGCGATGGAACTTTTGGTCCCAATTTTGGTCATAAATTGAGGCCGGCCTGAATTAGCTTTGAAGGTATATAGCAATAGAATAGTAAATCTTTGGTGAGGCTCCTGTCTAAATCTGAAAATTCAAAATAAAAATGGTAGCCTGCCTTTTTTTTTTTTTAATGATTTGTCTAACACACATTTGATCCTAAGGCTGCAATACTATGTAAATCCCACTGAAAGTGGAATACAATTCTCTGTAAATCTGTACAGGATCATGCTGACCATATTTTTCCTTTCAAATGAGCAAATGTTTAAACAGGTGAGCAATTCTTAAGTTGTTGTTTTTTTGCAGTTTCTTCTAACAGTATACCAAGTTATTTTGAAGTAGAATGAACATTACAGTAATTAGTCTAAAATACATTAATACATTAAAAACACAAAAGGACCCTCTCAAGATGGAACCCTATCTCAAGATGGAATAAAGAACCCTCCCATCTTGAAATATCTTGCCATATGTATAGTCTTACTCAGGGCTTTTTTTCTCGGAGAAAAGGTGGCGGAACTCAAACCTGGCCACGCCCTCATCAAACCCTAGGACCGCCCCTTTAGAGAACAGGAATGCAAGTAAAATTTGGGAGGGGCTATTTCCGGTGTGGGAGGGGCTATTTCCGGTGCGGCCGGCCCGGAAAAAGGTGCCGGAACGCGGTTCCGCCGCGTTCCGGCTGAAAAAAAGCCCTGGTCTTACTTATTTTTGTTGCATTATTGCTCAATCATCAAGCTTTCTCTGCATTAAATTCCCTGCCATTAAATGAGACCCAAGTACTAAACCACTTTAAAAGATGTTTAAATAAGTCATACTGTATTTTTATTGGCTTCCAAATTGCCACAGCATGCTAGGAAAGTCATGTTAAATCATTTGCCCTGTCTGGGAATAAAATGATGAACAAAAAGGAGAAAGAAATATGGACTTTACTATAAAAATTTTTTGTTTCGGTTTGCCTTTTTATGAATCACTACACACTTCGTATATTTTCTTCTCTTTTTTCCAATCTGTAGTATTATTCAGTTTTCTAATTTGAGCTCAGTATTCATTGAGAAGGACGCAGCCATCTTATTTTCTCTTTCCCTGACTTCTCTTGGCCTTAGCAAACAATGTAATACATACAGAATATCCTTCCTGTTCACCGAGAATTAGATTGGGCATATGTAAAACAATATGGATACAGACAGCATGGACAGTATTCCTTTGTTTTTTTCACATTTGACCTGGAGATCCTTTTTAGAATTTCGCCAGCCTATGGCAATGTGTACATTCCCAAGAGCCGGTCTGCAAACATAAAATTATGCCAGACTTACCAATGCTGGAATATTTTCCTGTCTTTGCTTTCGTATTTCAAGTGAAGTAACCACTTTTGTTTTTCTAGTAGCAGGATATATTTGTGACAATCATTTTTTTCACATGTGACAATAACAATGCTTTTAAAATGTAATTTATTTAGGTACTTATTTCCTGATCTTCAGGATGTTATCTGGGTTAATAACACGGGTCAAAGAATACATTTCTTTCTCACAATGAGAAATACAATCCTACATAGGAAAAATGCTATGCCTGGTTGCTCTCATCCTTCATTTTACTAAAGGAGGAGGTAGATTTTATTGAAAGACATATGTCTGTGACTATCTGCTCACAAATTCTCATGCCTTAGAATTGATTTGTAGGAAAAGGTGCTACTAGATTGCTGTTTTTTTTACCACTGTCAAGTAACATAATTCTTCTCAAACAGAGCTTTCATTTTACTGTTTTCTTAGTCAAACAAGTCCTTGTGTTTTGCCTGCACGAGATAGGAAAAGGGAGTAGAGTCAAAGGAATAGATGGTCATGAAAATTGGAAGCATACTTTTAAGAATTTATTAGAACAGAACAGAAGAGAACAAAACAGAAAATTATCTAAAGTAAATAATGCTTATTTCTTCAAAGACATTTTATTATTAAATGATAATTTTATTTCTAGCTTCTCAATTCAGATTTATTGTACAGAAGCTCATTCAGGCAATACAATAACATGTAGAACTCATTTCATATCTTGTGGAATGCATGCACCCACCCCTTCAGTAGGTTTTGCTATATACCGTATATAGAACATGGATGCCTTTTCCCCATTGTGCTTTTCCTATGGAATTTTGTCCCACCATAGATCAGAGGAGGAAGCTGCTGGCCTTTCATGGCCCTAAGTATCTACTTCTGTGCCCAAGCCTGGAGCCTGGAGTATGTAAAATGACCTATCTCCTGATTGTTTTAGCAATTTTGCACTGTGATACTTCCTTGGCTGTTATATATTTTATGTTTTCTACGTGTTTTTGTTTGCATTTTGATATTTGAGAAGCACTCAGACACCCTTGTTAAGATGGGTGGCTGTACAAATCAATTAACTAAATAAACAAACATGGCTGCCTTATGGGGAACTTTTTATATAGAGTTGTCCGTGCAAAGACTTTTGCAAAGATTTGCCCTTTAGGAGGAAGAGTTTTACATTAAGTCAATACTTGTGTTAGATTTAATTTTTTTCTGTTTGCTTCTTTTACCCCCATAAAATGACCTTTAAATTTGACCTTCTGGCAAGTGTTCAGAAACATTGTAGGGAAAAGCCATTCAAAACCAAACTTCAAGACTAACCATTGCAGCCAAAAGAATGAGTGGCACCAGGTATCAAAAGAACAGGCAGCGGCAGGAATGATCCAACAAATCAACAGGAACCGTCTCCCCAGAAAATAATTTATTCCTTGAGCATATAAAAAAAAATCCAATACCCAAAACAAGGAAGGAGATGTACTTAAGATGTAAAAGGGAGAAATTAACACATTTCAGCAAACACTTTTAATGGATTTCCGATGAACTGTTAGATCATTAGAATAACATAACACACATACACACTCCTCTTCCACAGACTATGTTTCCCTTTGCATGCACCTCCCCCCCCACACCTTTTCCTATAAATCTAAGCCCCTGGGAACAACATTTCCATAAACTACTTTTTTGGGAGACAACCTCTGTGCTATACTGTTAAAAATTAAATGGAGAACTTCCTCTTCTAGCAGCTTATTTTTGAATATTAATTTTCAGTTTTAATCTTCCAATACTTGTTGGAAGACTTTTTGAAGACTTTTTTAAAATCACCATTCTGTTCATTAATTAATATGGTGTCCTGGTACTGTGAATGAGCCTGTTCTTTGGCTATATTGAATGGATAATTGTTATAAATTGTTGCCTGGCCACTGTTTATGACATGTATAGTTTTAGCTTATTGTTTTTATTTTGCTTTTGCTTTTTAACCTTTCAGAATCATACATTTAATTCCAATGATATGAAGGAGTCTCAGTTATTATGATATCTCTGCTCTCGTATCAGATCTAATCATCATGGCCAATATTCTAGAACAATAGAATTTGAGCTTTAGGTGAATTTGAATTGAAATAAGACAAAAGTAGTAGTTGGGATGCTACAAAGCCCCAGGTTCTAACTTTTTGTTTACAAGAATATTTCTGGCCCCTATGAATTTGCATGATTTATTTTTGATATATAACATTAGCTTTTCTCGAAGCAGATTTTTTTAAATTTCTATTCAGTGTTCAAGTTGCACATGTCACAAACTATTATTATTTCTTTCCCTCAAATCTAATATTTTCTGTTTAGCTGTATGAGAACAGGAAATAAACATTTTCATTAATTTCCCTAGTGACTGCTAGAGGCTTAAATTCTCTATTAATACAAAGAGTCAATCCATGCTTTTACAATACAATAATGCACATAGTCCAGAGAACAGAAAATAGTCCAGAGAAGGATTTAGGGTGTGTGAAGAGGGAGCATTTTCGTTTCAGCCTTCTATGAACAAACACAACCCTTTTCTAAAGAGGAATTTAAAGAATTTCTCTGCTTTCCTGGAGGGCAACTGATTGCTCTGTCTTGGTTTTAAAGACAAAGTGAAATTGTGCCTTGGCATGCCAGATCCGCCCACTGGAATGCATGTGACCAACTGACAGAAATATTTCTGGAACTGGACTCAAGCAGACTGCATTATTTGTACTTAGGAACATTCATATTTGGACATATAATTGCCGTTAAATCACGAACCAGTTTCAACACTAAATAGCTGAAATTAATTTCATTTTGTCTGATGTGGATCCTTTTGTCCCATATTTGTCACCAAGACGTGCGTCAATATTGTGGGCAATCATGGGATATCATAGAGCAAGAAGTTACCTCAGAGACTACTCCAAATCCTCAGTGCAGTTTCTCTAAAGCAGTTTGGATAGATAGCTATCCAAACTTTGAAATCTCCAATGAAAAGAAACAATCCAGTTTACAAGATAATTTGTTTAATCAACTGACAACTCTGCTGTTGTGAATTTCTAACCAATATCTAGCCAGAAGGTTGAATAGAAATAAAAAAAAAATCTGCATTAAGAAAAACCAACATTATACATCAAAATAAATTATGCAAATTGACGTGGCGCTAGAGACTTTCTTGTAAATAAAAATTCTTCCTTATAGTTTGAATTCAGAGGTTCTGCCACAAAAATGAACAAGCCCAATCCTTCATCTACAAGACAATTGTTCAGTATTTGAAAGCTACAATTGAATCTCTTCCTCAGTCTTCTTTTCTGTATGTTATGCATAGTTTCTTTAATTATGGTTCAAGGATATGATTTCCAACTTCCTCACCATCTTGACAGCCCTCTTCCAATTTCATTTTTTGATGCCCTTTCCAGATGTATTACTACTATTCTGAAAACTAGGGAGCCCAAAAATGGGCATAGTGGCCAAAGGGGCCTGACCTAGTAGAATGGAAAAATCCCATCTCATGATCTGGACTCTGCTCCTGTGAGTACATCCCAAAATAGCATTTGTCATTTTAGCAACTGGGTCATGTTATTGGCTGGTGTTCAGTCTACAGGAACATCTTGATCTTTTTATGTTTGACTATCAAGTCAGATTTTTCTCCATTTCACAGTTGTGCCTTTCATTTTTTTCCCGTCAATATACTGTATTTTTAAAACCTCATTTTCTATTCTAAACTATTAGCCATTCTTCTGAATTTTGTGTCATCTGGAGATTTGATCAATATTCTCTCAATCTCTTCCTTCAGACTGTTAATAATAACATGACAATGTGTCCAATTAAGTCATAATTTCAGAGATCTTTCCTTATCTAAACAGACAAACAGAATGAAAAAGGCGATGGGAGTGGGAGGGATGTCCATCTTCTTGACAGTTCCAACTTCCAAAACTGACAGTGAGGGTCCTGGTGTCTAGGCCAGCACATAACCACTATATCAAACTGGCTCTTTTATCCCTTTTCTTTTCAATATTTTGTTCTATGTGTATCCAGTGTTTTTTTTTAATATCCATAATTTTTCCTCCTAGTGAGAATTTATCCACTACCACATTTTCTAGAATTTCCCATACTTTCTGAACACAAAAAACTTGAGTCTTGGTTTATCTTGTGAAATGATTTTTAAAAAGTGTTTTAATTATGGAGGATAGTTGGTACTGTGCTGCCTGTTGCCTGCTTATTAAAATGTCTTGGGCAATTTAACTCTAAAAAACAAGACTATTAATTACAGGTCTATTGGAGTTCCATAGAAAATATGCCAGATTCAGCTTCAGATGACACTTAAAAACAATTTAAAATGCTAAGGAAGTAAAGAAACTCCCCCAAACAGAAAATCTCTAAATATTGTTTTTGTCTTGTGAGAAGTGTAATTGCTGTAATCACTTCTACTTTGAGGAATGTGGAAGAGGAAGGGTGCATGTGGTCTTTTTTTAGGGAACTGAAAGGGATTAACTGCAAATAGAAAAGTGAGATCCAAGGAAGATTCTGCCAGTCTCTAAACTAAAGCAATATTTCTCAACCTCATTTTAAGACTTCAAATCCCAGAATTCCAGAGCCAGCATAGTGGGAATGGGCGAATTAGGGCAGGGGAATCCCAGATTCAGATCTGCAACTATTTAATTCTTTCAGTCTTGGGAGTAAAAAGGAGCTACTTTTTTTTCTTCACTTCTTTTAGTTCCATTGATTTATCAACAACAGTGTTTCTCAGTCTTGGCACCTTCAAGATGTCCAGATTGCAATTCTCAGAATTCCTCAGATAAACTGTCTGCATTATTAGAAAACTATAATCTTTATCTGTGAAGTATTAAAGAAAGCAAAGAGAGGGTTATGGGGCTGAAACAAAAATAAGTCTGGTTTATTGACCAAGTAACAGCTGCATATTTGAGACTATTAACAAACAATATAAAAATGAACCCCTAATGGCCTGATTCGGTAGCCTTGAAGTTTCATTTCTTTTCCTGCCAGAGATATAGCATATTTGAGCCCAAGCAATACCTTCCACATCCACATGGGTAATGAGGAACGAAAAGAGGGTTTAGGACCGTCCTTAAATGAAGGACTGGACTGTTTAGTGAGGATCGTTTTATTCTTAGTGAGGGAAGTTTTGTGTTAAATATTGAATAACACACTGCCTTTGGCATTTCTTTCTAAATCATGTTTTTAGTATCCTGGAGAATTGCCCATCATTTTGCAGCTGGATTGGTTGCACTGTCATCTATTTGCACACACTATTAATCCAGATTCTTGTTCTCAACTTTTGACTTTTAATTTCTAGATATCCACTGTTATTCAGAACAAACTTTATTAGACATAATCTATGGGGATGGAGAATTCAGTTAAATAGTTTGCAGACTAATGTCAATATGGAAAATGGAACTAATTATAGTTTATGTAATCTGTATTTTGCAAATAATAATTGGTGCTCTGATTCATTCCCTTCTTTTTTGGGGGGGGAATCTTTGGCTGAAAAATTCTTAAGCCAATTGTTAAGCCTATTGTTCGTCTATTTAACATACCCATCCATAACAGATTTTAGGAACAGTAAATGCAGCTAATTCCCAAGATGTCTTTGAAGGTTCGACTAGTTGTAGACCTTATATGCTTTTCATACAAAGAAATTTCTGAAGTGATAATATTGCTTCATCTTTGTTTTTTTTATACACACAAAAAACCAGACCAGACTTTGAACGTAGAAAATCCATTAGCAAAATAAGTATGATCCACCAGGAACTTTTTTATTGCAGGCTTCATTGAAATGAAATGGCAACTTTGCAGGAACACCACTGTTCTTGCATAATTTTATTTATTACAATAGAACTGAATTAAAACATGGATTTTGCAAACATTTTGGGATAAAATATATTTTGACTGATCACCAGTGGAAAAATATTGATTTGCTTTTGAAAGAGTAATTGAAATTCTTTTCTGATGTATAACTAGTCATACAATTTCAGACTACCACTTTTAAAGCTGTACAATTACCATTGAAGTCTATTGTGTTTTTTTAATCACCAACTAGCAATAATTTATTCTTTTGTAGAGGGTGGAGAAGTAAACTTGCATCCAAAATTACAGAATGCAATTTTAAAGACTTGCTTTTAAAATAGCAGAAAAGTAAACCATATTAGAATCAACGTAGTCTGCAAACCTGAAGATTCTATAATTTTTTTGTAATATAATTTTTAGACACACAGTATGAAATATATGATAAGATTTTCTCTTGGTGTCCCCCACTATATATACATATTTATTGGGATGGTGAGCTGAACTGCAAATTTTTCCTTATATGAAAGTTTTCTTGATCACAGCTTATTATTTAATTCAGTACTAACATTTACATATAGTTGTCATAGTAGCTCTACAAAAGTCATTAAAATTAACTTTTTTCCAAGTGGAACCTTAGAAAGCAATTTGTCTACCATTTTTCAATACCTGTACCTCTGAAATAATCATGTTTAGGACTGCAAATCCTATCATTTTTAATTGTATTATATGATTTAACATTACAATCAAAACTTTTTGATGTTTGAACATTGGGTTGCTTATTATTTTTCTCAGGCAGAAGAGAAATTGATAGGGAGAATAGAGATTCATGCAACCCCTCCACTTGGAAATATTTTTAGATAATTTTCACAATAGAAAACTGCTAACATAGGCAACACAATTAAGAGCTGAAATTATTTGAAATGTAAAAATTATATGTATCCATTATAGTTCATAAACAACCATGAGCTAATCACAAATGCAGGCTCATTCATTCATTTTAATGATCCTTTCATAGCATAAACAGCTCCAATTGTTCTCCCTATCTTAACAGATAAAAATTCAGTTGTGATATTGAATGAAACCAGATTTTTAAGGTAATATAGCAGAATTACGGAATTTTTGCCATATTTAATTTAATTTTAGTTTTGGCTTCCATGATTTACTTTTACATTGTATTTAGGGATGAATGTCTGCAATGCAAGATTATATATGATTTATAGAGATTACTAAGATAAATTATTAACTTTTGAAACTGTTGAATGAAGTCATTTGGCCTCCTTTTTTGATCTTTCCTGAAATAAGGATATCTTTATCCTTATTTCTGCCACAGACATAGTTATAGACAATTCTAAGAAAATATCTTCTTAATCCTGGATGAGGAAGTTGATGAGGGCAGTTCGAGGAGATAAGAAAAACTTTGTAATTGTTCTTCCTTGAAGGTATTCACTTCCTAGTTCACTTTGAACAACCAGTTCACGAACTACTTCTGCATCTCGGGATACTTGTTGGGGTACTTTAACTTTACCACAGAGTTTATTGTTGATCTGAAGAGAAAGAAATAAACAGGTGAAAACTGAAGAAAGCATCTAAAATCTCTTACTTTTGTTTTAGCTTCAGTCAATTTATACAAGGTTGTAACAGATAATCCTCAATTAATGACCCTAATTGGGATTGAAATTTCCATCATTAAGCAAAGTGTACTTAGGCAAAGCACGTGTGTGTGTGTGTGTGTGTGTGTGTGAGAGAGAGAGAGAGAGAGAGAGAGAGAGAGAGAGAGAGAGAGAGAGATCATGTCACTTAGTAACAGCAATTCAAGTGGTGCTGGTTCATTTATTAGGCAAGGATTATGCTGCTACTAGGCGAGGACCTCACATTCTCCTCCCTGCGTGAAATGCTGGTTCTGTCCTGCTGCCTCCTCTCCATCTAGGCCCAGTGATCTCTCTTCAGCATAAAAGATTCCGCCACCCGGCCGCATTTGCCTTCACTTCAACTTCTCTACCTTTCTATCTCCCCCACCCTATCCGCCCCCTTGGATGTCCTACACTCTATTGCCACTATCTACCCCCGCCCTCCTGATTTTTTTGCCATTTTCTTCGTCCTGCTACTGTCCCAGGATCTAGACACTGGGGGAGGACATAACTCTCAGATGTGAGCCCAGCAAGGCAGATGAACCTTATCTGCCAAATGGCCTGGGGATGGAAGAGGTAGTAGGCCAGAGAAGAAGGAAAGATAGTGGTGTGGGTGGTGCTTCACACAGCACCTAAATTTTGTGCCAACAATGGTAAAACTTCAAGATAATTATTAGCTGGGGGTGGCAGGGGTAAATTGTGGCCACAGAATGCAGGGTAATTCAGAGGGCAGGGATGGGATGGGAATAGGTGGGTGGGGGAATTGAAGCACATGCTGCAATTGTGAATGTGGGCTGGTTCCCTAGCATTTGAATTTTGATTCCATGACCACAAGGTTGCTGGAATAACTGTGACTTCAACAAGCAGTCATAAGTATTATTTGTTCAGCACTGTCATAATTTTGAGCAGTGATTGAATGAATAGTCATTAAGCCAGGACTACCTGTACTGTGAAGCACAAAATATTTTTGTAACAGTTCAAATATTGCTATTGAAAACTTAGAATCTGTTACTGCTAGTTTATCACAAATATGTCATACACACAAACACACACATGTGCACACATGCCCACACATACACACACAAATCAAAGAGACTCCTGGAAGATATATATCCATGGTTGGAGGACTGGCTTCCAGAAACTCTTAGTAAAAAAAAAGAGTCGGACTATTTAATTTTTATCTTATAAAATGAAGGATAATACATATTCTTTTGTAAAATGAGTTTGTATAGTTATTTCCAGAGTATTTTAGTCTCGTTTCATACTATAAAATTACCTTTTGAAAAAGGCCTATTATAGCCAATACACAGCCTTGCAATAAAATCTGGAGCTACAGTCAGATAGATGTATCTTTCATTATGTCTACTGCACAAAATCCAAAATGTGTGGCAACCTTTATTATGTTATTCCACCAGGTACTTTTGGCTAAATATGAGCAGGGATAGAATGAACATCAAATGGAAATAATGGAGTATGTTATGCCAACCCAGACCAAATTACAATTGTCTAGGAAAGCAACATGTCATTGGCCTGGGATACTGAGACAAATAGTGAGCTGTAGCTTAGAATACCAATTCCCTTTTGGAACCTTATTAAAAACAATATTTGGATTTTCTTATTTGTCCTGTGAATAAAGAAGTACTTATTATGTCTAACTTTTGTGTATGCTACCAAAAATGGCAATTTGGTACTGGATCCCATTGCCCACTCATAAAATGGAGAGAGGTGTGAAAACCTGTGTCACTACATTGCCTTCTAGTTTCTATTAAACAGGGGGGAGGGGTGGAATGCGAAGGGAGGAAATGGGATACCAAGAAGCCTTTCATGAACTATGAAAGCCTGCCAGCCACCAAGGTCACTATTGCAGATGCTTGATGGAGAAATGGACTGTTCCCATAACAAAAAGTTGTACCATTAGACAATGTGAACATCTGGAGGGTGGGGACAGGAGAATCTAGTGTTTTGGCACAGGAAAAAACTAGAGCTGGTTTTGCTTCTTCAGTTCCGAGATGGTGAATCAATAAAGTTTACCTTTTTGAGACTCAATTGCCTTAAAGATCCCTTCTTTTGGGTTCGTTAGTCAGACAGTTGATATCTGTACTACTTCAAATATTACAATTTCCAGTATTTCATTTGCTGTTTATCTAGGAATAACACTGGTGCCAAAGGGGAACTCTGTATAAAGGTAGTCCTCACTTACCCATTCAACAACTATTCGGCATTGCAGCAGTACTGAATGAGTGGTATTTATAATTGGTGCTGAATCATGTGATTATGATTTGGGCATCTGGCAACAGGTTCACACTTAATGCTTGAAGCACGGTCATATGATTGCCATTTGAAACTTTCCCAGCTGGAAAAATTAATAGGGGACTGAGAAGTGACCCAATGGCATCCTAAAAGTGAAGAACTAGTGGAACAATCTCTCTTCCCTCCCTATAACAAATTGAAATATCCAACAGTGAAGTGGTTCTGATATAGTGAGCAAGGAAAGTTTGTCCCAGAAGTTCTTCATCAATCTACTTCAAATATCAAAACAATTTCCCCTCAAAACAAAATGCTGGATGCTACATGGATTATCTAATGGATTAAGATGGTCCCTTCAACAATGGCTGCATCATAGCTCTTTCAAAGCTGTAAGATGATGCTGACAATTTCATAGATGCATGGTAACTCCATGCTCTCCTCAGGACAGGAAAACTATATACATAGCAGAAGATAATCTAGAGCACACCCTGAGCACTTCCAATGCTTTGAGATTTCTCACATGAAGTGTGACTGTAGCAAATCTGAGTGACTTTGTTAGCAAAGAGCTGTACCAACTGTTCACAGCACCCAATGATAATGCCTCTTTAAAAAGCAGTGAAATACACTAAACAGAGCTTCTGGATAAGTCTGTTGCCGGATACTTTGCCTCTCACATCAACACAGTGTAGGCTCAAATATCTGTGCTTGGATGACTTTGCTTTTTCTTTCTTTCTTCATTGGTGCTCCAGGTATCATTTCTGCCATTTCATTCCCTGGAGGGTCTCAGTAAACCAAGATGCCAGTCAAGATTGACACTTCGAAAAAAACACCAGTTCCAGGGTAATAGAGTCCAGCACCTGACTTATCTCCTGTTGCCAATAGTTCATCAGGCACCAGACTGAACTGCCTACCACAGATCTGAGAAACTCCTGGAGTCCCTTCAGGAAGCTAACAACTATCTGTGTTCCCATGACATTTCAATGAAAATACTAGGTCTAATAACTAGACAAGTATCAGATAAGGAAAAGCAAGATTTCTCAGCCTTTTATGGGTTCGAAGCAAGGAACCATCACAATCTCAATTACTTTTCAATTTAATTTCTGCCCCATTTCTTGACTGAAATATATGCATCTCAGTTGTATGAAGAATATAATTATAAAAATATTCATGAGAACCAGCTAACATACTGTGTATCAGGCATACTTTAGAATTCCCCTCTGTAGAAGGTATGTAAATATAAAAGGTAGGTCTATGTTTCTACATACTTGAATGTTTACTTATCTCCATCACATTTGACATATTTCTTGTAAGCAAACATAACAAAAATTAATGACTAAAAAAACCATGCATTTTCTGAAGGGATAGAAAAATTAAGCACAAATTGCGCAGGCATACATAAGAATATATTCTATATCTATCTGTATAAAAAACTATATGTAAAGGAAACCTCACTGATTATTACAGTTTTCTCTCTACACCTTGCTTCATATGTCTGTGCTATTGACCTTCTACTTCAGAGGTGTCAAACTGCCGGCCCACGGGCCGGACACATCACGTGGAAGCCGCGCCCACCCCATTGATGGCAATGGCAAAACTATCCCAATATGTTGCGCGACATCATATGATGTCACGAGTTTGACATGTCTGTTCTACTTAATGTCCCCAAACAGCTCCTAAAATTATCAAAATGCGTTCCAAAAATGTTTTGGAAAGCTTAGAGAACTTTTTACAATAAAAGAGAAAACACCAGCATTACTAATATAATAATATAATAATATAATACATTGAACAATTATTAGAATAATGATTTGTCTGCATAACTGCAATAATGATGTGTCTGCATAATTGCTAGAACAATGATGTAATGCATAATCACTGGGAACATTCACTGGGAAAGTTCTCTGTCAGTAATATGTGGCAACCTAATGCGCTCTGCACATGGATACTTTGTATGT
>NW_015386253.1:2809341-2866057 GCF_001527695.2 Protobothrops mucrosquamatus | reverse complement strand
TTATTAGAATAATGATTTGTCTGCATAACTGCAATAATGATGTGTCTGCATAATTGCTAGAACAATGATGTAATGCATAATCACTGGGAACATTCACTGGGAAAGTTCTCTGTCAGTAATATGTGGCAACCTAATGCGCTCTGCACATGGATACTTTGTATGTAGCAAAACCTTCCATTCTATGCCTGTGAGAAACGCTTCTAATGTATCAGTGTGTATTTCAATGTGTAGCCCTTTGTTCCTGAAAGGAGGGTAGTATAAAAACTGAAGTCTAATCACGCCCTCTTTGTTCAGAATTGCCTATCTCTAATATGCTCTGGACCTTGCGCAATTAAACTTCTCTGTTAACCCCTCCGGAATTCATAAGAGTTCTTTCGTTTTCCACAAGATTACGAATTTGTATTTAGACACTGTCCCAAACCTATTACTTCAGGGAGATACATTTTCATATTAATGCAACTTAAAAACAATAACATGCAGTGGCCAGAAAACAATAATAAAAACTCAGTTCTTTAAGGCAATGTATTTTTAAGCACTTCTCATTTTCCTGAGCTTTAGAGGAAACATATGTTTGGGAAGGTAATAAAGTCCAGTGGTCTCTATTCCAAACTGTCTGCTTAGCTTTAACAATTTGGCAGCACTAAGTGTTCCAAGACAATGAGCAACAAGGCATACATCCACATACTTCCCCAGTTAATTTGAGGTGATGAGTATTCAAGAATATTTATACATATCTTGTTGGTCACTCTTGAAATAAAAATACATTTACTCACCAGTACTGACACTTCTACTATGTCTGGCAGTTGAAAATATTCAGGATCTACCGTGGGCCAAGGCTGCTGCAGTATATCTTTGTCCCAGTGATGATGAGTACAGAGTTTATTTGGAACATGTGACAATCCTGAAATGTAATATCAATAGATTACTTATATTAAGGAAAACATTTTTATATTTTGAAATAATAGAAAATACTTGTAGCTCGGGTTTTAGATTTTGGCAGTGATTTGCTTTCCAATTTAGTTTCTGAATATTTCGTTACCAGACTAGGTAACATCACCAGCAGGATTTTCTTGTCCTATTTTCCTTAGCTTATAACTGTCTTACATGCCAGGGTGATCAGTTGGCCATGTGATTGGTTGTTCGTTTGGAGATATATTTAAATTCTGAGCAGTTGATTGATTCTCTTGTTGACTGATAGTTCAAATGGTCTGGTTTTGAACTACCAATCAACAAGAGAGCCAATCAGCTGCTCAGAATTTAAATATAGCTCCAAACGAACAACAATCATATGACCAACTTACCAGTCTGGCAATTTATAAGCTAAGGAAAATAGGACAAGAAAATCCTGCTGGTGATGTTACCTAATCTGGTAACAAAACATTCAGAAACTAAATTGAAACAAGCTTGGAGAACAAAGCACTACCAAAACATTTTTATAGATTGTTTAATTAAGTTTTACAGATGCTAGAGTGAAAATGCTGGTAGCTTGTTTTATACTGATGAGCTAATAACCCAAAAACTGAACATTCAAAGAATCTGAGATTACATCGAAAGAGTGGGAGGTGAAAAAATATATAATCATTTTACTATTAGAAAATCATGCATTTAGCTGAAAAGAAGGTTGATGGCTCTGTGTTTTAAAAACAAAAAAGGATTATAAAACATAACCACTAGATTTGATCCTAGAATTTAATAAAATATGCATTCCTAAATTTACTTTCTCAGAGATATGGGATTAATTACATGGCATAAAAAGAGACAAACTGCTATTTGGGGCTCTCAAAGAAAGAGTGAGACCAAAAATGTGGACCTTTTTTGCTTTTTAAAACAAGTTTTGGAATACTTAACTGATTAAAAAATGATCGTCTTAAACTTTGCAGAAGCTTATGATATGCATAGCACTTAAAGAACTCAAAATCAGGCTTCCAGTTTTGTGCAGTAGTGCAGCAGCCGAGGGATCATGGGGCTCCGCACTCTATGGCTGATTTTTGTTTCTGTTTGGGGATCATAAATGGGCCTAAACTTGCCCCAGAGGGGCAACAAAGACGGAGGGGTGCCCTGCCAACTGTGGAGAGACTGCAGTTGATCCAGTCATACAGGGAAAGCCCTCCAGAAACCAGCAGAAGAAAGGCTAGGTTAACTCCAGAGTCTAGCCCAAGCTACAAGCATCCGAAGCCCAAAAGCACTATTTTAAGCTGACTGTAAACAACGTGATTGGAACTGGGTAAGAACTTCGATTTTCTCTCTTCTTGGAGAAAAAAACCCCCAAGAAGCAAAAAGCCTCCGAAAGTGAGAAGGAGGGGGATTTTTGCCCCACCCTCCTACAGATGGAAGCGGCGAATTAACGTTTTATGGGGGACAGAAATATATTGAAATGAAATGAATATAAGACCTAAACCTGGACAAGTTTGAAATTGGTGGAATTTGTTAAGATTTTCTTTTTAAATCATGAAAACAGAAGAAAGCTATTGTTTATTTTGAAAACTGAAAAATGAACTGGTGCTGACATCTAGTGGTGGATGAAAATATACAACAGTAGTTGCTCCAATATAGGAACTGGCAAAGTCCAGGAAAAGATAACTTGGTTTGGTGACCTTCAATGTCTTAATAACAGAGAACAGCTGTGACAAAAAAGAAAACATTTTGGGCTACCTACAAAGCAAGAATGATAAACCTTAGAAAAAATATTGACCTTTCTGCATTATAAATACATATTCTAAAGCTGTTTGCAGAGAAAGGAAAATCCTGATTTTTGGCTATCATGGAAAATCAGAGATCTGCAGAAAGAATATACCAAGAAAAAACAAATACTTTCCAGGAGAAAATGTATGCTATGTTGCAACTAATTCAAACAACACCGATCTCAAACCACGAAGAAATTAAAAATAACTTTGAAAATATAAATGAATACATCTCCAATTTATCTTTACAACAAAAAACCTCTCAAAAAATAAAAATAGAGAGCAAGCAGATAAAACAGACAATTGAATATAAACCGAGGAGAGAGATTTAAAAATGGAACCTAACAATAGAAGGAAGTATGACTTAACCTAGGTGGAAAAAAACTTGTAGGAAATATTGGATATGGAAAAGATAACTTATACTCTAAGACCACAAAATAAGTCTGAGGACAAGAAAAAAAATTCGACAAAATGGATTACAGAGCTGTCAGGAGAACTACGAGAACTTTACAGACAAAAAATGATAAAAGAAATTAAGAGAGAAAGAAAGGAAAAGATTTTTAATGAATACAAAGGGGCGAAACCTTCCCATAAAAATATCTTAATTGATTTGCCTTTTATACTTACAACAACATCTACAAGACTATGGGAAGACCTTCAGGTCCAGCGGAGCATATTGATCAGGAAAGATGTTTGGCAAAAAAAAAAAAAGGCTAAAATGAGAATTAAGAAATTAAATGATGGGGCTGATCAGAGGGAATATTTAAAAATTAAACATCTGTTTGAATATGGTTAAAGAAATAGAAAGATTTTGGATATAAATGAATTTTACTTTAAGAGGGATGAGCCCCTCAAGTAACATAGTATTTTTCTTTCTTTTTTCCTTTGTTTTTTGATATGAGAAATATAAAAATGTTGGGATGGTTTACATAAAGGAAATGCCTTAGGTCACGGGTCGGCAACCTGTCGCTCTGGAGCTGCATGTGGCTCTTTCAGCCTTCTCCTGTGGCTCCTAGTCCTCCTCCGCCATTTGCAGAGAGAGAGAGAGAGAGAGAGAGAGACAGAGAGAGGCACTTGCGCTTCCCTTCTCTCTCTCTCTCTCTCTCTCCGATCTTCTGCTCACCTGGCCAGCTGGCCTCACGCTGTTCTCTGACAAGCTGACAAGCTTATTGGGTGGGCTCCCTGCCCTTGCTGCATCTCTGCAGGAAGCAGCAGAGAGCAGCAGCTCTCTCTCTCTCACACACACACACTTTTACTTACTTAGTGGGGGAAGAGGACTGGCAGACCAAGGGCAGGAGAGGGCCAGCCCAATAACAATGTGTGTCAGTTTGTCGGAGAACAGTGAGGCCAGCTGGCCAGGTGAGCAGAAGATCAGAGAGAGGGAGAGAGAGGAAAGAGAGGAGAGAGAGAGAGAAAAAAAAAAAGAGGGAGAGAAAAGAGGAAAGAGAGAGAGGAAAGAGAGAGGGAGGAAAGAGAGAGAGAGAGGGAGAGAATATGAATATATGTTGTCCTTACTGGACTTTTAGTAAAGCATGTTTAATGAAATATTTTGATTTTTTTTAAAATTAAGAGATGAGGTATGGGGATAATTATGCTGTATTTAAAGATGGTAGATAAGCTACTAAAATTGTTTTCACCTGTTGGGATGAAGGAGAAAGGGGTTTTTTTGCCCTCTTTCTCCGGCATAAAAATTTGTTTTCTTTGTAGCAGTTCATTGATTTCATAAATGCAACACACTATAGTTTTTTTATACATAGCATAAAGATAAAAAAGGATATATGCAGTGTTATCTTCATTTTAGATGTCAAAAGGGTTTTGTAGCTCCCAATGTTTTATTTTCTGTGAGAAACGGGTTCAAGTGGCTCTTTGAGTGTTTAAGGTTGCCGACCCCTGCCTTAGGTACTTAAGTGTAATTGATCTTGAGAAAACTTCAATGGATAAAAATGTTTTGAACAGATCTAAAAGATTAGATAATTGGATTTATTAAATGGAACATTTAAAGATTAAATATAAGTTTGAATATGATTAAAAAGAAAAGAAAAATGTTGGATATAAATGTACATTAGCCTAAGAGAAACATGTATTTTAAGTAGTATACTATCTTCTTATTTCTTTTTCTTCTCTTTGTTGTTGTTGTTGTTGTTATTTTAAAGAAGTGATAAAGGTAAAAGTGTTGGGATGGCCTGTATGAGGAAAAAGACTTAAATACTTAAGTGTAATTAACTTTGAGAAAATCTTAACCAGTAAGAATGTTCTGAACATTGCGCGAAAAACAAACTTAAACAAGAATTTTGTAAACAGGATCTATGACGAGGGATGATCAGTTAAAAAAGAAGCTTTATAATAATGTGGTTGTTATTTGCAGAAATATTAGAAAAATGTATATATTTAATTGTTATTTATCAAAATAATAAGAATTGTATTAATTCAAGGTTGGCAAAAGAGAATATTATTGCAAGAAGAGAAAATCAAGCAAAGCTACTATGTGGACTGTAGAATTATAGAAAGTAATTGTTAGTGATTGTTTTTTTAAATATAAACCCAGACAACATGCTGTTTACCAAATAGTATGGTGATCGTTAAAAAATCAATAAAATATATTTAAAAAAAATAAAAACAACTTTGAAAATAAAACTGAACACATCTTCAATTTAACTACACAACAAAAAACTCAGATAATTAAAAAAAGAGATTGATTAAATAAAGCAGACAATCGAACATAACCCAGAGGAAAGAGATTTAAAGATGGAACCCAACAATGGAAGGAATTATGACTTAACCCAGACGGAGAAAAATTTGCAGGAATTATCGGTCATGGAAAAGTTAATTTATACTTCAAGATTGCAAAATAAATCTGAGGACAAGAAAAAAGATTCGACAAAATGGATTATAGAACTGTCAGGAGAAGGAGAACTTGACAGACAAAAAATGATAAGAGAAATTAAGAGAGAAAGAAAGAAAAAGATTTTCAATGAATATGAAGGGATGAAACATTCCTACTAAAACATCTTGAACTTGTCTCTTGTACCTACAATAACATCTACAAAACTATGGGAAGATCTTCTGGTCCAGCGGAGCATACTGATTAGGAAAGATGTTTGGCGCAAAAAAAAAAAAAAAGGCTAAAGTTAGAATCAAGAAATTAGATGATGGGATTTATCAGATGGAATATCTAAAGATTGAATATGGTTAAATAAATAGAAAAATTCTGGATATAAATGAATTGTAGTTATTATTTTATAGTACAGGCAATAAAAGGGAAAAGATTAAGGATAACCAGCTGGAATATTAGCAAAGCTGCTGAAATGAGAAGGGGGAATCCCATGTTAGGACACACCTTTATGTCCCCAGAGGAGGGAATTCAAACAATTCCATGCTGATATGCCTTTAATGATGGAAGAACAATGCTATTTGCCTATATTATCAAAAAGTACTTTAGATATAAAGTACTTCAGTATTACAAAAAAATTTTCTTGTTTAACCTTTTAATTTAAAAAGTATGTTTTTCAATTTCATATTTTTATATACATCTTGATTATAAACAAACATAATTCAAATGTGGAATGCTGTAATTATAGTTTATAGATGAATTATATGAGAATAAAAAAAAGTGTAATCAACTTCCAGAACATTCTAACAAAATATAGGTTAAATGAAATGGAAAAAATCTGATAAGAGATTAATCTAAGACTACAAATGATATGATTGGATTCAAATCATCCTCAGGAGGTTTATCTGATTTGTTGTGGGAATGTAAATCCACTAGGAGTAGACTGAATCCCCAATTTCAGATTTGTTTTCTCCTGATGAACAATTGCTCCATTTTATCTGGATTAAATCTCACATCTAGTTAGCCACAGTCTTCCTGGTATCAATTGGTAAAGAATAAAAAAGCACAATAACATCACCCAATCCTCAAACCTGAGGTTGTTTTACTTTGCTTTATTTATATCTGTCTGGGAAACAGAATCCTGAAAACATTGCAGAGATCAATTTTACGGGGCCAAGTAAAAGTCCTGTTGGACTACATTTTCAAAGTGCAGAAACATTTAAGATTAACCCCTGTAAAATAATATCCCATGTTAGGCAAATGCTTCAAAGGATAACTTGCTTAATGGTACTGAATGCTCTAAAAGTGCAGCTGAATCCATGGGAACAAAATTTTCTTCTGCAAAGGTCATTCAATGAATCAACAAAAGCTGGTTTTTACCTCCAAGTTGCCTTTTTTAATACAATAGTCTTAGATGTATCTGAATGTTTTTCAAATTCAAGCTCTCAGGAAGGAAATGTATTTCCACATCCTGTTCACCATTACCAATTGCCAAATTATCAGTCTAATTAGGTTTAATGAAATGCAAGGAAATACTCACAAATATACTAAGGGAATTGCATACAGACTAATGAAGCATACCATATTTTTAAAAGGCTGTGGACATCCACCTTTCCATATGCTACTTTGCAGAGAAGAATGCTACAATCAAAATAAAAACTATCAATAATACTCTTAATTACACTTGATAAGTGGATTTTTATTTTAGAATGAGCTTTTTCCTGAATAGAATCCCAAGAACATTTTATACAACTAAAAAGCAACAGTAATACTGTATTTGGTTTGGAAAAAAAAATTGTTATCCAACCCTATTCTCAACAAAATATTGAGAATTTGACTATTATATGTCATTTCTTTTCATATGACATTATGGCTATTACAAGTTTTGTCATCAGTAGAAAACCAACCAAGAGGTCTAACTAAATAAGATTAAAGCAAGAATGATATTTTGCAGCTTTAGGTAATAAAGATAATAAAGATAAGTCAAGCCACTAACAATATTAGCAGAATGCCAACTATTGATTTTTATGGTTTTATTCATAAACTATCAAGGAATATGGTTTAAAGGTAAAAAGACCTTAAGAAGTAACACTACAATTAAAAAAATAACAACTGCACTTAAACTTATATACCACTCCATAGTGCTTTACAGCACTCTTTGAGAGGTTGACAAATGTCAGCATACTGACCCCAACAATCTGGGTCCTCATTTTTCCAACCTCTGAAGGATCAAAGGCTGAGTCAGCTTGAGTTGATCAGGATTGAACTCTTGGCTGTGTGCAAAGTTAGTCTACAATACTGCATTCTATCCACTGCACTGCATTCTAACTACTTACATTACAAAAATGTAATTCAACCTAGTAGACTATAAAATAAATAAATAAATAAAAGTGTATCTTCTAGTGAACCGCAGAATGATTAGTAGTAGATAAACAAAGAAGGCTGATTTCTTGGTAGCACGACTCTCATCAACATCAAATCTTAAATTATACTGCTGTAATGAATTCTAGTCTTGTACTCCAAATCAATTGTTGATTAATTCTCAGTGTATTTTTTTTTCTTACCATGTTTCAGTTAGTGGATTTGGAGTTCTGGGTTTTTTATTTTTAAAGTCCATTCTGCAAGTTTATTATTTGTAAGCTGCCCAAAGTCACCTTATCAGGGAGATGGGCTGCATCTATATTTAATAAATAGTTTTTATAACATTTGACCGCTATCTAAATATTGCTAGTTTTTTTCTTCAAAAAGTCATAAAGAAATAACTGAGTAGAAGAAATATATGCGAAATTTATTTTCTCTCCTGCACATATTATCTTGCTTATAAACCAAAAGTCCTGGTTTATGTTTTTATTTAGCTGCATTATAAACCATATGAAAATTAAAGAATTACAGATTTGTTACTGGCAATGGGTAATCATCCCTTATGAAAAGCAGTACATGTGACAGTTTTTACCACAATCTCTGCCTCATAAACAACAGTCCTATGGACAGACTCCTCTAAACAGCATGTTTTAAGCTTCATATATATGATGGTAGAGGAACTGAAAGGTCAGGAAATGACCTGGAAGCAAGTAGTTGATGTTTAGAATTGAAGCTAATCAGGTCTTGCTCTGTAAATTGCTTAGAAAATATTGGTGGGCAGTTTGCATTACCTGGAGAAAAAGAACATCAGAGCAATAAGTAAAATTATGACACTATTAAGGATATTATGAATTTAAGAAGAATTTAGATAGAGGTGTTCCTCTGTGATGCTTGAGTAAAAATAATTCCAAGGATTTCAAGTAAAATTTTCACCTTAGTAGGAGAAACTATTTCTGTACCTTCTTTTCCAAAGCCTGGCCTGAATGAAGGTTTATAGCAGGCATGTCAAACTTGCGACGTCATGTAATGTCGCGCAACATATCGGGCCGGTTTTGCCATTGCCGACAATGGGGTGGGCGCGGCTTCCACGTGACGTGTCTGGCCTGCGGGCCGGCAGTTTGACACCCCTGGTTTATAGCATGTAAAAGCTGAAGAAAAGCTCCATCAGACATTTAAATTAAACTCCACATTCCAAATTGAGAAACTTTGTTAACATAAATGGGTTTGCTGCTTTGTTGTGGCTTTTTTTACCTTAGTGATGATTCTGTTCTTCTGAATCATTTTGAGCTAACTGACCAGGTTAACAGATAATGTTGCCATGTTTTAAACAAAAATATACATCAACTAATCTTTAAACATTCCACATTTATATGCAGAATCATCTATTACCATAAAGTTTCTAACAGCCATCTTTTAATCAATGTCTCCAATCTGATATATTCCAGATATATTTGAATATAATGGCCATTGTCCCCAGCTGAGATAATTAATGGGCATGCTAATCAGTATAATGAGATTTCTAAGCCAAAACAACTTCCAGGGACCCATTTCAGGCTGTCTTATGTAACCAACTGAATGCAGTTAATTCAACCACTGCACTTAGAATTTTATTTCATAGTTTTTTTTCTCCAGTTAAGCAAATCAGGAGAATAATCCTTTGAGTGGTCTGATACTAGTGGGAAGGAGGATTGTCTTTATTCTTGTTTTTACTGGTTGCTGTAAGCTACCTAGGACCATATGAGATAGGTGCCCATATAAGTTCTATAAATAGCTAACTAAATTCATAAAGTTACCTTTCCAGATCTCTGAAGTCAGGAGTGGTGCCAGTGGGGCAAGCATAATAAAGAGAGTTGCCAGAGCATCTTCAAATTCTGCACTATGGATGATAAGCTGCTCAGAACTTTGCTATGAAAGGAAAGAATGAAGAAAATGGATTTTTTTAACTGTGGGAATAAAATTAAAACATTAAGAAGTTTGTAATAACATACTGTAGCATTTGATATTAGGTGAAAAATTATCTATAAATAACTTTTTTTCATAACAACATGATAAATACATTGTAGAATCCAATTCATAGGAAATGTCAGCCTTTAGCAAATTTCAAAGAATGCTCCAGAAGACCAATTTATAACAATAAGGCTTCAAAAAGCAAGCCAGAAATAAGCAATTGTGAAAGATACGTTAGGCAAAATATGTACACCTGGCTAGGCCTGGGTTTCGTGGACTTCAATTGCCAGAATTTCTCAGCCGTAGGGAATTTGGGGAATTAAAATCCTTACATTTTAAAGTTGCTAAAGTTGAAAAACACTAGTCTAGATAAAGTCATGGAATGAAAAGAAGTGAAGGAAAAACAGTTCCTCCCATTCCCAATATTGAAGGAGTTAATAAACTAATCCCAGTGAAAGTGATGGACTAAGGATAGGAAATAATAAATTAAAGTCCACTCCCAAACAAGGCCATATTAATGGGTTTGTTGCTATCTCTCAGTACCACCTGTCTTTCAGGAGAGTTGGGAGGATACTCTATACCAGAGGTCTCCAACCTTTTGGGCACCAGGGACCGGTTCTGTGGAGAAAGGTTTTTCGGTAGACAGGACAGTGCGTGGTTTTGTGTGCTGCCTACATCCCATGGATGGGACTTTACTTGTTTGTGCAGCCCGGTTGCTGGCATGCTGCAGCCCGGTACCGGTCCATGGACGGGGGGGGGGGGGGTTGAGGACCCCTGCTCTACACACTGACAAGAACCCTTGGAGGCACAAGAATATACATAATAAAAGCACCAACTTCACATGCAGGCTCTGCCATGGCTACATTATTCCCAAAATATTTCTGCATGTGTAAAAACAGAATGATTTCATATTCACACATTCAATGTGAGTAGAAAGGAGGAAGTGAAAAAAGAAAATTTTCTGCTTCTTTGAGACCAAGTGAGAAATGATTAGAGTCATAGAAATCACCCAATCAGGCAAATAATTCAAAAGCAGGCAAAAGACATTTTTAATTAGCTAGAGCAGGGGTATCAAACTGCTGGCCCACGGGCCGGACACATCATGTGGAAGCCGTGCCCATGCCATTGCCGGCAATGGCAAAACAGTCCCGATATGTTTCATAACGTCATGTGACGTTGTGAGTTTGACATGTCTGAGCTAGAGTATTACTTTAAGGGAATAATTTTGTTTTGTCTATTCAAACAAACACTCATTGGTTAGATTTACATAATACTAAATAAACACAAAATGGCTAGAATGGGCAAAGCTGTATCACACATTACAAGCAAGAAAATAAGCATTAATCAGTAGGAAGTAAGTGCAGTTCAATTCCACATAATAATTAGGGTAGCAATAAACATTCTAATTGAAAATATTTCTTTAGAGCTGCTATGAAAATATAAAATTCCTCTAATATACTTGAAATACACACCAGCCCTTTCCCCAGCTGTATTGTAAGGCTGATTGTCTTGCCACTCTCTATCTATTATCAATCAACTTGATTCACAACAGGACTTCAGTGTTTGTGTTTAACCACTGCTGGAAGAAGAGAACTTTTTAAAGGAAAACTATGCTGCCTTTGGAAGACGTGTACTTTCTGGTTTTAATTTTAGTCTTCATATTTCCTCATTCGGGGAGAAGTGAAAGTTAATATTAAAACTTGTTCTGCCACACTAAGTTTTACTCTACTGCTCTGTTTTATTCAACCCTCCCATCAGTTAAGGATGTAAAAAGATGGCCTGCAGAAAAAATGCTATTATATTAGCAGCAAGAGATGTAGTTTAAGTCTTTTCTTTCAATGTAGTCAGTCTATGCCAGATTCTGATTTAGCTGTTAAATACTCTCAGATAGAAAATAAAAGTTTTACTTTATTCAAAAGGATTTTTTTTTAAAAAGTAACAGTTATCTGACTGCCTTTTAAAACTCCATTATTAGAAATACATCACAATTTACAGTCAATAAATAAATACAGTGATTATATTCATAATATTGCAGGGCAAAAAATTACTTGATACCTATATTTCACTACTAATAGTTATCAATTTTATTGAAATTAAATTTTATATATTTCCAAAAGGACAATTTCATATTTTCTTTTATGTGAGTGTGTGTGTGTGTGTTTGTGTGTATATAAAATTATTTCATAGGAATACAAAATGAAACATTATGCCACATGTATTGATATAATACATTATATTAGATTGGATTGATATTGTACGTTGAGGGAATAAACAGACTTTTTGTAAAATAAGCAAACTTACATAGCATACTCACCAACAATATGTTACTGAGACCCATTAGTCGAGAAATTATGCCATTAAATAAATAATCCTCCAGGAAGTATTCTGTTACCTAAAATACAAAAGCAAGCATTTTCTTCAGTTAATTTAGATTACAACAGAAGTTCTCCAGCAAAGGTTTTGTTCTCTATTTTTTAAAACATTTGACACCTTTTATAGACTACGGAACTAACATAGGAGCATATAGAAACAATGCTTCATTGATTTTTAAAAACACTATTTTAACATAAAAAACATAAACCAGTTGAGTTTTGGTTATTATCCCTTTAGCTTCGAAATATTAAGGGCTATGGGGTGGGGGAACAGCATTCTAGATATTCTATAATTAATTGGAGTTGGTAGAGTATGTGTTCATACCTCTCCCCCTCTCAAAAAAATTAGCCCTGAATTGGCTTTAAGTGGTAATCTTTAAAAAAGATAAAATGAGGGCAATTTAACATTCCTGGCTTTGGAGCAGGACAAAGATAGTTGCTATTTGGTAACATCTGAGAAATCATTACAATTGCCATTCATGACTTTTTTTTGGTGCTACAACATTATGGAAGAAATAGAAACAAGTATGGTATGTGTGAAACAGAACATTGTTATTTTTATCTGCAAAGCAATAACTGATTTTCATAACACATTCTCTAGTTCAGGGCTTTTCAACCTTTTCACAGATTATACCACTTTTAGGACATGACAATATTTGAGTACCACCAGTGCTTAGCAAGGTGTCAAAAACTTGATGACTAAAAAACAAAGGGGGGGATTTTGGGTTTTACTAATTAGATTCATTTGTTGTTATAGAAATGGATAGTTTATAATATTATGGAAAAGTAAAAAGTTGAGGTTCAATGTTAATAATTCCTTCTACTGCAACAGAGGAAGTATGTTCTTTTTCCCTTCTCCCCCTCACTTTTTCCCCCTTTTCCTCCATACTGTGTCCTACTATTTGCTTTTGTATTTTATTCTATAATCTAATAAAATATTACAAACTGTAGAAAAAAAGAAAAAAGTACCACTTTTAATTTCTTCGGTGGCTGTTCCTTTGCTGAATCACTTTCCCTTTGCACTGACAAATGTATGATGAATTTAACCATGTTTATTAATATGCACCACTACCAGCTAGCTCAGGGGTCTTCAAACTTGGCACTTTTAAGACTTGTGGACTTCAACTCCCAGAATTCCTCAGCCCTCATGGCTGGTTGAGGAATTCTGGGAGCTGAGATCCACAGGTCTTAAATTTGCTAAGTTTGTAGACTCCTGAGCTAGCTGGTTTGCCCTTCTGAGCTCTTTCACAGTGTTGTAAGAATGCACTCCCCTCCCAATCCCTCCCCTGTACCATTAAAGACACAGGAATCAAGTGCAAAGCAAGAAAATAAAGAAACAAACTGTTTTTTTTCTTTTTAAGCTGCCTCAGGCGTGTCACGTGTCACAATGTTGCAATTCTAGACTGAAAGGCTCTGGCAATTGCGAAAAGCTTTAGCTTTAAATTAAGCCTCTTTACCTTCAAAGAAAACTTTCTAAAAGCCAGACAGACTCAATTAAAGGGGGTAAAACTAATAACATTTGTTTAAAGGGATTAAACCTTTCCAGTTGTCTTTTTTCCCCTTCCCCCACCCAAACCACGTTCTTTTATAACCTCTCCCCTCTTCCCCCCCTTTTTTTCTTCAGTTCACTTCCAGCTCCGAGCTGCTTCTGGAAGCGCCAATCAGCTGGAGCCCTGCCAGCTCCTGGGGCTTCTGCCGAGCCCAGACAGTCCTGCAGCTGCCTCTCCCTCAGGCTTAGTTCACTTCGCCTCATTCCCCTCCCCTGCCACACTTGGCTAGCAATCGCGTACCACCTGCCATGTGGCAAAGTACCACAAGCGGTACGCGTACCACCGGTTGAAAAGCTCTGGTCTAGACAAGTAAAAAATTATATCTCTGTTGCAGTTGGTGTTAAACATCAGTTAAACTTTGCTAACATGTTTGCAATAGGCAGAATCTCTTTCCAACCTCAGAGACAGTGAAGTTCTTCTGTATCCAGATATGTTTGGCATTCAGCTTATCTTTCTGGTTAAGTAAGTGAGGACTGGGTAGAGGACCACCATTTCTGGCTTCTATAAATTTAGTTGCCAGGAGCCAGATGCGGGTTTGCCATCGTAACACCCCAGGGATTGCATCAGCTAAATGAAAAATGATAAAACAGAAGTTTTCATTAGCTCACATTAAGATAGCAATTTCAGCTAGGAAAAAAGAAAAAAATAATGAATAGTTCTGCCCTTCTTTACTAATCAGTCATTAGTGCCAGTTTTTAATTTTAGAACAATTAAAAACATTCTTATTTAATTGGGATAAAATGATATTTAACTTGTTTGATGGTATAGCAAGTACTCATTGTATTTAAAATATTCTGTTTTTCCTTTCTTTCTTCAGGCTTATGATTTAGTGCTAGGAACCATTTACCAGATCTGTCCACTGTAAAGTTAGATAAAAAAGTGATGTCTAAACCAACTGCTCTCTTAACTTGGAAATAAAGAAATACAGATTCTAGTAGTGCTGCTTACAGAAGGAAGATAAGACATTCCCCACTTTCTACAGAATTAAAGAATATGAGCTTATAACAGTTCAGATCCTCATATCCGAGTTGCTACTTGATAGATCTGCATCATAAATACTTCTGCATAATCACTGAAAACAACCCTCTAATTCTCACAATTGTACCCTCTATGGTAAGGGTGTCAAACTGGCAGCCCGTGGGCCGGATGCGCAGGCCACGCCCACCCTGACTCCGCAAAAGCAAAAACATTGCAATACATCATGTGACGTGATCGAGTTTGAAACCTGTGCTCTATGAGCATCCCTTTTATATGAATGTTAAGGATTCTTCTGCTCTTCTAACTAATGGCAAAGTGCAAAATTCTGTGGTCAGCCAATATCTATTTACACACATTTGTTGTGCAATAAAAAGCAAACTACTCTGTGTGGGGAACAGAGCTACCCTCAGATTGTTCAACTAGGATGAGGAAGGAATGATGGGACTAATGTCATTAAGGCCCCATGACCTCATGAGGAAAATAGGCCAAGAGGGAGGGAGTTGACAAGAGGTCAGCCAGCAAACAAATAATTCCTTCCCCCAGTTCCATGAGGATTATTGTGTTAACTTGCAATGTTAACTGACTCATCTATGACCCTTGTATGGCTTTGTACAGACAGAGAAGTAACAATGTGGTTTCAGATCAATGAAGGAGTTGTACATAGGAAGAATCTAAATTGATACATCCTGTCAGGGAGTTACATTTATACTTAATATTAAATGTTTCTTTCAAAAACACATCTGCTTCTGTTTTCAGTAGCATTCAAAATATCTCCCAAAAAAAAATCACATACACTCTAATGACTTTTTTCCAGTGTACTGAACTGTAGTTTCCATGAGCTGGAATATTTGATGACTGAGAATTAAGGCACACCTGGATGCTGCCAGCTTGAGGAAGGTTGCCATAAAACATTTGTGCCTGGCAAATATTTGGAATGGAAAGGGCCCAGAAAGTGTGTTTGGGCTACAGGTTAGAGAAGGTTGCTAGAAAGAGAAATGGATGTCTTCCTATGGCAACTTGTAAATAGCACAACTATAAATAACAAAGTATGAAAGAAAACCCAATAAATATACTTCAATTCTGACCAGATATTTTCTTCATGAAAACAGCAAAAAGATTTAATCTGGGAATTTTGTCAGCATTTTGAAAGTATAAAAGGAATTTTGCAACAAAAATATCAATTGATATCAGAAGAATTTGGGTTTTTGGAAGGATTCTTACTCTTTGCTTCCCATAAGATGTCCTGCTCTGGAGGGGCAGTAAATAGGATGTATAGCCGGACTGTATCAATTCCATACTTCTGAATTATATCTTCAGGTTCAATTCCATTGTACTTGGATTTGCTCATTTTTTCCCACAATAACTGCAGTTTCTCTTTGTTTTTTGCATGAATGGGTTCAGGACCTAAATATATACATCAAGAAAAATGTAAGATACAACCTCAGAAATATTTCACATTAAGAGGTGATTGCTTTAAATCCTTTGCTGCACCCATGTTCAAAATGTATTCTATTCAAGGTCATCTTCAGTAAGCAGGTTGTAGTCATACTGGCTGAGGTGAAAGGAATGGTTCTCCTGTCTGAAGGAGTTAAGTTTGAAAGGCAGGTCTTTGGAATAAAAAATTGAATTGTTTATTCTCTTCTAGGAATTTTTACTTATCCAAATTAGATAATATTTGTACTGTACATAGAAATTTTTAATTTTTCTTACTTTAAATTCAATAATGTGCAAAATAATTTGTTTGTATTAAATGTGAAGATTATAATAATTAAAAAACCTTTCTTGCACATCATCATCACAGTTCACCTTTCCTGGGATGGGTTGATCTCATATAAAATATATTTACCCCATGTAATATCTAATGTCCCACTTATAGCAATTCACATCTGGTTCATCCCCTGAATGTCAGCCCCAAATGAGCTATGCTTTTATCAAAATATAAAAACCCCACAAAGCTCACAATTTAACTATCTGCAACAGCTTGATCAGCAATAGTAGATATTATTGTGCGTATCTATGGCAAAAATTTACATTTCTACACCCTCAAAGCTGATTAATTTGATTAAAGGTGCATAGTATTTAATGAAGTAAAGATTAAATATCAAACTTTGGTCTCTAGTCAGGTATTCAACAATTTTTCCTATCACATTAAATATATATAATTTAGCAATAATTGTAAAGATCTCTAGGACTCCATCCAAAGTTATGCATAAAAGTTATGCATAAAAAAGCCAACATTCTTCACTTAGAAATACTATGGGCCAACTAGAAACACTCAGCTAGCAGCATCTTAGGCATAAAATTGTTTATCAATCAATAAAAACATTCATTGTTGAACTATAATATCTCTAGTAAATCAGCTAGCTCAAGGGGTTAAATAATGTTACTAAGGTCTGATAAATAACATTCTCTAATAAATAGAACTTTTCACTAAACTGGCATTTGATTTTGTCTGATTATACAGTGGATATAAAAAGTCTACCCCCCCCCGTTTTTGAGATATATAAAAAAAATCGGACCAAGATAAATCAATTCAGATTTTTTCTCACCTTTAATACAATATAACATACAAGCTGTACCATTCAACTGAAAAACAAACAGATCTTTAGGGAAAAAAATAAAAATAAATCACATACAATAAAGTAGTTGCATAAGTGTGCACAACCAATAATATTTTGTTGAAACATTTTTTTGATTTTATGACAGCATAGAGTATGAACAGTAAACAGGGTGAACTAGAAATCCAGGTAAATGAGGGCAGATATGATATTGTTGCCATTGCGGAAACATGGTGGGATGAAATCCACAAATGGAACACAAAGCTAGAGGGATTTAAATTATTTTAAGAACCACTGAACCATACTTTTCAAAGATCCTGTAGCACTGTGGAACTACTAGAGGACTAGAAAAGACTGATGTAGTTCCCATCTTCAAAAAAGGGGGAAAAATGGATCCAGGAAATTACAGACCTATCAGCCTGATCTCAACACCTAGGAAGATTCTGAAAAAGATAATCAAACAATGAATCAGCGAACACCTAGAGGCAAACAAAATCATTACTAAAAGCCAACATGGGTTTATCAAAAACAGATCATGCCAGACAAATCTTATTGCATTCTTTGACCAAGTGACAAATTAGTGGACCAGAGGAATGCTGTGGATATAATTTACTTGGACTTCAGTAAGGCATTTGATAACCTACTACTTGATAACCTACTACTTGTGGGTTAGACAGCATCACCACCAGATGGATTCATAGCTGGCTGACTGGCAGTACTCAGCGTGTGATCCTCAATGGAACTGCATCTACATGGAGAGAAGAGTGTAGTGGGGTGCCCCAGGGCTGTTCTGGGCCCAGTGCTCTTCAACATCATCAACGATCTGGACGAGGGGATAGATAGGGAACTCATCAAATTTGCAGACGACACCAAGCTGGCAGGAATAGCCAACACTCCAGAAGATAGGCTTAAGATACAGAAGGATCTGGACAGACTTGAACACTGGGCGCTATCTAACAAAATGAAATTCAATGGTGAAAAAAGTAAGGTTATACATTTAGGCAAGAAAAACCAAATGTACAGGTATAGTATGGGGGTACCTTGCTCAATAGTAGTAACTGTGAGAGGGATCTTGGAATCCTAGTGGACAATCACTCAAATATGAGCCAGCAGTGTGCTGCAGCTGCCAAAAAAGCCAACACAGTGCTAGGCTGCATTAACACAGGGATAGAAGCAAGATCACGTGAAGTGTTAATACCACTTTACAATGCCTTGGTAAGGCCACACTTGGAATACTACTTCCAGTTTTGGTCACCACGATGTAAAAAAGATGTTGAGACTCTAGAAAGAGTACAGAGAAGAGCAACAAAGATGATTAGAGGACTGGGGGCTAAAACATATAAGGAACGGTTGCTGGAATTGGGTATGTCTAGTTTAATGAAGAGAAGGATGAGGGGGGACATGATAGCAGTGTTCCAATATCTCAGGGGCTGCCACAAAGAAGAGGGAGTCAAGACATTCTCCAAGGCGCCTGAAGGCAGGACAAGAAGTAACGGATGGAAACTAATCAAGGAGAGAAGCAACCTAGAACTAAGGAGCAACTTCCTGACAGAACAATTAACAATTCACCAGAAGCGGTAAATGCTCCAACACTGGTAGTTTTTAAGAAAAGACTGGACAGCCATTATCTGAAATGGTATAGGGTTTCCTGCCTGAGCAGGGGGTTGGACTAGATGACCTACAACAGTGGTGGCGAACCTATGGCACGGGTGCCAGAGGCGGCACTCAGAGCCCTCTCTGTGGGCACGCGCACCGTCGCCCCAGTCCTAGGCCTTCAGCTGGGTTTTATAAAACCTTTTCGCTTTAGGCCTCCGCCGCCGTGTGCAAAAAAAAAAAGTTCAATCAATCAATCAATTTCAACTTCTCGCGGGAAAAAAAAGATCTTGCAAAGTTGGAATTGATTGATTGAACTTTTTAGTCCCACCCAGTCTGCTGTTACCACCGCAGCCACGCCCAGCCAATGGGCCACGCCCACCCAACAGGCCAGACCCACCTGGCACCCGACGATGCATAAGTGGGTTTTGGGTTACAGTTTGGGCACTCAGTCTCTAAAAGGTTCGCCATCACTGACCTACAAGGTCTCTTCCTCCTCTTCCTTCATAATAATAATAATAATAATAATAATAATAATAATAATAATAATAATAATAATAATAATAATAATAACAACAACAACAACAACAATAATAATAATAATAATAATGTTTTTTTGGGGGTAGGAGCCTATTAGTATGGCACATCTGGCTTTGGGAAAATAGGCTTTCTGCCTATTTTTCATGCAAAAGTGCTTCAAATCTGTCAGATTGCAAGGGCACAGCCCTCTTCAGCTTACCCCACAGATTTTCAATTGAATTCAGATCCAGGTTCTGACTCGGCTTTCCAAAAACTTTGATGTATTTCTGGTAAATTCATTCTTGTATTAATTTAGGGGTATGCTTTGGCTGGTTGACATGTTGAAAGGTGAAATTCCTCTTCATCTCCAGCATATTAGAGGCCTGAAGGTTTTGTGCCAAAATTAATTGATATTTGGAACTGTCCGTAATTCCTTCCATCTTCACTGAAGCCCCAGTTCCAGTTGAAGAAAAGCAGCCACAAAGCATAATGTTGCCGCCATCTTGCTTCACTGTGGGTATGGTGTACTTTTGGTGTTGTGAAGCGCTGTTTTTGTGTCAAACACACTTTTTGGAATTATGGCCAAAAAGTTCAACCTTGATCTCATCACACTATAATACATTTTCCCACATGCTTTTGTCAGACATGAGTTTTTGCAAAATGTGGTTGGGTTTGGATGTTTTTCTTGTAAGAAAAAGCTTCTGTCTTGCCACCATATTTCACAGCCCAGACATATGAAGAATAAGGGAAATTGTTGTCACATGCAGTACATAACCATTCTTGTCAAAAATTCCAGACTCTCTTTTAAAGTTGCTATAGGCCTCTTGACAGTCTCTAGAACCAGTTTTCTTGTTTTTTTCATCAGTTTTGGAGGGACATTCATTTGTTAGAAATGTCACTGTTCTACCACATTTTCTCCACATATTAATGACTGTCTTCATTGTGTTCAATGGTATATCCAATGCCTTGAAAATTTTTCTTCTCCTGATGGATACCTTCCAGGAATGAGATCCCTTTGATACTTTGTATACTATTTGTAGGCCATAGTTTTTGCTGCAAGAGGCAACTGAATAAATGTCAGAAAAATCCTATTAGAATAGCTAAACTTTACATGGGCTTGATCAGAATCATTTAATTAGGAAGTGTGTACTGACTACTATTTAACATCAAGTCGAATATAATTGGTTAATTCTGAAGAAAGTTACATCCCTATTTATAGAAAGATATGCACATTTATGCAACCCCATTATTAAAGGTTTTTTATTTTTATTTCCCCCCCTGAAAAATTCTGGTGATTTATCTTGATCAGTTTTTTTTAGATTTCAAAAATCTGGCATTTTAACAGGAGTGTATAGATTTTTTTTTATACTCACTGCATCTAGAATGATATCATACCCTGTAGCAACATCACTAGAGATGTCATGAAATGGAGAAACTGTTTGTGTCAAACTTGGAGCAAACCATTATATCACAGAGATCCTGCTGAACCATTTCAGATCAGCTATGGTTCAGCAGACTACTTTGCTAGTTTCAGATTTCAGACAAAACAAAATCCAGACAGGCAAGTAGGGCAAGGCTCATACACATTGCCTCTTCACTTTCAGCCTCTGCATAGAAATTCCCAGCAAAAATATCCAACTGAACTACCACTGACATTTTCATCTTCCCTTCTCTCCCTGTTAGTTTCTGCCAAAGTCCAAAATACACTTTCTTCTCAGGATCTACCCTCTTTCTCAGCTACTACCAACATCCCAGCATGGCATATCACACCAGACCCTCTGTCAGCAATGCTTTTGGCTGCCTTCTACCCAAAGCAAAAGAGTCTCAAATACCAAACATGAATGTTTCAATTCAGGCCCAGGCCCGTGCAAAACACTATGCACATTGCTAAGCCTCACTTACCAGAAAAATCAATTTCTTCTCTTTTCAAATACTGGCCCGTTTTTGGTAGCTTGAATGTTTGATTCTTGATTAGTCCTTGAACTAAGAGCTTATGAAAAGGTTCTCTAAGGACAGAAAAATGTTGAAATGGTCAAGATACATTTCAAGAATATTCTATTTACATAATTTTAATAGTGGAATATCACAACAAGCATATAATGAACGGAGATTTGGGGCTTTCCAAAGTTAACTGTACATCAATATATTTGAAGGATTTTAAACTGGGGAATCAGAGAAAGGTAATATAACTCATTGACTAATGATTAGAAACATGAATGCAAAAGTATAATAAAATTAGGAGCTATTCAATGAGGGAACTATGAAGATGTACACTATCTAGCCTTTCCTAACTTGGTGCCCTGCAGGTCTTTTGTTCTGCAATTTCCATATTTCTTAGCCATCTTGTTACACAGGAAGTGGTCTGCCCAATCTTTAGATAGTAAGTGTTCCCTGTTGGATAATCTCAATTCTGAACAGCACGAAGGATTCAAGACCAGTCATGAAAGCTGGGCAGATACCAAATTCAGACTTGGATGTCAATGCTGTCCCCAAGAACTCTTTTAATCAGATATCCTTAATTCAGATTATACTTCACTTCTTGCTGTCCAGTTCAAGAAACAGATAAGTTAGCAGTTGAATGCTAGAGTGCAAGCCGTTCTGCAAGATATCGAAGGCAGTTACATTCTTAGGTAGATAAACATATGCAGCTGGGTGATTTTAGTAAAAGAACATAACATAAAATAATACACACAATAATACAGTACAATTTTCCAAAGTAAATAGTCATAATTGGTGAAATTGATAAATAGCAAAAGGACAGGACTTCTTTTTTATACACAAGGATATTTTGCCATTCAAAATCAATCTATCTAAAATTTCCAAACTTTACTAGACATGGAGAAGTCAACTTAAGGTAGGGTTACATAGGTAAGCTTAGATCGCCAGTTTGGTCTAGCAGTTAAGGTACTAGGTTAGAAAACAAGAAACAGTGAGCTCAAGGGCATTAGCCAAGAAAGCCAGCTGGGTGACTTGGGGCCAGTCTCCCTTAGTCCAACCTACCTCACAGGGTTGTGATTGTGGAGAAAATAGGTGGAGGAAGGGTGTCTTGGATACATTTGTTGCCTTGAGTTATTTGTAAAAATAATAAGAGTGGGATGCAAATAAATAAGTAAGATAAGCTTCCAACTTAGAGTTAATTTTTTAGGGAATGTTTTATTTTTTATTATATAGTGCAGATTCACATATATTCCCTTGTTGATTCAAGCTAAGTTTTCAGTTTGTGTTTGCCTGCAGAAATTGCTACTTGAGAAAGGTCAAATTATTTTACCATCTATGGAAGTAAATACAAATTCTTGTTTGTAAAGATGAAGAAGAGGAACTAATGAACAAACAACTTAAATAGAGTGCTTTTAAATGTATGAAAATCTGGAAACAGGCGATACTGAATTATTAGAAACTCTACTTCCTAGTCTACTTTCATTTATTGTTCCATTCGTTAGCAGTTATTGATGATATTACAATTAGAGCTCCCTCTCCTGGTGATAGGAAAAACTACAAGCTAACTGCTTGGCAATTAATTTAATGGAGAAGTTTGCTTTCAATTTTAGTTATCTTATATACTTTAGCACAATCCTGGACTCCTATTATTTTTTTAAATAGTTAATTTTGTATCACTGTCTATCCTTTACTAGCATAGTAACTCAGTGGGGCCCCTTTTTTGCTTGTTCTCCTGAGTAAGGAAATTACTTGAGTTTAAATTACTTGAATTTAAAGAAAAAAAACAAAGAAAACAAAAGAAAAATGAACGTACAGATGATATATTCTACATATACATATATAAATGTATAAATAAAGATATAGATTTTTATTGTTAAAGAGGAATGGAAATCTCCCACTTTAATCCTAGATCAGAACAGTTAACCAAAAGCTTTCCCATTAAGACAAAGAAGAGGGAGATGGTTACAAAGGGAACTCACTGGGCTCCTTAGGTGATTTCCATTTTAAAAATGTGGACTTACCATCTATACTGGACTACTGTAATGCTCTATACATGGGGCTCCCCATGAGGAGCATCCGGAGGCTTCAACTGGTCCAGAATGCGGCCGCGCGGGCGGTGTTGGGAGCGACGCGTCGCTCCCATGTAACGCCGCTGCTGCGCGAGCTGCACTGGTTGCCAGTGGCCTTCCGGGTGCGCTTTAAGGTGTTAGTTACCACCTTTAAAGCACTCCATGGCATAGGACCTGGATACCTCCGAGACCGCCTTCTGCCACAGATTCCCTCCCACATACCGGTACGCTCCCACAGAGCGGGCCTCCTCAGGGTGCCGTCGGCCAAGCAATGTCGGCTGGCGACCCCCAGGGGGAGGGCCTTCTCTGTGGGTGCCCCCACCCTCTGGAACGAACTACCCCCCGAGATCCGGACGATTCCGGATCTCCTAACCTTCCGCCGCGCCCTCAAGACATGGCTTTTTCAGCAAGCGGGACTGACCTAGGGTGAATTTTAAATAGGGACAATTTTAATGATTTTAATAAGACACAGCTATAAATATTTGGTTTTTAATTGGCTTTTATAGGGGAAATGTTTTATATTGTTTTAACATGCTGTGAGCCGCCCTGAGTCCCATGGGGAGAAGGGCGGCATATAAGTTAAATAAATAATAATAAAAATAATAATAAAATAATAATAGATATAACATAAAAGAAACAAAATATGATTGGGCCAAAACAAAGGCACTAGTATCACTGCTCCCCCCCCCTTTTTTCACGTCTTTCTCCAGATGATATCTTTAGACAGTAAACCCTTGGTTTAAGACTTTTTTAAAACAAGATTGTACATTAGCTATCCTTAGAGCTCTTCATGCTGAAGAATGAGGAGGAAATCCATTAATAAACAAATTGTGTAAATGCAGTGAAGGAGAAAGCATTTTGACACAATGGGTAATCTCTGCTTCACTTCTTAACCTCTGATTTCATGCCCTTCTTATTTCCATATGTCAATTTTATTATCTCTCTCTCTCTCTCAGACACACACACAAACCCACAGAGAGAGGGGGGAGGGGGGGAGGGAGGAAGAGAGAGAATTTATATTGTGCATTTGATGGGAGGTAGACTGAGATCAGAGTCACTGAATAGCTCAAAAGCTTAATGTCTGAGTGGCATCTTCCCAGCCTAGTCTAACATTAACAAAAGTATGATATTGTGGCCAGATTAGACTATATACTTTTCTTCATTACTACATTCTATGAATCAGGAATGCATATCCCTCTCTTCCAGATTTTCTTAGTTTGCCTTTGTCACCACTGTATGCCCCCACCCTCTGGAACGAACTACCCCCCGAGATCCGGATGATTCCGGATCTCCTTACTTTCCGCCGCGCCCTCAAGACATGGCTTTTCCAGCAAGCGGGCCTGACCTAGGGAGGATTTTAGGTAGGGATGATTTTAAGAAAATTTTAATTGACACACAGCTTCCAATATTTGGCTTTTAATTTGGTTTTATGGGGTTTTTTTGTTTTTTGATGTATTTTGTTTGTATCTGTTTTAATATGCTGTGCACCGCCCTGAGTCCTACAGGAGAAGGGCGGTATATAAATTAAATTATTATTATTATTATTATTATCCTCATGGGTCTAGTGTTCAATAGATTGCGTATACATTAAATCCAATGTATTAAGCTCATATCTCATAGTTAATTCCCTTGACTGTACCACCAGAGCTTTATACATATATATGAATCTTTTTAATATTAATAATATTTATGGATAACTGACAATAGTAGATGTTGGACAAATATTTTGGAGGAGAAAAACAGACATCTTTTGATTCTCTCTTGAATACATTAAAAGTATTAAGTATATTGTTGAATCCAACTGACAATTACTAGACTTGCATTCATCTGTGGGAAAGTGGGCAATAATTTATTAGGTGTGCACGCATGTATGTATTGTGTACTCAAGCATGTTTGTAGGCACATGTACACATGAACATACTTTTACATGCATATCTAGCCTTCTTTGAGAGTTGCATATGAATAAAGCCAGAGATACTATAAGACTGAATTTGGCCTAGCCATGCCACTTACTTGTGTTTAGTCATGTTCTGATTATGACAAAAATGACTGAAAAACCTGGCAAAATACAAATGCAAGACTGCATGCTCCTTTCCTCCAATGTACAAATCTACAGGCATCCAGTAATCAGCCAAATCTTTATCAAAAGGCCTAATAGGGAAAAAATTAAAAAATAAAAATTATTAAAGAATGTTAGAATCACCTCAAATCATAATAGTCACTAAAACATTATTATCCTGATTTAAAGGGTGTTGTTAATTTGAGACTGCCATTAGGGGGCAACAAGAATATATTATATCACAACAAAATCTATTCTGAACATTCAGTGGCCACAACTCAAAAGATAGTACTTCCTTTTTAAGTCACATTGTGTATGTGGCCTTGAACAATGGTAAAGGATGTCAAACAGCTCTGTAGGAGTTATCCAGGTCTGTGCTTTTGGCAGGTGATCAAGCAGTTCTTTCAGGATAAGAATATTTATAGAAGTAGTCATTTAATACATAGGAATATGACTTTAAAAGTACTAACTGGTTGCAAGGCAAAAATTTGTTCAGAATTAGACACACACGCACACAAACTATAAATCAGGATTAATAAAATATTAACGCAAAATCATTTCAATTATAGAAAAAGTAGTCTCCAATGTAGAAATAAATGATGGATTAAGAACAAGTACTGAATCCAAGTTATGTCAGAGGAAACTGGGGAGATAAGGATAGATTTGGAAGATATTCAAATCAATATTGCTCTTACAAAAAAGGTAAAAATTTGAACTCTCCTAAAGCATCTTTAGCCATCTGAAATTTGATACAACACATTCAGGCAACACAGCTACACAATGCCGTGTTTCTCTTTAATCTTGCTGTATAAGGAAAATAGAATATGGAAATAGATGAGGCTCTAGTTTCACGATGAATAGCTCTAGTTTCTAATAATTTTACTAACGTTTTTCTAGGGTTCTTCAGTAATGGTGTTTCAAGGGAAATTTCCTGAAATAACAAGTTAGAGGATTGTTCTATGATTCCCTTTTTTCATTAACCACTGATGGATTCTTTGAGATGTAGCAGATTGTGGTATGGGAAGCTGGCTTGGAAAATGCTGGAGGTTCCTAATCCTTCCACCTGTGCTTCCTGTTCATCTCACACACATTATATGCTGCAATCTTTAAATGATACCAATCCAAAAAAAGCTTTAAACTGTTTTTCATTTGCTTTGATAATTTTTATCACTCCACTGAAGATTTCTTACTAAAGAACACTTCTATCCATTATCTTGAATATCTTCTCTAGCATAATATTGCTGTCTGTCTGTCTGTCTGTCTATTTCTGGGAAACTTGGCAGATGATAACTTGTTTGCAAATCTCATTCAACTCTATTTTTATTTCAAATAAGTTAAATATATTTGTAATATTATCTCTTCTGAATTTAAATAAGTTGTATCCAAAACACTTTTTATCCTAAAGTAGCTGTCGAAAATCTGGAAAGTTTTGACAATATATATCCTTCCAAGAGGGAAGAGGTCCACAACAGGTAAGAGAGTACCCTATGACATTTAAAGCAATCAAAGGCTAATCTTTTTATATTCTGTATCTGCAGTGAAGCCAATAACTCACAAGAGATTCTCTTAGAAGAATCATTTTTTTAACTATGCTTGGCATAAGTTGAAGACAAGTAATAGAAATATTAGCTAGAGGAGAACCTTCCACCTGGGCTATAAAAAGACTAATGAGCCTATAGAACTATATATAAGTGTAAAATGAAAAATATTCAAAGTACTTACTTTTCTGTATTGTGAGGATCAGTGTACCTTAAATAATACCAAGCTGAATCAACAAATGTATCCATTGTGTCAGTTTCTCTCCTTGCAGGCTTCTTACATCTGATAATAAATTATAATTGATATTTGTAAGGATCTATTAAGATAAAAGGGAGTAGGAGAGGGGAAGGGGGTCTGTTTTTTAAGATGGGAGAAAATACATACGGACTACCGTTCTCTCTTCACCATCTATTATGCTAATATAAGCAAATGGCGATCTAATGAGATGTAAAATCCTTAGGTCCTTACTGAGGAAATCAGAAACTAAAAAGTATTCAATAATATTCCTATTTTGATTAAGAAAAGAATGGATTCCCATATTACCATTTATTTTATTTTATTTTATTTTATTTATTAAACAAATTTATATAGCTGCCCAACCACCCACAGGTGATTTTGGGCGCTTACAACATCAAAAATCTGTATAAAAACCATAAGATCCACATTCTTGTATCCACATGGCAGCAGTATCATAATCAGATCAACCACTTAATCAGCTGCATCTCCTGCTTGTGGACCATTGACAAAACCATGTCTTCAGGGCCTTTTGGAAAAGCAACAAGGGTGGAAGCCATTCGTACATCTGGGGGAATGATATTCCACAGAGAAGGCATCACTACCAAGCAGGTCCTTTCTTGTGGTCCCACCAAATGTGCAACCCTAACAGATGCGATCTGCAACATACCCTGCCTTCCCATCCTGATGGGCTGGGTAGATATAAAGGGTGAGAGAGGGTCCTTCAAATAGCCTGGCTCCAAGTCATGTAAAGTTTTAAAGATGGTAACCTGCACCTGGAAGCAGATTGGCAGCAAATGCAGCTCCCGCAAAAGAGGTGACACATGCACAAGTCTAAGTTTAAGCAAAAGTGTTCAGACTGCTGAATTCTAACTCAACTGAAACTTTTGGATACTCTTCAAGAGTAGCCCAATGCAGAGCACATTACAATAGTCCAGACAGGATAGACTTCCCATTTAAAAAAAATCTTTGTACTGGGCTTAGGATTTATTCTACCTCTTGCTCTCTCTGCCTGTTGAGACCACTGCCATGTAGAGCATTAATAATCAATTAATTTTGTCTTGATAATCTCAAACAATCTCTCCATTAATCATCTTGTCACTATTATCTTAGTATTAAAGAAGCATCAGCTGCCACTGGGTTTTTAACGGGAACTAAGTACAGCTAAATTAATATGGAGCCATCCCTTTTATTGCAAAGGATAGGCAACACTGAATTATTCCATGATTTCCAATTAGCATGCCCAGTAGCAAGAAAATTATGTTATTGCAGCCACAAAAATTAGATGCATCAGGAAGCTTATTCCTGGTCTTGAACAAATAATTCTCTCTTTCTCTTTCCCCCTTTCACACCTTCATATTCCAGACTTCACAAGGGCTGAACACATAATTCCCTAATGCTGAACTTCACTGAATGCTGAATCACAGCATACTCTGTGGAGAAAATTCTATTAACAGGAAGAAGGAGAATGCCAACACCTAAATCTTAGAACTTATGGCTTGATCAATAGTTGGATATAACATGGCTGATGCAGGTTAAAAAAACAGCACATCACTATTAAAAGAAAAAAATATTTTGTTTTTACTCTGCTTACTGACTGGATTAACTATACCACTTCGATATATCAATTAATGTAATAAAGAAAATTATAAAAAAGAATGTACGATTTTAGATAAGAGGCAAGAGTGTTTTTCAAGTTAAGCACTGATTAATCCTCTTCTGTAACAGAGAATTGCTATGGTCTAGATTGCCCAATAACATTTTTACATTAGCTATGTTTTTAGAGGAAGACTGCTAATGACCCTAAAGAAATAAGAATTTCTCAAGATTGCCAGTGTCTGAACTTCACTTTTTATCTTGAATGCTCCTTGCAATAGCAAGAGTAAAGAATGAGCTGTGAGGCGTTACAATACAGAGGTAAGCCTTATTACCAGAAGGAATTTATTCAGAACCTCTTTGAACTATAGAGAGAAAGTGACAGGTTTACTGCCTCTGTGTTCTGAAGTATGAATGGTTTCAGATCACTTACAGCTCTGGCAAGGCAGCCTAATAATAACAAATTCATCATGTCAGCTTTGCTGAGAGCAGTGTTCCATAATACACATGATGAAGAAATAGTCTACCAAGGAATCTGGGTCTTTTCCACTCACCAACCTCATGCCCTTAAAGAGTACAGATTTAATTTCCTCAATGAATATGTAATGTTCTGAATCTGAATTATATTCTTGCAGACCAAACAAACAAGAATTTTAAATGTGGCCTGTATAAAATCCCTTTCTAATTCAAATCCCCTTTATACAGAGCAGCAGTAGGTCTCAGACTGATTACAAAAATATAAGGCAACTCATGCATTAACATTTTCTAATGCAGAGACAGTCTTTTAAAACACAAAGCAATAGCTTTTAAGTTCCTATGTTTGAAGAGTAAATACAGCAAATATATATATATATATTAGACAATGTAAAAGAAAAGTGTGTTTGTAATATCTTGCTGCAAATGAATGAATGCAGTTCCTTAATTTCTAATGTAAAAATAATAAAAAAGGTAGTAATCGATCTTACTTAGACTCTAAAAATAGATTTCTTCTTTATTTTTTTTAGCAGCTGCTTAATCTCCCAAAATACAAAAACAGTACAATAGTTAACAATTTCCTCCTAGACAAACTATGGTTCAAAGATGTAATGTGTAAACATTAGTTTATTTTTAAGTGAGCTGAACTAATTAATAATGTGAAAATTTTTAATTCTAATTCAGGGCAGAATATTTTTTAAAAACCATTAAATATTCAGCACCATGAAAATGACATAAAACCTAAAAGGTTGTGCATAATATGAAGGACCAACTTGAATGTAAACATTAAAATATTAAATATACAGAAAACATACTCACCTTGGACATGGGCAATTAACCCATTGTGAAATGGAAAGTAAAGGTGAGACCTCTTTTTCCTTAAAGGAAATAATGCTGGGCAATTGCACAGGTAAGTCCTCATAAGGTACAGGAACGGTGCCACAATTCTGACAATGAATAATTGGAATAGGGGTGCCCCAGTAACGCTGGCGTGAGATCAGCCAATCTTTTAGTTTATTACTTGTTAGGAATCCTCCTATGTTTTTATTTTTGGTTTGCTGAATGATCGCATTTAATGCCTTTTCTCTAGTCATACCTGTAAACTGTTTTACAAAAAACAAAAACAAAAGATGTGCTGCTTTACTCAACAATCACATTTTTGTAACAAACTACTTCAAGTAAATAATCTAATTAAAAATAAAGTACATACTATCATGAATAAGTGTATATTCAATTATTCATGGTAGTGTGAGCACAACTGAATTAATTTTGTATACAGTAACAGATGGAATTTATTTTAATTAATTAAAGGACAGAGGGAAGATTTTTCTATCTCAAAGGAAAGTTAAAAACCAAAGAACTGTCGGCTTCCAATTTTAATATGTACCTTAGTAGTAAACATAGAAATTTTCTGAAGTTCTGTATAGTAAATATGCTTTTTTTTTTTTTACAAAATTTGATACATCTTACCTCATACTGTAGCTCTGGCAACATTTGTTTTGAGTTAACACACTTGTTAAGCTTTTTACCATGGCAATGAAAAATAAATGCCTGTATTTTTAAAAAAAATGTATGCTGCTTAATACTCCATCACTGACAGAACGGCCAACTGTGTTACATTTGTAGGGTCTGGCAGCTGAAGGGAGTTGAGCTTTTCATATTCTGGGTCAAAATAAAATTTACTTTACTAGCACAATTGTGGATCTATCCTGAATCCATCTAAAAACCAGTGCTTATTTAAGGCAGCAGCATGTCATGAACATTAAACAGCTTAGAGCCATTGCTGCAGGTAATTGTGGCTTGTTCAGATAATTCCTGGTTTTTCTCTCCATAGCTTATTTTGATGCTAAATGAAGCATAAAGACATTGCATAATTTGGAAGCTATGTAATCTGAATAATTTAACATAGCCTATACCAGGGGTAGGCAACCTTGGCTCTTTTATGACTCGTGGACTTCAACTCCCAGAATTCCTGAGCCAGCTATGCTGAGGGAAAAGGGAGAGGTTTCCATACTGAGCCATGCTGGCTCAGAAATTCTGGGAGTTGAAGTTCACGAGTCATAAAAGAGGTAAGGTTGCCTGCCCCTGGCCTATACAGATTGCCTTTAAATTATTTTCATTTATTATTGTATTCTGCAAGTTTTAAAAAGTGCCTGATATATTACAGTACAGTACAATATGGAGAGGAATAGTATGCTCAAATTATTTACAGGCAGCATGGAAGAATTGGGAGATAAAGCAGAAACTCACACTAAAATACCAACCTCTCCAGAGTTTATCAGTTTCTCTGAGCCATCTGGAAGTGTTTCAATTACTTCAGCAAAAGCAAGGCCCAATTTTTTAGCAACTTCAGCATCATCTGGACAAATGCAAGGGATTCCTGGAAAGAAAAATTTATCTTAAAACAAATTTTCAACATGATTTCCACTTTTGTGTGAATATACAAAAGTAGCTTTCATATTAAGAGTTTATCTAATGATAGTAATTATATGCTCTGGTGACTACTTCTATTCTCCTGAAATCGTGATTCTCTATTTCTTTAAGCCTTCAGTCTTCAAATTCAAAGTGCCTTCACTTTCTTTAAACTAAGATTTTTGTGTATGCACAAAAGTTACATATAAACATAACTTTACAAGAATCAAATATATATTATATGAAATTATTTGTCTTATTTTTATCTATACTGTACATTCCAAGAATTATTACTTTTATAAATAACTCAAAGTGGCAAATATACCTAATACTCCTTCTTCTTTGTATTTTTTCTACAATAACCCAACTCCCATGAAATGGATTGTGCTTACAAAGAGTGACTGGCCCAAAGCCACCCAGCTGACCTTCATGCCTAAGCCAGGACTAAAACTAATGATCTCCTGATGTCTTCAAAATCTAAATGTGCTAACTATAATGATAACTATGTCAAGTAGATCTTTACTTCTCTTTCAAGTGGTGTAGTCAAAGATAGTTAGTTTTAATATAAATTAAACTGAAATAAAAATAATAGTGATGGTCTATTTTACTAACCTATTTTAAAATCAAGGCAGCCTTCAAACTCTGATTTTGCTGAGATGACTACAGGAATTTCCTGATTGGTGAGTAAATTCATAGCAGTCACTGAGGTAAGAGAGTCTGTAAAATGTAGTTTGTAGGTATTGAAGCATTATTTCACATGGTATATTACTCCATCAATAATATCTAAGGTAGATAAATCATACAATAATGGATATAGGTATTGCAGATGTCAGGAAGTAGAAAAAACTTCTTACCACATGTGGTGGACATGTACAAAAATACCAGAAATACATCCAGTGGACAATGCAGAAAATGTTAAAATTAAAATGAAACAACTTTTTTATTAGGAATATTTCAGAAAAATATTAAGAAATATAATAATTTAATGAGATATATGATCACAGGAGCAAGAATAAATTATGCTCACTGATGGAAAAAGGAAACATTTCTGATAATATCTGATAAGGAATTCTTGGAAACTTGGAAAACAGGTAGCAATGGCAAACTAATAGTAATAATAGAAATTTAACTAAATTTAAGAAGAACCATTCCATATATGTAAAACACATCATGCAGCATGGCAAATTTAATAATTTACAGACTGTCTCAAAGGTTTTTCCTTGAGAAAGAATAAAATGTTCCATTTCTCAATCAAGAAGCTTCATCAGTCATTCAAAAGGAAAAAAACAGTCCAGTTGCCTTTTGAAAAAGCACCTTTGAGACAACTATGATCTAGATCAGTATTTTTCAACCTTTTCACAGATTATACCACTTTTAGGACATGACAATATTTGAGTATCACCAGTGCTTAGCAAGGTGTCAAAAACTTGATGACTAAAAAAGGGGGGGAGGAATTTTGGGTTTTACTGATTAGATTTATTTGTTGTTATAGAAATAATATTATGGAAAAGTAAAATTTGAGGTTCAGTGTTAATGCTTTCTTCTAGTGCAACAGAGGAAGTCTGTTTTTTTCCCTTCTCCCCCTCACTTTCCCCCCTTTTTCCTCCCCACTGTGTCCTACTATTTGCTTTTGTATTTTTGTATTTTATTCTATAATCTAATAAAATATTATAAACTGTAGAAAAAAAAGTAAAAAAGTACCAGTTTTAATTTCTTCGGTGGCTGTTCCTTTGCTGAATCACTTTCCCTTTGCACTGACAAATGTATGATGAATTTAACCATGTTTATTAATATGCACCACTACCAGCTAGCTCAGGGGTCTTCAAACTTGGCACTTTTAAGACTTGTGGACTTCAACTCCCAGAATTCCTCAGCCCTCATGGCTGGTTGAGGAACTCTGGGAGTTGAGATCCACAGGTCTTAAGGTTGCTAAGTTTGTAGACCCCTAAGCTAGCTGGTTTGCCCTTCTGAGCTCTAAGAATGTCTGTTCTTCTATTTTTCCCAATTTCAGATTGAATTTGATTTCCTAATTCTCAATAGTGTTCTAAAGACTAATATGGATCACACACTTTGGCCACCGCAAAGGAACTTGAGTTAATCTCTTACTTGAAAGAATCCATGAGAGAATTAAAATCTTTAACATATCTCTATCAAAACTTCAACAATATTTTTAAAGTGGACATTTCTAAGATAAAGAATTGGAATCTCTGATAAAGTACCACGAATAGATTCATGTTCTTAAAAATATTAAAATAGTACTTATAAATCTGAGATTATGGTTGATTCATCACAAAATGTATTTAGAGTGTATAAGATTCCAAAAAAATGAATCTGAAAGAATAGATACCAATTTTCTATGCTTGAGTATATAAGAAAATTGTTATGATTTGATCTTTTGGTATTTTTTGAGACACCTTTTAAGGTATATACTGTAAACATTTGTATTAAATATTAAAGATGTTAATGTAATGTTGAATTTTATGCAAAAGCTTTCGAATTTAACTGTTTATCAGGAATGGGGGGAAGGAATAAAGAATTACATTTAGAAATTAGAAAACCAGATGCTAAGGAATGATTATCAGGCATGTGTGATCTGTTTCAAAAAGTATTATCTACTAATCAAAGGATGCTGTAATATGTATTTTATGAAAAAGATTTTGTAACATTTTAAATAACATTTTTACTGTTCATATTATTAAAAAAGGTAAAGGAATCCCTTTATAGTCAGCAACGACTACTAAACTTAATGTTTAAAGGACATTGAGCCAGGCCTATCTGAAGACATTTCCGCGATACCTTCCCACTGAAGTGGTATCTATTTATCTACTTACGTTTGCATGCTTTCAAACTGCTAGATTGGAAGGAGCTGGGGCAAGTAATGGGAACTTACCCAGTTGCGTGGTGCTCGGGTCTCAAACCCTGGCTAATAGCTGTTTTTGAACTGCTAGGTTGGCAGGACCCGGGGTGAGGACAGGAGCTTATCCCATTGCAAGGTGGTCAGGTTTCGAACCTGGGCTGTTGGCTTTCCAACTTCTTAACTTTTGAGACAACACATCACCCAGTTAATATTATAGTAATATAGGGACTGTTGATAAGTATAAAATATAAGGTAGGTTTTTCCATCTTCTTTCTTTGTATTTTTACTGGTTTGGTATTGTCTTTCTTTTTATGCATACATTTGTGTATGCAAAAAGTTAAAAAAAGGAAGGTTTAAAGTTACGTTTTGCTATTAACTATGCATAAAGCCACCTTTGAAGATCAAATGTTATTTGTTTGAAGTGAGATCAACATTTTTCAACTTAATTAGATTTTAAAGAATACCAAAGCTGTTTTCCACTTTTTTCCTCTTCAGTTAATTTTTCTTCCTGAATTATTATTCTCTAAGGCTTTATGAACAACATCACAATGGAAATTAATAAGCAAAGAGATCTTCTTAAATTTTTATTATTATTCTAAGAGATTTTTATTCTTTAAACTTTTAAAAGTTTGTTCCTTAAAAATCCATGTATTGTTTACGTATGAGTATTTGTTTATGTTTTAGCTGTTTTGCTTACCAGTGTTTGTTTTTAAAAGGGATCATTTCTCTCTTTTACTCTTGACTAATACAATAAAATGTTATATTCTAATTAATATTTATGTTTTGTTTTAAATATGTTGTGCGCCGCCCTGAGTCCCGTTGGGAGAAGGGCGGCATATAAATTAAATTTATTATTATTATTATTATTATTATTAATAGGAGCAGAAGCAAACATTTCAGGGGGAAATTAGCTATATACAGTATAGTGATCATCTTGATTGATAACCATCATAATTCATGTTATATATTATACTGTTTGCTTTGAATATGTGTTGTGATAATCTTGACAGATAACCATCATAATTCAGATTATATATCTGTATCTATTTTTTTTTTTGCAGGTGTGCCTTCTCATGATGCAATATAGTATGTGTGAACTGACCAATTCTGATTGATCAAATCATGCAATATTAAAATGGACAGTAAATAGGGGAAAAAAATCACCTTTTCCTTGAACAAACTCCCTCTGGAAGATTTCTTTCAGATGGCTATTTCCGTGTAACAATCGATGGTTAGATAAGATATACAAATGGGATGAACCATATATAGCTTCAGGTGCTGAGGCATATGCTGCTACTGTTTCTCCTGTTGATTTATTATTAATCTATCAAACAAGGAGGTAGGATTATCACAGTTTATTCAAAACATCATTTCTTTGCAGGTATATCTGAAACATTGAAGACATACCAGTTGTGTTCTGAGGACCATATTTTGCATCTGAAAATATCATACCCTGGTTTGATTTGAATAAAGTGCTAAACTCTATTTTGTTTATTTTGACAATGGTTTGATCAAATTTCTGGACCTAATCAAGCTGGCCAATTATAGTTTGTAATCATTAGCTAAAATCATAAATGGACTGTGGTTAATTACTTTGTGAAACTTGGCTTGTATTCACCTCTTAGAAATTCAACAGAGAAAAGAAGAGTATCTTGTTCATTCATTTCAATGAATGAAATTACTCACATACCTTGAGAGCTTTTTTCTGGGTATTTCTTCCTTGTCTAAAAAGGCTTTCACCTGTTCATTTTCTTATTAATATGTTTTATTAAGGTGGCCATACACACTTTTATATTTTAAGCCATATCTAATATGGGCTACATATTGAAATTTCCCCTTTGCTCTTAAATGCAACCGTAGCCTTCTCCATCATCAAAATTCATTTACCTTCTGCTGTCAGAAAGTACACCAGTTGGAATTTCAATTACTTTTAATATAAACCAGTTTCAAAGGACTCTACCCATATTTCACAAATAACTTCTAATAGGTTTTAACCATTTGCAATATATACTTCTCAGTGATTTCCAAGGAACAACTTACTTTCAGCATAAACTCAAAATAGCATCCAGTGCAATCTCCAAGCCAATTAGCTTGCATTTCCTTTATTCCATACCATTTGGGGAGATCTGACAAGGCATCAAGCAGGGCCTGCAATAACGGTAAGAAGACATTTTAAATCTTTGACATTAAACATACACAGAACAAATTGTGTATGGCCTCTACATATTTAAAAGAGTACGCAATGAAAAATACACAGCCAGTTGGCATCTGCAATTGGTTCTAAAGATAGTACAGAGATTGTATTCTTCCTTGAATTTTAATAGCTTCTATGGTATATAAAAGACTACTTAGGTTTAGCATTAATTTCAACAGTGTAAAACAGTTCTCAGAGCTTGGAAAAAAGCTATCTGCACATTCCCCCTTTATTAGGAAGATGATGGTCTCTCTACTTTATTAATGGATGGCTAGCAAGAATCCCCATCCTAATGATAAATAGGATCCTACAGTCAACATATCTTCTTTTCAAGACTGTTATAACCTAATCCCTTTTCTCCTTTCAATACATTTGTAATAAAATTCAGAGAATTTTAGCTTTCTTAGTAATAAGCAGCTATCGGGACCTTGAAAATCAAGCTCAAAATTACATATAGTAGGATTATTATAAGCATTAGAATAATGTGCAGTATTTGCTTTATGTTTCCCTCTTGGAGAGTCTTAATTTTATCCATTGTCAAGCTAAAGATGGAATAGCTGAACCCTCATGTCAGACAAGCACAGAACAGAAATATTAATACAACAAGAAAATACAATGCTGAGTTGTGCTATAGATATACAGTTGTAAGAAAGCTGCAGGAATTGTGATCCAAAACAATCCAAATGGCACACTTTACCAGTCTAAAACATCTCAGGAAATTCAATAGCAACATATCAATTAATAATAATAGAACCAAGTTGGTAACTGAGACATCAGCTTTCTTAATTGCAGATTGGGCTCTTTTAAGAGATTTTTGGGGTGGGTCTTATTTTCGGGAAAACACGGTATGTGTATTTTAGTTTACATAAGCCTACTAAGCCCACACAAAATTATTAAATAGAATTCCAGTAAAAAACAGAAGCCAGGCTTCTGTTATAAAGAAAGGTTAAGTTCAGCATATATTAAGAACCTATCAGAAACACTCATATAATATAAAGAAAACAAAGAAAATAACAAGTTATTATTCGGATTCAAAAGCAAGAACAATGGATGCTATAGCAATCAAAATCATCTGAGTAAAGACAGAAAGAACTTTAATAAATACCAGAAGTCTTAAAATCAGAACATTTAAGCTGACAATGTTGAGGCTGAAGATGACATTTATTTAACGCACCCACAATATTTTAAAATGCTATTTCAATAGACTAATGGGACATAAACAATTAGTTTGCAACATGCAGATTTACCTGTACCTTTCTAAATATTGTTCTGCTAAATATTTTATGACTGGTAGCCATGGTGCAAAATTCAAATAGGACATTCATTTTTCAAAAATATATGTAGAATAATATAAAATATATTATTTTAAATTTATATAAAGGTATCAGTAAAGGTTTCCCCTGTCCAGTTGTGTCTGATTCTAAATAGTGGTGCTTATCTCCACTTCTTAGCCAAAGAAGCCAGCGTTGTCTGAAGACACTTCCAGGATGACTATACCAAAGTGCATGGAATGCTGTCACCTTCCCACTATTTATCTACTTGTTTTTGAACTGCTAGGTTGGCAGCAGCTGGGACAAATAATAGGAAGTTGCGTGGTGCTCGGATCTCAAATCCTGGCTGTCAGCTTTCCAGCTGACAATTTCACCATCTTTAATTGTTGAGCCATTGTGCCTCTTCTTAAATTAAATCAATCTATAAATATAATGCTATATTCTATGGTACTTTTTCATTAATATCATAAATAGATTCAAGAGGAAATAATTGTTAGGAAAAAAGCAGTAGGCATATACAATTGGACACAACTCATACAAAATTGGAAATCGACAGAGGTAAATTGTATCAATTAAGACTGTATTTACGTAATACTTCCAAATTTCAATGTTTAATGGATTCCCACCCCCACCCATTCCATCAAGTTTTCACATGTTCCCAACTCAGCCACATAAGGGAGCCTAAAGCTGCAGCAGCAGCAAATAGCCCACAGCAGGCTGATATAGTTTATAGGTCTTTGCCTGCTTCCACCCTGTGTCAGTAATTTTGCTGTCTGGTTTTAGGATACCTTGCGTGGCTTAGTGACTGGGCTGGGATCAGGCCAAAGCAATGGGGGGATGCCTCAGGGAATGGAATAGGCCTTAGGAGGCTCAGGGCAGCTGGACTTTCCTATGTTAGGCCTCCAAAGGCCTCCCACCACCACTGAAGCAGTCCAATATTCTGCTTAACCACCCGCATATTTCTTTAATGCTTCATGAGAGCAGGGGTGGGCTTCATTAAGTGAAGTCATCACCATTTTCAACTGTAATGGGCAGGCTCCATTATAATCATAAGTTGGAACTATTCATACTTGTGAAACTACGCTTTAATACAGCTAGCATTATAGACTTGGCATATCTGGTTGTTGCTATATCTGTATATGCCAAAATATGCACCAATGGGAATTATGAATATCTTTAGAAAAACGAGGGCAAGTAGATGAAGAACCATCAATGGAACTAAATGTGACTCCTAGGGACAAAAATCTGCTTCTTAGTGGAGTTGACAGTCATGCTAAAAGCAGCTAAATAAACAAAAGAGGCAATCAATAACAGGCACAACTGAATCCTTGCAAACAAGCTTGTCTTTATAGTCCTTGCTCTGAATCTCAAATAGCTAAAACAGGCAGCTACTTAAAATAAATCCTTAGTTAAAAAGGACATATCTCTACTTTAAGGATTTGGTCAAATTTCACTTGACTTCTCCTTTACAGTAAAGAATATTTCAACTATTTAGGAAAAAAATGAGATAATGTAAAGTCCACCAAACAGAACTAGTTCATATTTAGCAAAAATTATGCCCAATCAGAGTTTATTGACATACAAACTATGTGTTCACTATGTCCTCCTCCCTGCTTTGTCCTTCCTCCATTAGCACATCTTTCTTTGGCTAAACTTTTCAATAGCTTAATTTGATTTTAAAATTCACAGACAATGTGAATTAAAGAGTTCCAACTAATACTGAGAAAGTCTGGAAACATAATCACAATATCTATCTTGATAGGTAAATAATGATTGTATCCCACCTTCCTTATGTTGGTCTATTACCTAATAAAGATTTGATGCATGGCAATCATTAAATCAGTTTTCTGATTTGGATGTTACAAGAAACTGAGGCTTTAAGAGAAAGAGAGTCTTAATGAACACAGTGAGCAATAAAAGAAGGAAAATGAGAAGCAAGGCAGACATGTACTGTACCTGGGCCAACTGACCATCATTTGTTGGATTAGTTTGTTAAATCTGCACTTAATTACATGAAAATTACATGAAAATTACATGAAAATTATATGAGCAGGAAAAATAAAACCAAAAGACTTCTGAGGGAGCTACATGATCCTTTTTAAAAAGGAGCTTAACTTTTAGATTAAAGAAAACAGACTGAATTCAGCTTCCAGGTAGATAGTAAATTTACAATTTATCTCACAATAAAGGAAGGTAATTTGGTTTAGATGGTTAAGAAGATGCAAGTAAAAAATCCAAAACACCAAGCTTGAATTTAGCCACGTAAAATAAGGTGGTCCTATTTTACAAATTAAAGAAAAATCTAAAATAATTACTTTGAGACTGGAACTAGAGTATAGGATATCTAATGTGGGATATAAAGGATGAAAAATTTCACTGGTATATTTGAAAATAACAATTGTAAATAAACATAAAAGGAAACAACACTAATTTCATAAAGTAAGCATATTAAACAAGCCTATTATACCTTCATGTATTGAAACGGGGACAATTTTAACCAGTTTTTCATTTCTGTCAGGCATTTTGATATTAAAATAGATAATAAAAATAAAACAGCCATTAAACACTAATCCATATATATTTTTGAATGTAAAAAGTGACAGGAGAAGGAAGAACTTTTTTTATTCTTTTTCAAACTATCTATTATAAGGCATAATTCTAGCGCTACAGGAAGAAATCTTGACATGGTTGGAAAGTGGCAGTCAACAGTACCAGTTGCTAAGAGACAGTGAGACAAGGGAATTATAAGCTAGATGTTTCAAGCAAAGTGATGACCTAGATTGAAAACTGATCTGAGATGTTGCAAAGAGAAATAATTATTATCCAGAACATTTCATTTTTTCTCACTCTCATTTCCCCCCTTCAAAAACAATTTATGTAGTGAAATTATCCTCTACTGAACATCAAAAACATGTGACTCATTAAAAATAAGAATTAAAAATAATTCTTCCAATTTATGGAAAACTACTACTAAGCCATAAGTATTGAAAGTATGAATTTTTTACAAAAAAAATAAGCCACCCGATAAATGAGCATTTTTTCTTATCATTTGTAATATAACTTCCCACCTGATTCACCAAATGGAAGCTCTGAATACCAATTCAAAGGAAAGGTCTCTGACAAAAGAGGGAGGGGGAAGATGGTTTTATACCTATAAGATCATTTCAAAATTCATATTGGGGCAAATGTATTTAATAGGCAGTTAAGATCACAAAATAGCAAAAACTTTTCATTAGATAAAATGTTGAATAATATTTTTAAAGGGGGGAAGTAATGGAAAAAAAGTGAGATTATTGTCAAACATGGAGTCTGCATTCAGCTAAAGTTTCTTGGAATGTGTGAATTGTACAGTATATAGTGAGTTGATGTCATGAAAAATAGAAGGTGTTTAGATTTCTATTAAGAAAAAAGAGAAATGGATTTCCCGGCATTTTTCAGAACATATACTTCAACTAGTGTCTCAACTGTATTTCCAATATCAGGCAAAGAATATGTTTAATAGATGAAAACAAAATATAGAGAAACTAGACAGTTATTATACTGTATTATATTATATAATATTATATAATATTATATTATATTATATTATTATATTATATTACAGTATATTATATTATTATTACCTTACATTACATATACCATACCATACCTGAAAATAGTTTTAGAAGCTGTTTTAAATTGTTAAAAAATAATAAACCAAATTATAGGGCTTACCTTGGTGGTTGGGTCCAATAATTGGTATCTCCATTTAGAGATGAACAAGACATAAAGATTTCATCACCACTAGCAAGCACATGCCTGAACTTCATCTAGACTTTCATCTATATTTGAATCTCATAATATTATGCTCATTACTCTGCAGAAGTTGGGGGGGGGGAGGCACATATTTAGCCCATGGCTGTTTTGTGAATAAGCTTGTCTTACATTACTGAATCCATGTAGAAAGCATTGAAGATACATGAAAGAAATCAAATGGGTCTGTCAAATATTAATGATAAGGGACACATTCTTTTATTACAAATGTTTAAAGCACACAGATTAGTTTTCAAAAAAATAAATCTCAGGTTGAAGTTAAGGAAGCCTTCCAATTTGCCATAAAGGAAAAAGAATACCAAATATTCCCTAATTCTCAAAAATAGTTCCAATATCATATCCAACTATTTTTCCTCTATACAGTAGATCTTCAACAAATAATATGATCTCTCTCTCTCTCTCTCTCTCTCTCTCTCTCTCTCTCTCTCTCTCTCTCTCTCTCTCTCTCTCTCTCTCTCTCTCTGTGTGTGTGTGTGTGTGTGTGTGTGTGTGTTTGTCTGTGTGGGGTGTTACTTCATTTAAATACTGGTATGCAAGGAAGGCTGAATCCCAAAAATTGGGCAAAGGCATATTCTCTTAGTGTGGATAAATCAGGATTTAAGACATTCAATTTATCTTTGTCACACAGAAATGTGTTTCATTTGTTACTGAATATAAAGAAACTATCATAAAAGGACAAATTTTATTAGGTTAGCATGACCTATCATTTTAACACATTTGTTCGCAACAAAAGACATTATTAGAGAAGTAAACTGCCCTAAGAACATTACATTAATGCAACTCTATCCATTTTTGTAAGCAGTTATAAAGGCACCACAGGAGAGAGGAGAAAAAATATACAATAATTCTATACAGATGTACTGATACTGATTTCTACTGATACAAAGACCTTCAGGTTTGCTTATGGTTTAGAATTTTTGGGGACTAACTCCCCTCTCTCTCCAAAACCATTTATACTCATACCTTGGCATAAGCAGTTGTCTTAATGAACCACTGTTTAAGATATTTTTTTTCCACCTTTGCTCCTGAACGCCATGAACAGCCATTTTCATCAACTTGTTCATTAGCAAGGACAGTCTGATCCACTGGGTCCCAATTCACCATTGCCTAAGTAATAACCAAAATCAGAGATAAGAAATACTCGCATGAGCAAGCCCATAACTTGGGCAATTTTTCAAGTAGATTGGCACAAATATTTGTACTTCCTGAACCCTTAAGCCAGTGGTGGCGAACCTATGGCACTGGTGCCAGAGGCGGCACTCAGAGCCCTCTCTGTGGGCACGCGCGCCGTCGCCACAGTCCTAGGCCTTCAGCTGGGTTTTATAAAACATTTTTGCTTTAGGCCTCCACCGCCGTGTGCAAAAAAAAAAGGTTCAATCAATCAGTCAATTTCAACTTCTCGCGGGGGAAAAAAAAGATCTTGCAAAGTTGGAATGGATTGATTGAACTTTTTAGTCCCACCCAGTCTGCCGTTACCACCGCAGCCACGCCCATCCAATTGGCCACACCCACCCATTGGGCCACACCTAGCCAATGGGCCACACCTAGCCAATGGGCCACACCCACCCAGCACCCGACGATGCATAAATGGGTTTTGGGTTGCAGTTTGGCCACTTGGTCTCTAAAAGGTTCGCCATCACTGCCTTAAGCACATACCAATTTTCCAAAGCTTTTTTTCCAGAACCAGTTATCTCTTATACTCAAGTTATCTTTTATTCTTCTATGCCAAAATCACATTTTGCTTATTCTCTAATCATTTCCAAGCCAATGCAAGGAATTAATGTTTAATCAAATGTCCAATCGAGATTGGAACAAAATGCCTGAAAGATCATTTACATCAGAACATACCTGCAAAATAAAATGCTAAGCCAGTGAATCCAGTTGTGATTGTACCATGGTTATATCTAAGACATATTTTTATTTTTCTGAATTGGGCCACTATCTTATCCAATAAACCATCGTTAAAACAAACATTTTTGAGTGCAATATGTGAATCTAGCATACATTTTTGAAAAATCTTCTCTGGCTGCAGCTTTTTCTTTCTGAACTGGGACCTCCTCAGATGGACAGAAAAACCTTCTTGACTATGATGTTCCATTTTAGAATGTTATCTTCAAAGAAGTTTGCCTGGCACACAAATTTATTTGTTCTGATGCAAGTATTTTTTTAAAAAAGAAAATCTAGCTCCTGTGATTCTTTAATGTTATGGTTGTGTTATTTTTGCTGATGTGTTATTAATTGTAATGTTTTATTTCTTTGTATCACTTATCATAATGGAGACAAAAACACTGAAATGTAGTGGAAGGGATGTTTAAATACAAAGCAAATCATCATTCTACTTTCCTTTATGGATTTACCGAATGAAGTTTTTATCTTTTGAGCTACATACCTGTCTCACAAGCAATAATTACTCAAATTTGGAAAGGTAATCTAAAATATCAGTTTGAAAGCAATATTAAAACTTACTTCATTCTGATAAACTAAACCAGCTTCATAAAGCTTAATAAAAAGATACTGTGTCCATTTGTAATACTTAGGAGAGCAAGTGATTATTTCCTGTAAACATAAAAAAAAATCTATCAAATCAACATAGTATATGTTAGAAGAAGAAAAATAATCTGATGCAGAACTCATCTGTACTTTATGAAAGGAATTTAGCATTTTCTCCATTAAAACAAATGAGAATTTTTTTTTAGATTAGGAGAAGTCTCAATAGTCAAATTAAGCAAAGAATTAAACTCATTCATTTTGCAGGATAGTGTATGGGAATACTGTTTAATAACCTGTAGATATTTATTTATTATATTTTTATGCCACTCATCTCCTCTATAACGTGACTCTAGGGAAGAATAAGATAGGAATTAAATTCTGTCAAGATTCTGCATAAATTTTAATTAAAACTGCAAAATATGTTTTGTAATCAAAGACATTCTGCCTCCCCCACTTGCTAGAAGTGCTTTGATCCTATCCTGGATTATTTCAATTTTTGTTTCATGATCAAAGTGAGATTGTTTAAGGTCAAACTATTTTCTAAAGTAGATGAACTCTGTTCCAACATATTTTGAGGCTCTTAATATTTCCCCTCCCCCAAATATTTGGTATACCTCTAGTCTTGATACCAAGAGCAAAGATCAAAGCATTATTTTAGCCACAAACAAAAGTAAGCAGCTTTCTAAATCAGGATTGAGTACAAAAGTAATTCCCCAGCAATGTTATTACTTTCTTTTCTTTCATATCCTTATTTATATATATCTCATCCCTCAGGAGAGAATGTTATCACAGTTAATCTTATTATATATATATATAATAAATAAATACAAATAAATACAGACCACCAAGAGAGCATCTATAAAATATAGAATTTAATCTACCTAGCTTTCGTCAACAAAACGTTTGACATCGTCAGGGTTAAAAGGCAAACACCGATTGAAGTCTTATATACCATTGCCGAGTGTCTGTTTCCGGCTCCTGGAGCGCGTAACTGGCCCCAGCTGATCCTGCCGTACTTCGAGCATATTGCTCGCGTCATCGTTCACCCCTCTCCTTCTCCGAGCTTGTGTTTCCTCCCGTACCGCCCCATTCGCTATTGTAATGTTATGCATATTCAGGGGCCAGCTGTTACAGCACTGCCTTCGTGCAGCACCTCCAGTACTCCGTGTGTGATTGTATGCCAGGTCCGAGGGGGGGAGAGGGGGATCCTCCCCTAAGCTCTTACAAGCCTCGTCCCTGCTCCGTTCCTGCCTGCTGTTACCCTCGTGCCACAGCGGGGGTTCTCTCCTTTTACTCCTACCAGCGCCTTCCATATATATTGCTGTGGTTTTTTTTCTTATCAAATTCAATTCTGCCAGCTTCTAGGTGTGGATAGTCACACAGTAAAATTAATATAAAAGAAATCATAGAGAAAGGAGTAGCTTCACATTGTTTTAAAAACATGAATCTGCACATTTTAGCTAGTTTATAGGCAAGTTACATTCTAAAATATATCAATTTCATTTTAAAAATAAAATATTCATTCATTCATTCATTCATTTAAACCAGTACATTTATTTATGTACTGGTTTGGACAAAACTCAGCAGCACTTTTTCGTGTGGCTGCTGATAAAAACAGGATCGCCAATATAATTGCCAATGTCCGATAATGGATATGGCACAACAAGAAGAAGAAGAATTTATTTATTTATTTAAAAAACCTTACCCGATCCCAGCTGAAAGATAAGCCTAATACATCAAGCTGCTCTCGCATATGTTGAATATTACTGTAAAGCAAAACAAAATCTCTGTGAAAAATTATCAGTTCTCCAATATGAACCATGATGGTTAGAACAGAAAGTTTCTCCAATCTGCACAATAGTTTTAACTATCATTTATTTTGCCACAATATTTTTGAAAGACTATTACTTTGCTAGACAATACTGTGACCTTCTCCATTCAATTTAAGAGACAACAGATAGCAACACACACTAAATCAGATAAATTTATGCGGTCCCAGATTTTTGAGACAAACCAATTTATACACAAACTTAACATTGTTAAGAGAGAGGGTTAAATTAATGTAGCAAGGATTAAGTACTGCAAATTCTCACTTTATTGCTGTATGAGCTTTCATGAGCTATAACTCCCTTCATCAGATTCATGAAATAACTAAACTGATGCACAGAATCATAGGATTGGAATGGACCTTGGATATCTTCTAGTACAGCCCCTTGTCCAAGGTAGGAGTTCTCATCTCAGACAAATGGTTGTTCAATATTTTTTTGAAAATCTCCAGTGATGAAGCACAACAATTTTTAGAGGCAAGCTGCTCCACTGCTTAATAGTTCCTCCTTAGTTCCAGATTGGATTTCCCTCTGATGAGCCTGCCTTCAGCTACTATGGAGAATAAATTGACACTCTCTTGCCTGTGGCAGCCCTTCAAGTATTGGAAGACTATTATCATATCTCCCTTTATTCTTCATTTGGTAAAGTTTCTGCATAAGCAGTCTTGCAGAATGCCTTTACTCTACAGTTAGTGGCCAAAATTGTGGAAACCTTTTGGGGAAAGTGTATTTTTGAGGTTTGATGGCTAATAACACCACTTTTTTGGAGCAGTACCATAAAATTATATATCAATGGAAAGATAATTTAATCAAGAATGTAATGCAACAAAGTTTGTTCAATTATCTGTACTGTATTCTATGAAATGTTATAGCCAAATAAGGAAAAAGGAAGCACAACTTGCTTAGGTTGATATCAGATAGCTTTCCTTCATCTGACTGTAGCCAATGACCATGAGTGTTTAGACAGCCAATCAGGTGTCATCTTGTTTTGCCAATGAGCCAATCAGATCACAGTAGGATTTAGGTATTGATGTCATGTATTGAAGCTGAGAGGAGGACATTTGTCAGTGTGTTATGTGATTGCTATCAAGTTGGGTGGGTTTTTTGTGTTCTTTCATTTAGTGAGCTTGTAAAACATAATAAAATTAAAGTAATGGTGCAAAGAGTTGACTGGTTGCCCAGAAAGCGATGTAAAATAGTATTATTAAGTGAACAAGGCTACAGTTATAAAGAAATTAGAAGAAAAATTGGTGGAAACTTAACCAAGGGTGGCATTTCTACTGTACACTTTTCCCAAAAGATTTCCACAATTTTGGCCACTACTGTACTTTCTTTGCAGCTCCTTGAGCTCTTGTGTTGGAAGAGAGCTATACTATAGTTCTGTGCCTTCTTCGAAAAACAACAGTAGCTGTGTCTGTTGATTGCTGCCAGCCTCACTTCCTCTGCCTGCTCAGACAGCAATCCATCCAGTTGGATTTGACTGCTCCAGCCAACTGACTCCACATCTAAGCCCACAGTGAGACTCAGTCAGCCCACTGCTGATTCATACTTAAGTGGCCTACCAGAACACTTAGATCCCTTTCATAGGCATTATTGTTGAGTCACTGACTATCCTGTATCTGGATCTTGTATCTGAAATCTGTTTTTTCCTGCTTAAGTGAAGGGGCCTTACTCTTCTTGCCTCTGAACATCTTGTTGAATAGGACCCAGTGCTCAAGTCTGTCAAGAGCTTTCTGAATCTTGAGTCTGTTTTCTGAAGTGTCAGAAATCCACCCCCCCCCCCAGCTTTGTGTCATCTGCAATTTGATTCAATCTCTTCATATAGGTTGTTTATTTAAATGTTGAAGAGCACTAGGCTCAAGACAGAATCTTCTGGAACTCCACTGCATATTGATCTAGGATTTAAATTGAAATGAGGTGATGGAAAGGAAGGAAAAATAGGTTGGTTATGCAGATAAAATTTCAGTCTCTGGTTGTTACCCACCCAATAAAATCAAATTATCTGTCCAAGAGGACCAGTAAATAAATAAACAGAAACAGATCAATTCCCAGGTTTTAATAAGCTTTTCTGATAGCATGAAATGTAAAAAGGGCAACAAATAAACATAATAATAACAATAATTAAAAATCAGATTATAAACACAGAACAACAAAGCACTACTGGTTGTCACCTACAGTAGCTCACAATTCAAACCACTCAAATTTATTATGCAGCCCATAATGGATAATTACATTGCACTTTCTCAGAAACTGCCCATATCACATATATACTATTGATCAATCTGAAACAAATTATCACAAATGACAAGAATATAACAATGATGCTAAGATGGGAACCAGACTCTGCAACAAACCCAGATGTCTACTTTGTCACCAAATCTACACCAATAGCATCATCACAGGCCTTAATAAATACACAAAAGATTAGAGGCAGCTTTGCATGCTTCTATTAACATAATCTGACAACAATGTCCTTCTGGATTCTACATAGGGCAAGCTTGGTACAAAAGTTTGATATCAGGAGTCAAAATGAGAACAAGGTAATATCAGAGCATTTCAACCCCCCAGGATTCTATTGCAGACCTTATTAGTAATCTGTCATACAGATCTGTAACAAATCTATATAACATGTCTCTCCTCTCTGCCCCACACCCATTTCATCTCAATTAAAATTCTACATTCAGTCAAGCAACTCTACGCATCTGATGAAGTGAGTTGTAGCTCATGAAATCATATCCTTTTAACTAAAATTTACTGAACTTTGTTAATCAGAAAGGGCACCACCAGACTTCTATTTTTTGGCTACCCTTTATCAACATAGCTTTCCTCTTACTATGACAACTTCTGTACTGTTATATTTGACAAGGAGCTGGGAAAACAAAAACCTTTGGGTCCACTCTGCAGGATGGAATCCATGCTCAATTGCTGCATTCTCTGCTGGTAATCCAAATGCATCCCATCCCATTGGATTTATCACCTGTGGAAAACCAAGAAATGTTATTTTTCCCATTTTCCAGAGTTTCAGGGCTCAAAATAATGAAACGTTTCCAAATTCAGCATTTTCAGTTTGTTACAAAATCATACAAGCTATGCTTGTCACATACAATTTAAGTATAATGCATAGGATATTTTTTGTGTTACTTGAAAACAATCAAACTAGTGAATATGCTATACCAGTGATGGCAAACCTTTTGGAGACCGAGTGCCCAAACTGCAACCCAAACCCCATTTATTTATCATCGGGTGCCGAGTGGGCGTGGCCCAGTGGATGGGCGTGACCACTGGGTGGGCATGGCTGCAGTGGTCATGGCAGACTGGGTGGGCGTGACCGAGATGGGCATGGCCACCTCGATGTTGCTTATGGGGAGGGACACCTGTGGGGGCCGGGCAGGGCTGGGGGAGATCCAGAGGGTCTCTGGCGGGTGGGACGGTGGGCAGGAGGCTCGTCCTGCAGGATGAGGTAAGACCAGGCAGGGGGCAAGGCAGGGGTGCCATTGCCACAGGGCAAGGCAAGGCAAGGCAGGGACCAGGGTGGCTGCTGCCTGATACCATCGGCCCCTGCACATAGTGAGCACATGGGGGCCAACTGTGTCTGTCAGCAGCCACAGCCTACTGCCCCCTCGACCGGTGCACTCTGAGGCTCCGCAGTCCGCTGCGAATAGCAGGCCAGCCTTCCAGCTTTAGGCGGAGTAGGGGAGGGGGATACAGTATATCGGTTTCTTACTGCTGCCTGGCTTGTTCCGCGGCCTCATGGCAACATTGTGCAGAACACGGCAAACAGCTGGTTTCGGTGTGGCACGGCTGTTTGCCACCTCGCGTATTGCGCCCAATGCCGCTGCAATGCGGCTCGGCTGAAAGAGGCCATGGAACAAGTTGAGCAGGTTCCCCCCTCACCTGCCCATTCAGCTATAGCTTTGTTGGCGCTATAGGCAGTGTTGCAAAGTTCTCTTGTCTGTCAGATCTTGTGAGAAGTTAGAAAGTCTGATGAAACTTTTTTTTTAACCGATAGTCCCACAAACACGTGGCGAAGGCTGAGAAGCAAATAGAGAAACGGAATGCAGCTGAAAGGCAGGCTAGTAAAAAAAATACTTGGGGGAGGTGAGGGTATCTGGGTGGGGGTGGGCCCGGCAACCTTACCCTGCGCAGCTTCGGCAGGTGTCTGGCAGGGGAGGGAAGCAACTGGTCTACCACCATGCTAGCGCCGCCGCATTGCTTCTCTACTCCGTGCACAGGCCCCGCCCCACCCCTCGCATGGAGCGCCCTGCTCCCGCTGCTCCCCCACCCCCCATGCGGCACCTTCTTTCCAGTTCTGACGCGTCACTTCCTCTGCCGCTGTGTGGGACTAAAAATAAAGTTCAATCAATCAATTCCAACTTTGTGAGATCTTTTTTTTTCCCTGTGAGTTGAAATTGATTTATTGAACTTTTTTTTTTTTTTTTTGCACACGGCGGCGGAGGCCTAAAGCGAAAAGGTTGTATAAAACCCAGCTTAAAAAGCCACTTGCCCGGAGAGATTTTGATGCAGGTTGCTCACGGACGGGACTTAAGGCCTTGGACTGGGGTGACAGTGCGTGTGCCCACAGAGAGGGCTTTGTGTGACACCTATGGCACGCGTGCCATAGGTTCGCCACCATGGAGCTATACTATGTACTTGTACATGTTAGTGTACATCCAGTCATTTTGATAATGTACTATTATGTTTACTATATATATTCTTATAACAAAACAAATAATCCCTCCCTTCCTCCCTTCCTTTAATTTCCATCAGTACATATCTGCAAGGTTTTTTTTGTTTAGGTTAAATAGAGTGATCAGGAATTAACTCTGCCTTATTGTTCTGGCTTCTAAAGATAGAATATGCCAAGGATCCACTTTATGCATAATCCTAAAGTAAGTTTCAAGGGCCTTTTTATTTGTTTAAGTAATCCTCTGGAAAGAGATGCCAAGGGAAGCAACTGGAAAGCCCTTAAGGACACCTTTGCTTTGGTCTTGATAAGCCAGGTACTAAAGTACTGTGGCTCATTCTAAATTCCAAATCAGACTATTGTTAAGACATGATTTTCTGCATGTATGAAAGAAAAACAGTTGAAAGAGATAAGACTAATTAATAGTAACCATGTTTTTACCACTCAGTAGGTAGGTAGATTTCCAAATTATCAGTGATTTAGGTATCAGATATTATTATCAAATGGATGAGATCTTACTTTCTATTTCCAGAAGAAAAACTGAAATTTCTTATTCTTCCTATCAGTGGCAAGGTGACTATGCCATTTGTAAATGCAATATAAATGAAGAGCACATATATCTAGCTATTTTGATGGTGTGGTATTATGCTTGTTATATGACAAAGCAAATGTACACTAGAATAGGGATGCAACAGTTACTTATCTGGGAAAATAAATGTATTGCCAACAAAAAAGACAAGTGGAATTCTGTGAAATGGTATGTTATGCAAAATAAAATATCAAATGTGTACTCTTTGTAGTAACAACAAAATACAAAGAACAGAGAAAAGGGTTATAGAATCTCCTGCTTTTGATGTATATTCAACACAACATCATTTATTTATTCAGTGTATTTATTTCCATCTCCGTTCTTCCTTCCTGTTTCTCTCCCTCCTTCCCTGCCTCTTTCTCATTCCCATCTCCTTCCTTCATTTCTCTCTCCCTCCTTCCCTCTTTCTCATTCCCATCTTCCTTCCCTCCCTCCCTCATTCGCATCTCCTTCCTTCTCTTCTCCCTTTCTCCTCACTGCTTCTCTCACAAAAAGCCTTTTCTCTTTCTCAGACACACATCTCTCCAAAAGCCTTCCCATTCTCACGCACACGGCTCTGCAAAATTCTTCTCTCTCTCTCTCCCCTTCTATGACAAAAGCCTTTTCTCTTCTGACTCTTTCTCCGACATCTTTTTTCTCTCTCTCTCTCCTGCAAAACTGCCTCCTTTTATATTCCACTGCACCACTTTGGCTCGTTCCCTCAACTGCTACACTTGGCTAGGCTAGGCAGGATCGCATACCACCTGTCAAGTGCCAATGTATTACCGGTGATATGCATACCGCAGGCTGAAAAGCTCTGTTCTAAGGTATCTTGGATGTTGACATCTCTATTGCACAGTGTTTCAGTAAGGCATTTGATAAAGTAGATCACAACCTACTACTTGATAAGATAGAAAAATGTGGGTTAGACAGCATCACCACCAGATGGATTCGTAGCTGGCTGACTGGCCGTACTCAGCATGTGGTCCTCAATGGAACCGCATCTACATGGAGGGAAGTGTGTAGTGGGGTGCCCCAGGGCTCTGTTCTGGGCCCAGTGCTCTTCAACATCTTCATCAATGATTTCGATGAGGGGATAGATGGGGATCTCATCAAATTTGCAGATGACACCAAACTGGCAGGAATAGCCATCACTCCAGAAGATAGGCTTAAAATACAGAAGGATCTTGACAGACTTAAACATTGGGCGCTATCTAACAAAATGAATTTCAATGGTGGAAAAAAGTAAGATTTTACATTTAGGCAAGAAAAACCAAATGCACAGGTATAGTATAAGTGGTACCTTGCTCAATAGTAGTAACTGTGAGGGATCTTGGAGTCCTAGAGGACAATCACTTAGATATGAGCCAGCAGTGTGCTGCAGCTGCCAAAAAAGCCAACACAGTGCTAGGCTGCATCAACAGAGGGATAGAAGCAAGATCACGTGAAGTGTTAATACCACTTTACAATGCCTTGGTAAGGCCACACTTGGAATACTGCATCCAGTTTTGGTCACCACAATGTAAAAAAAATGTTGAGATTCTAGAAAGAGTACAGAGAAGAGCAACAAAGATGATCAGGGGACTGGAGGCTAAAACATATAAGGAACGGAATTGGGTATGTCTAGTTTAATGAAGAGAAGGACGAGGGGGGACATGATAGCAGTGTTCCAATATCTCAGGGGCTGCTACAAAGAAGAGGGAGTCAAGCTATTCTCCAAAACACCTAAAGGCAAGACAAAAAGCAATGGATGGAAACTAACCAAAGAGAGAAGCAATCTAGAACTAAGAAGAAATTTCCTGACAGAACAATTAATCAGTGGAACAACTACCTCTAGAACTGTGAATGCTTCAAAAGTGTAAGTTTTTAAGAAGAGACTGGCAGCCATTTGTCTGAAATGGTATAGGGTTTCCTGCCTGAGCAGGGGGTTGGACTAGATGACCTCCAAGGTTACTTCCAATTTTTTTTTTTTATTATTATTATTATTATTTGCTTTCCATCTTAGTTTGATCTCTATTTAATCATTTACTAATTGTCCATTGGTACCCTTTAACATACCAATTTGAAGTTGGAATTTCCTTCTAAGTTTGGGCTCCTGTAAATATATGAATGTCATATTTTGTTGCTCAAATGTTGTGTTTATTGTTTGCTTTTGTAATGTGACAATTTAACCTTGCTAGCCATCCAGAGTCACTTTGAAAGTGGGTTTATATACACTGAATAAATAAGTAAGTGAAAACTGCACTTTCAGCATTTCAGGATAAATCTACCTGCTTCTACTCTAAGAAAGGAACTGTATTAGAATTGTGGGCTTCCACTGAAACTCATAATTCTCTTTCAATGTCTTTAAATTGTAATTATGCTCTTAAATAATCTTTCCCCGCACTTTGATATTATTATCATGCATTTCCTTGATTGTCTTCAATTATTGACTATGTCTAGCAGGGTTAAGGAAACTTATATTGAATTTTCTTGCTAAGGCACAGTATGGTTTGTTTGTTATTGGTTTAGCATGATTTGTGAATTCAGTTGTTGTTTATAAATTATATTTGTGGCAACTGTTCCCAATTGTGGACCACAAGGATTCTGCAAGGAAAGTTGAATTTGTTTGAGATTTTGGCAATTATTTTAAGTGTTTCTGGCCATTGACTTGGAAGCCCATTATTTAATTTCAATTTTAATCCAGCTATTAAAATAAATTATTTCTTAATGACTATGTAATTATTGCAAAATCAAGATTGAGAAAATATTGAATTAATTTCCTTGAGCCCTGTTTTTTGCAATCTGTAATTCTAATTTCATGTGAGGCTTAAAGTGGAAAAATCACTTTTAATTTTCAAATTGCCAGTGTTTTAAAGTATGTCAACACTGCTAGACATGTGAAATGAATGCTGTATTATTACTTTTGAAATTGTTACTAGTACTATCATTCCTATTATTGTTTTTACATTACATTTCGTTATTCACAATTGTATCTAGTAAATTGGAAACACATTTTGCACCAGAGGCTCAGTTGCCACTGGGATAAGTAAAAGCAATTCTTAGACAAAGGATCTCTGATAAAGAACTGTAAACTGAATCCAGCAAAAATACCACCTGGAATATAATTGGCACACAGTAACTTCTATTTCAACTAAACTAAAATTTTAACCAGCTCTTACTTAATAAATTCCATTGGGCCTTTACAATGTAGTGCTTTGACAACCTGCCATCAGCTGTAATGGAGGGCAACCTTCAGAAAACCACTATGGAAAAAGGATTTATCTCTGTTATTCCAGGATGAATTATTGGCCCATGTGTTATTTTATTGTCACTATTCTGGAGATATGCATAGTAAGCTTCTAATACCCATGATTAGCTATTTACCAGATGACCAGATAAATTGTATGCAAAATTCTTCTGGCAGTTAAAATTTTTAAAGAAACAATTTATTGCTAAGTTTGTATCCCCAGGTTACAAAGCTCATCTTTACTAATAGCTTTGTACAAACTAGCTTTGGATTGATAACTGGATATATTATTTATAGTATTGTGTAGCATATCAGAATGTTGTTTTCTAATTTTTATTATTCTTTTACTTTTTTATTCATTTTCTTATTTAACTGAATTTTATGTTAAGTGCTCCAGTCAGTTATTTTTCACAAGAAAATTATAACACAGAAGTCTTACTCAAGCTGCAGTTAGAGCCTTTGAAATCAAACTGGATTAGTATACTTCTTTTTCTAATCACTTTCATAAATGGCTTGTTTACTGCTTTTCAACTGTGAGAAATTTTTGGATCAACAAGTTTGACAGTACTGGGAGTTTCCCTTCAATTCTTAACAAAAGAAAGTTTTAACTACAAGTTCAAGAACTTATTTTTTTTTTGTTGGAGTAAACAGCAAAAGAATGATTAAAACTTTTATTTTAGAAAGTTATTACATATTAAGGACCCAGATAAATTTTAAATAAGATTCTGGAATTAATTATAAACAATCCGTTCCATTTTGTTTTGAATTAAAAAAACCCAATAAAGATAAGACTTTAAAAGTTGGATACTAGAGGGAAAAAGAAGTTAAAGAATACAAATAAAGGAGAAGAAAATTCAAACTCGGCTATAAATGCATAATGAAGTAAAATATTTTAACATTTGAAACACTGAAGGATGAACAATGAAGTTAATTGTAAGATATCAGCCTCTATAGATTTTTTTCAAAAATTTCCATTCAAATAGGTCCAATTCTTGGAGACTGCCTGGACAAGTCATGCAGATTTCTTTGCAAGATTTTTCAAACGTGGTTTCCCATTGTCTCCTTCCTAGGACTGACACAACATGGCTGGCTCAAGGTCATCCAGCTGGCTTCATAACTCAAGATGGGACTAGAACAGTGATGGCACGCGTGCCAGAGGTGGCATTCAGAGCCCTCTCTGTGGGCACGCGCGCCATGCCACGGAGATGGCAACCATCTCTCTTCAACCAGCCACCTGCTAACTCACCGAGGTCCCACATGACCGGATGCATCCCAGCACCCATACGCTCGCTGGCCTCTGTGTACAGGGGCTGATGGTGTCAGGCAGCAGCCGCCCCGGCCCCTGCCTCATCTTGCCTTGTGACAATGGCACCTCCACCCTGCCTCGCCTCGCCTCGCCTAACCCCGCAGGATGAGCCTCCTGCCCACCACCCACAGGCATCCCTCCCCACAAGCAACATCAAGGTGATTATGCCAACCTTGGCCACACCCACCCAATCTGCCATGACCACCACAGCCACGCCCACCCATTGCGCCACGCCCACCTGGCACCCGGCAATAAATAAGTGGGTTTTGGGTTGCAGTTTGGGCACTCAGTCTCTAAAAGGTTCGCCATCACTGGACTAGAGCATATGGTCTCCTGGTATCTAGCCTGATGTCTTAACCACTACATAAAATTGGCTCTTCTATATCAAACACACATCGAACACACTTTTATAGATAAACTGTGTTTAAATGATGTTATAGAAAAGGGCCAGTTTTTTCCTGATATATTGAGATTGATTTATGTAGATTTTAAAATAAATACAACAGGAACATGGAAGGGGCGTTGTCTTACCTGAACGCCTTTTCTCAGCACGGAGATGGAGGATCCATCCATGGGTAGTAGACTGTATTCCTGCCCAATCAGATTAAGTCAGCCAAAGTTGCCACGCCCGTCCTGGACCCTAGATTCCAGTCTTGACGCGAGCGAAGCCATTGACTGACATAGGACGTACTGGCTCAGAAAACTAAACTATCCTAGGTAATAATGCCCCAAAAGAAATAGGGGGGGAAGGTGGATCCTCCATCTCCG
>NW_015386253.1:2807077-2808848 GCF_001527695.2 Protobothrops mucrosquamatus | reverse complement strand
GCGGAAAAAACACAGGTCCTTGCGGACCGAGAGCGCTGCCAGCTCGGAGATACGCCGAGCCGACGTGATTGCCACTAAAAAGGCCACTTTGTGAGTAAGGTATTGAAACTCGCACGATCTCAGGGGTTCGAAAGGCGGCCTCGTGAGGGCCAGAAGTACGCGCGGCAAGTCCCAGGACGGGTACCTATGTACCGTAGGCAGCCTGGTATTTGCCGCACCCCTGAGGAAAGATTTAATCAATGGGTGATGCCCTAACGACTCTACAGAGTCACAGGATAGAACCGTGGACAGAGCAGCTACCTGCCTGCGTAATGTGTTCGGGGCTAGGTCCCACTCCAGACCCTCCAAGAGATATTCCAAAATATGAGGAACAGTGAGCTGAACAAGTGACAACTGCTTCCTGGAGCACCAAGATTGGAAACTCCGCCATGTGGACTCGTAAATTCGGTTAGTGGAGGAGCGACGAGACGCTTGAATCACATTGATCACCCCTGTGGAACAGAGCTGTCGTGACAAGCAAGACTGCTCAAGCGCCAAACGGCTAACTGGAGCCATTGGGGATCCTGATGGAGAATGTCCCCCTGACTGAGTGATACTCTGTCCGGGGGAATCCGCCATGGGTTCGTGATGGATAGGCTCATGAGATCGGCGAACCAGGGTCTCCGCGGCCAATAAGGAGCAATGAGAAGAACCTCCGCACCCTCTTGGAGGATTTTGCGAACCACCGCCGGAATCAGAGGGAGCGGCGGGAAGGCATAAAGGAGACCTGGGGGCCAAGGTGACCGAAGCGCATCGATCTGTTCCGCCCCCTGAGAGGGGAACCGGGAGAAGAACCGGTGTAATTGCGTGTTGGCCGGGGACGCAAAGAGATCCACTAGTGGGCGGCCGAAACGGTGACAAATCTCCTGGAACACCCTGGGATGGAGACGCCATTCCGAGTGGTCTATGGTGGCCCTGCTCAACCTGTCGGCTTGAGTGTTCTCCTTCCCCGAAATGTGGTCGGCCTTGAGGGAAGCCAGATTATGTTCTGCCCAAGATCCCAGCAACAGTGACTCGGTCAATAGGGCCCGTGAGCGGGTGCCCCCTTGTCTGTTCACATGAGCCTTGGCCGTCACGTTGTCCGTGAGGACAAGGACGTGTCGCCTCCTTACCAGAACGTGAAAATGCCGGAGAGCTAAATGGATGGCCCGCAACTCCAACCAGTTGATGTCGTGCCGAAGGTCCGAATGGGACCACCGACCCTGTGCCCACTGCGATTGAAGGTGCGTACCCCAGCCAAATAGGCTGGCGTCGGTCGTCAGCAGTGTCCGGTTTGGTTCCTTGAACAGCGACCCCTTGAGGGTGGCTGGCGACAGCCACCATCCGAGGGATCGCACTACCTGAGGGGGAAGTCTCACCCTCTGATTGGAGGCACTGAGGTTCTGCCTCTGGAAGGGTAACAGAAACCGCTGTAGTTCCCTGGAGTGGAGTCTGGACCACGGAACAATGGCTATTGTCGATATCATTTGACCCAATAATTTGGAGAGAGTGAGCAAGGACGCTGTGCGCCCCCTGCGTAGCTGAAGGACTGAGTTCCTCAGGTTGTCCCGGCGTTCTTGAGATAAGTACACCTTGCATTGCAAAGTGTCTATTATGGCCCCCAGATGTAACAATTTTGTGGTGGGGATCATGTGACTCTTGAGGAAATTTACCGAGAACCCATGGTCCTGGAGCACGCTCACTACCGATGTTAGATCCGCCTTGGCGGACTGGATGGAAGATGACTGGATCA
>NW_015386253.1:2776411-2805717 GCF_001527695.2 Protobothrops mucrosquamatus | reverse complement strand
TAACATTGGACCCTGATCGGGACCATCCGTAAGTGAGCAGCCAGGACCGCTAGGATCTTGGTAAATACCCTGGGAGCCGATGAGAGGCCGAAAGGAAGGGCCCTGTATTGGTAATGTTGACCTTTGTAGGCAAACCTTAGAAACCGGCGGTGGGCGAGAGAGATGGGGATGTGGAGATACGCTTCCGTGAGATCGATGGGCGTCAGGAAGTCTCCTTTTCTTACGCTTCCCAAGATGGAACGGAGCGTCTGCATCTTGAACTTGCGGTAAACAAGATGGTAATTTAAACCCTTGAGATCCAAGATGGCCCTCCATCCCCCCGACGACTTGGGAACTACAAAGAGGATGGAGTAAAATCCCCGACCTCTCTGGTCCACCGGAACCGGTTCTATGGCTTGTATGTCCAGAAGGTGATGGACGGCGTCGCCCATCAGCTTTCTCCTTGTTCGATTTCGAGGGTAAGGGCAAGAGACAAAGTGAGTCGGGGGATCGGAGATGAACTCCAAATAGAGGCCGTTGCGTATGGTGTTGAGCACCCATGAGTCCGTGCTGGTAGCTTCCCATTGGTGGGCAAAGAGAGATAGTCTGCCCCCTATGGGAATGACCGTCAGGGAGTCACTTGGGGCGTCGGAATGGACGGCCGCTCCCCCGAAAGGGCCGCTTACCCTGAAATTGTTGTCTGGGTTTAGCAGTTTGTGCATCGTATTGTCTGTCCTGCCTGGCCGGAAAGGGACGAAAGGGCTGGAAGGACTGGTTGTAAGAGTACCTGTTGTTAGACCGAAAGGACTGTTTGCGGGGATAAAAGGTCTTACGTTTCTCCAACTTGTTCAGGATGTGGTTGAGGACCTTGCGCTTGTCCTTGTTTTCAGTAAGGTACGGTTCCAAGGCCCCACCAAACAGTTTGCCTCCTTGGTATGGGGCCGATGACAGGCGCCACTTTGATTTGACGTCAGCACGCCAATGCTTCAGCCAAAGCATACGCCGCCCTGTGACGCTGGATGCCATAGCCTTGGAGGCAAACCTGGTGGCTTGGAGAGATGCGTCTGATGCATATTCAATTGCCGCTATCATTTTACTAAGGTCTTGGTGAGAGCGGACATCCTCAGTTGGGGTCCGGGCCTGGAGCTGTTTGAGCCAGCGATGGGCGGATCTATTAAAGAATGAAGCGGAGGAAGCCGCCCTAATCGCCCAAGCCGCCGCCTGGTGGGTCTTACGATAAGCAAGCTCGGACTTACGGTCCTCCGCTTTGAGGGCTTCAGAGACATCCCCGGGTATGGCGGTGGCTGAAACCAGGGGACCGAGTGGTTCATCCACTGCAGGTACCTCCAAGGCCTCTTCCAGCTCCTTAGCCACATTATAAAGTCTCTTGTCAGTGGTGCTAGGTAACGGGAGAGAAGCTGGGGAAGCCCATTGCTTTTGTATAGCCGTCATGAACATGGGAGGGCATGGGATGCGATGTTGAGCCGCCACTGGCTCAGTAAAATTGGGATCCAACTCCGGATCAGGGGAAACAGTAGCCGCCATTGAAGGGGGCTCAGATCCCCGGTGGGCTGTGGATGCGACCTTTCGGAGCAAGGTGACGAAAGCAGAAGGATTAAACATGCCACTGAATGCCGGAGCATCAGGGGAAGTCTCCTCCTCCTCAGACATTGGGAACCCCTGGTCAGTGCCCTGGTCCTGGAGGGATGGACCCTCTGAGTACGAGGATTCTGATGGTGAGGAGGGTGCGTCATAAGTCTCCTCAACCTGACCCTGTGTAGGGGTGGGAGTCGCAATCGGAGGTCTAGGCTGAATCGCTCTGGCGTTCAAGGCGCTCTCAACTGCTTGCGCAATCAGGAAGGTCAGGCGATCCTCCGAAGGCATGGGGACCGACTCCGTAGGTCGGAGACCTGCAGCTGTAGGGGTGAAGGTTGCCTCTGGGGGGCCGTAATGCGACCTCGGAGCAGGAGGTACGGGGGAATGAGAGAGTTCTCCCGTAGTCCAACCCCTCGGGGAAAAGGCGGGAGGTCCCAAGGGTAGAGAGGATGTTAATCCCTCGGTTTGAAGAAGATCTAGCCTAGCTGCCTTTTGTGCTCTAGAAAATTCCTTTTCAAGGGCCTGATGTCTCCGGCTGGCTTGTTTGTCTGCCCTCTTGGAGGTCTTGTTCGTAGACCTGCCCCTGGTCTTAGATGTAGGCAAGTCAGGACCCTCCAAACTGGGTGGAGCGGCAGACATCAAGGTGGGTAGAGGAGGCGCAGCATCTGCTGAGGAAGAATTGGTAGCCTCCATTCTCAGATAGCACAGGGACTCGAGTGGGACCCCTGGTATCTGGAGAACACAACTTCTGGGTGAGGACACACGCACTGAGGGTACGGATGGAACCCAGGTACTTTCTACCCACTAAGTAATCTTATTGGTCGGAAAAGGACAGGCACACTTCGAGTATGTCTGGAATCCGGCCTAATTTGAGGAGGAAAAGGACAGGTGCTCTGATGGAACACCTGGAATCCTCGTGGCCAAACTGGCACTAACAGTCACGAAAAGAGTGACTTTTGCTCTTAAATTGCAAGTAAGCAGGCTAGGAGACACGAGGGCCTGAGGAGGAATTTTGTAGGGCTGCTCAGGATCCCTAGCACAAGCTAGACCTAACTGTTGATAATGGGGGTGAAATTCAAGTCAGAGGTGGTTCCCAAAATGGCGGCTGAACCTCAAAATGGCGGCCCGTTGAATATTGGGCGGTTTGCGCAATGCCAAAAACCCCCCTGACTATTCCTTAAACCTGAATTCCAAATACAGATGAGGAAAAGAAAGTTCCCAGGCTAATTTTCCCGACGCGCGGCTCAAAATGGCGGCCGCGCACGATGGCAATAAGTCCTGAGCCACTGTAAGGCTTTCCCAGCTATTCCCCTCGTCGCGCGATTCAAATAGCTCGCGCCGGCAATCAGCCCCAGGAGAGCTGCAAGACCTGAGGGAAACAGCTCCGACGATCGAGGGAACCCCCGCCGGCGCGCCTAAAATGCAAATGAGGGACGAACGGCCGTTCGTCTGCTCGTCAAGCCAGCAGGTCTCCCTCGACACTCGTGCTGCTTCCCCGGACGTTTGAAGGCCAAACGGCCCGAGCGGTGTGAGGCGCGCGTGCGCGCGTCTCCTCAGCAGGGAAGCCGAGCAGGGAGGCCCTGAGTGTGAAATCGCCTCAAAACGGGCCTGCAAGGTAAATCCTTTACTCTCCGTTCGTCACCGGGCCGCAGCCGCGAGCTCCAGTGAGAACGGATCCAATGGATGCTGGAGGTGAGAGGGATAAGAAGGATCCCCTTCTACCCTGTCAATCCTGGGAGGGGGAAAGGAAGAAGGAGCCCCTTCTCTTCAGTAATCAATTTCCTACTCCCAATTGGAGACTTGGTTAAGCTATTATTTTCTAACAGTTTATCCAAGATTGTTGATTTAAACTAAATAGCTAAAGAAGGTGGAGGATTCACCCAAAGTCCAGACTATACCTGCCTGAGAGCCAGAGTTATACGTCCGTCCATGGGCAAGATTAAGTCAAGACTGGGATCTAGGGTCCAGGACGGGCGTGGCAACTTTGGCTGACTTAATCTGATTGGGCAGGAATACAGTCTACTACCCATGGGTGGATCCTCCATCTCCAGTGCTGGAGAAAAAGATGGTACATTGGATATACAAACGAATCTGGCTGATGTCGTCATCATCATCATCATCCCCCAAGGAGTGTTACCTTGTTATGGGGGAGGGGGGGCTTGTGTGCTCTGTTGAAGAGCCGGACTAAACTTGCTCCAAACCCATTTAACCATGATGAAAACATGTTGAATTGAAGTTGAATGATTGTGGAGGTAGAAATCAATGGTTGTATCAATAATAATAGGAGATCTTGGAGCCATACCCAAAGGAGTACCTAGATTCATGAAAATTTTGAACTTAATAGACCTGAATATTCTGACTTTGCAAAAAACCACCTTACTTGGAACTGCCTATATCAGGCCTGTCAAACTGCTGGTCTTTAGGCCGGATGCGTCATGCCAAAACTGCGCCCACCCCATTGCCAGCAATGGGGAAAAAGTCCCAATACATCACGCAACCTCGTGAGTTTGACACGCCTGGCCTAAATACTCAAATGCTACCTTAACAGCTCTTAAGCCCTTGGTTAGAATTTGAACTGTTAAATTTTTACCAGTCCCAGACTGTGAATCAAATTGAAGATTAAATCAACAACAACAACAACAACAACAATAATGAAGAAGATGATGATGAAGAATTGGCTAAAAAGTGTTGAAAATTTCCAATTTTCACCCATCAGGGGTGTCAAACTCACAACGTCACATGACATGTCACGACATATCGTGACTTTTTTTCCATTGCTGGCAATGAGGTGGGCGCGGTTTTACCATGACGCATCCAGCCCGTAGGCCGGCAGTCTGATATCCCTGCTCTACATGGATGATTTAAAACTGGGGGGAAAAAAGCTGAATTAAGCTCACTGTTGAAAAGCACTGAGGAGTTTAGCAGAGACATTGAAATGCAATTTGGCATGGACAAATGTGCAACAACTGCTGCTAAGGCAGAAAATATTATTGAAGATGATGGATTTGAACTTGATAATAAAGAGTTGACGAAAGCAGTAACACCAGAAGAAGGGTACAAGTACTTATGAGTTTTGGAAGCCTCTGAACCTGTTACAGAATCAAGTCAAGGAAGCTACTTTAACAAAAGACATAAAGCGAGTCTGGAAAATCTTGAGATAAAATCTAAGTGGAGGAATTATCATAAAGGCAATTAACACTTGGGCAGTGCCTGTAATGTGATACTCGGCTGGAATAACTGATTGGACTCAGCTAGAACTTGATAACTTGGATCAAAAGATAAGAAAACTAATGATAATGCACCATGCTCTGTGGTATTAATCGATTGTACTTGCCTAGATCTCAGGGTAGCAGAGGACTCTTATAAGTTTAACAAACTGTGGCAGAGGAAAAACATGGCTTACATCAGGAGTCCCCAACCCCCGGTCCATGGACCAGTACTGGGCCGCGACATGCCAGCAACTGATCCACACAAACAAGCAAAGCCCCATCCGTGGGATGCAGGCAGCACACAAAACCACACACTCTCCAGTCCGTGGAAAAACCTTTCTCCACAGAACAGGTCTTTGATGCCCAAAAGATTGGGGACCTCTGGCTTACATGACTACATAAAAAAGCAAAAGAGCCTTTACTGAAGGAGGTGAACAAGGGAAACCTCTTGAAAATAACAAGATTGATAACAGAATATTGAAAGGAAACAATTGAGCATCAAGTTTCTAACTGGAAAAAGAAGCCTATGCACAATCAATACCTGAAGGACACTGAAGGAAACATAGATACAAAGCTAACATGGAACTGCTTGAGATCAGGGGTGCTAAAGAAAGAAACTGAAGGCTTCATTTTGGCTGCCAAAGAACAAGCCCTGCAAACCAATTCCATGAAAGCAAAAATTCAACATATCAGTAACAACAGCAAATGTTGTTCATGCATCAAGGAAGATGAAACAGTGGATCACCTTATCAGTGGCTGCAGCAAATTCTCACAGACTGATTATGTACAATGTCATGATCGAGTTGCCAAAATCATACATTGGAAGCTTTGCCAAAAGTTTTGGTTCAAATGCAGCAAAAATTATTGAGAACACCAAATTGACAAAGTTCCTGAAAATGAACAGGTTAAGAACCGCCTAAATACTTAGACGTTACCTTAACAGCTTTTAGATTCTTGGTTACGACTTGAACTGTTAAGTTTTTACCAGTTTCAGAGACAGAGGGGCTAATTCCGGCTGCACCAGACCAAGTCTTAAGAACAAATGCAATGAAAGCCAGAATTGAGAAGCCCGCAACAAATAGCAAATACCGTCTCTGTAAAGCTCTGTAAGCTGAAGAAACAGTAGACCACCTGGTTAGCTGCTGCTGCAAGAAGACCACTCAGACCGAATACAAGCAACGGCATGACAAAGTAGCAACAATAGTGCACTGGAAGATCTGCAAGAAATATCATTTGACTGCAAACAAGAACAGGTGGCACCATAAAATAGAGAAAGTTATACAAAATGAAGAAGTTAAATTGAGACAATTTAGAATACAAACAGACAAGCACCTATCACATAAAACCCCAGATTTAACAAATGTCAATAAGAAAAAGCAAAAAAAATGGACAGTGGATGTAGCAGATCCTGGAGACAGCAGACTAGAAGAGAAAGAACTAGAGCTGATAACAAAATGCAAGGACCTGCAAATAGAAATAGAATGACTGTGGTTAAAGCAAGCAAAAATAGTATCAATTGTACTAGGTGCCTTGGGTACAATCCCAAAACATCTGGAGCATCACTTGGATACCATCGGCACTGACAAATTCACCATCAGTCAATTGCAAAAGATAGCTTTATTCGGAACAGCTTACATCCTGCAACGATATCTGTAACACCATCAAACATCCAGATCTGCCTATCCCAGGCCCTTAGAAAGGATTTGAAATGGTAGACAAAAATGCCAAATCCAGTCTGAATATCTAGCTGACTGTGCGATGAACATAATATAAATAAATAACAAAAGGATATACAAGTAACAAATCAAAAGAGTGACCTGGACAAGTTTCTTATATTGGATTTATTAAAAAGGTTTGTTAAAGCTCTGAAGAAGTTTGACAATCTGTCCCTTTTGAAAGGGGATAAAGAAAAAAATGAAAAGAAATCAAGCTCTAGGACAGTGGTGGCGAACCTATGGCACGGGTGCTAGAGGCGGCAGTCAGAGCCCTCTGCCCCAGTCCTAGGCCTTTGCCCCAGTCCTAGGCCTTCAACTGGATTTTATAAAACCTTTTCGCTTTAGGCCTCCGCCACCGTGTGCAAAAAAAAAAGGGGTTCAATCAGTCAATTTCAACTTCTCGTGGGAAAAAAAAAGATCTTGCAAAGTTGAAATTGATTGATTGAACTTTTTAGTCCCACCCAGTCTGCCGTTACCACTGCAGCCACGCCCACTCAATTGGCCACACCCACCCAATGGGCCACACCCACCCAATGGGCCACACCCACTCGGCACTCAATGATGCATAAGTGGGTTTTGGGTTGCAGTTTCGGCACTCCGTCTCTAAAAGGTTCGCCATCACTGCTCTAGGACATTATTTTAAGAGTTTAAAGACCAAGACTATTAAAGTAAAAGGAAGGATTTGGTTTATTTGATCAGTGTTAATATGCTATTATCTCTTATAATCTTTCTTTTAGATTATAGAATGTAAATATAGATTTTTAAATGTTTTCTTTTTAGAAAAGTCCATACATTTTTGTGACATCAGGACTGAAAGGAAGTTTTAAGTATTTGTTTATACATAAGATATAGGGTATTGGAAGAAGAGCTCACTGAGAAAGTGATAAGTTACAAACATAGTGTCAAGCTATGAAGACTGCTTGTGCTGGAACAGCCATGCCGCTTCTAGCTTGCCAACAGATCCAAGGGGGGAGGAAAACGTATTGAATGCACAGGTGGTTTCTCTCCGTATGGGAAGCAAGGTCGCAGAAGAGATGTTAGGGCGAGCAAAGAGATTCTTCTCATAATCACTGCCTGAAGACTAATTGGACAATGTGACCTGAACTGTCAAAGAGGGGAGGGAAAGTTTTACTCTTTTAATTATCTTTCTGGTGCCATATTTCCAGAGCTGGTTTTCCATTCATTAATGCCGATATGCTGTGCTCAATAAAATTTTGCATTAGAGATCAGAATGTCTCAGATGTGCCCCTACGCCCCATCTGGCAAACTCCAGAGGGATAGTGAAAACTCAGGGGAAGATGCTGTAGATAGCTGGATTGAGAGGGAGAAATTATTTATCTTTTTTCTTTTTCTTAATAATATTATTTTTTCTTTCTTTTCTATTTGTCTATTTCTTTCTCTTTGCATTTTCTACTTTTTTAAAAGTTTGTATTAATTTTTAGTAGTCATTTTTAATAAAATTACTATATAAAAATGAAACAATCATTTCCCATTTTGCTTTTTTAATCATGTGCATTTGATTACATCTGTTCCAGTTACTTTTAAGCCTTACGTTTTGCATGGAAGTACTAATAATTCTATATATCTCTGTAAGGGTTTCATATTAAAAAAATTAAAAAACCTTCTTGTATTTTCTATCAGCTACCTGCTCATTTATCAAAATTACTTTATATGCTCCTTCCAGACCCTTAATTATTTCAGAGTCTAAAATATTTTTATATTATGAATTCTGAGAGTTAAAATTCATCTATTCTAAAACTGCTTAGATTGAGAAATTTAAATGGTAGAGTTTAAATGGTAAAACTTGTGGATATTATTAAAGCTTCTATACTATGCAATTTTGATTTCTTTTTATCTTATCATGAGCAATGCAAGGCACTTCTATTAACTCCATAGAGCCAGGCAACAGGACAGAAAATATCATTCTCTTAATCTGATATGTGGGAGAACGAAGGCATGGCAATTTTAAAAAGCTGATTAATTAACTGTGCCCAAATGTACAGTAATTTAAAATGGACTTTCAGGAAACATTTCTTTTAAAAAAAATTCACTAGTGAATGCAGTGTAGAGAGATTTGGTTATTACTGTAAGATAAATATATTGTGAGATAAAATTAGTGTAAACAGTTTCAGGTCCACTGTCAATTATCCATAGATTAATCTCAGTAACAGATGTATTTTTGTGTCACCATGGTGACTAATGTACCCTTCAAACTACATTCAGGAAAATCCTTGCTTCAATTCCATTGTCTCTACACTCTAGGCTGTGAATAGATTCTAAAGGTGCTTATGAAAATGCACTTTTCTGAAGTTGTAGAAATTGGCCAGTATTAAAAAAAAAATGCAAAACCAAGCTTGAATAAGAGCAGTGAAAAGGGGAGAAAAAGGAATTAGTAAGGATAGCCTCAAATTAAAAAAAAATATCATGGCATAATTAGAGAGCCATTTCTTGTAATGAGAGAAGGAAGAGAGAAATACAAATATGGACTATGACATATGGATACTCCCACTGGTTCTCCAGTTTCTGAATAATTTGCTCTTTGCTATTTTGGTATATTATGTAAAACTACTGAATTTGAATCAAAGCTCAAAAATGTAGTTAATATATTAAATAAAATCTATGAAAACATTCTAGTTAACAGCCGCATCTGATAGTAGATGTGGCTTTTTTGTAAAATACACAAATGGCAAAATCCATCTCAATAAAAGTATATTGTTAATAATGAAAGTGGGGGAAGGAGTCTGCAGTATAGACAGGCTTTTCTTAATAGCAAACAAAAACTTTTTCTGCAACAACCTTCCAACCCAGCTATCATATAAGACAAAAATTTTTTTGTCAAAGGTTCTTGGAGTTAAATCATATGTTGAACAGCTAAGGGAAGTAGGTATGTTTAGCTAATGAAGAGAAGCTTCAGGAGAGACATGATAGCAGTCTTCCAATACTTGAATGACTGCCATAAGAAAGAGGGCGTTGATTTATTCTTGACAAGAAGTAATGGATGGAAGCTCATCAGGGGCAATTCAACCTGAAAATAAGGATGAATTTCCTGACAGTAAGAATGATTAATCAATGGGACAGCTGGGCTCCTGGAATTGTGGATGCTCCATCGCTGAAGGATTTCAAGAAAAAATTGGATACTATTTTTTGGTATAAGGACTCCTACTTTGGGCTAAAAAACTTCCAAGATCTGTTCTAGACCTATGATTCTATAAGAACCAAGTTTTCCAATGCAACCTTGTACAGAGGCAGTGTAAACATTTTTAAAAATATTTTAAGATTGTACCGCACATCAAAGTTATATCATATAGGCAGAAAAACAGATTTTCATAACATGCACAGAGAACAGAAAGGAAGCTCGAATACCGAAAAACTGGAAAATGGAAGTTATCAAAACAAAAGACAACTCCACAAGCAATCATGAACAAAAATGATGAAGACCTGCTTATAATATACTCCTTAATTCCTTTAATGGCTCAGTTTGGATCCTCACAATTTACACTTTAGTGAGTTCCTCAACTTCTCCAGCTTTGTTGACTGGTGGGGGGGGGCGAAGAGGGAATGGTGTTATATTAGTGGCAGGCAAGTGCGTGTGCACCCCTCCATTTGCTCAAGCTCGCCCTCTGCTCACACAAATGGAACACACACATGCTCACCCGCTATTTGTGCAAGTTGGGATGTTCATGCGAACACTCTCCTGCCACTTCCCTTTTCCACTTCTGAACAGCTCAAGGTCTGGTAGTGGGCCTCAGCCTGGGGGTGGGGGAGTCCTGCTTTAGTGTCTCTATGTCCTTCTTGGTTGGGAGGATGACTTAGTGTACTACTAATGCATTGGGATCAACTCTCCAGATTTACAACTAACATTGATATGCTTTATCATCATTTATGTAATAGCTGTTATATACAGAAGATTTTCCCTAAATTAATCAGAATTAATTAATTTCTCTAAACCCTTAACCTTATCTATATATCAATAGGAAAACTTATCTCATTTGACAGAAGGAAGGAAGGAAGGAAGGAAGGATATTCTAAAATACGTACCTGAAATCCTCTCATTTTTTGAAACCGTGCTACTGTGTCACTTATGGTGTATACTCGAACATGGCCCATGTGAAGTTTTCCAGAAGGATAGGGGAACATAGACAAGATGTAATACTTTGGCTTTGATTTCTAAACAAAAAAAATAAAACCCACTTTGAACAGAAGCTACATACTTTTTTTAAACACTGCTTGTTTTAAAAGGAAAGCTACACTTTCTATGCCAAGATACATTTTAATAACTACAGATTTCCTGTCCTTTTCTATGGATCACAAAATGTTACATAATGCTTTACCTTCCATGATAAAGTTTTTTTGAGAATAAAATGGATTCTCATGCCTTTCTCAAAAGGTCAAATTTTATTTATTGAGATTTTGGAAATAAGCAATTTTATTTTATGATCTATTGGGATTCATAAGCATTGTGAGTGAGTGAATAAATATACTGTGTAAGAGCATGTGCAGGCTATATGTATTGTATATCCTGGCTGATCCCACTGGAGAAAAGAAACACATATGTACTGCATGTACTAACTAGAAAAAGATTAAAGAACAAAAACACTAGATGGCAATAATGTTTGGAAGAACTGATATGCCCCAAAGACTGCAATGAAATGCAGAAATAGTTTAAACAGTAGGTACAACTTGCTGTACCAGCCTCCCTGCTACATGGCAGTTCCTCACCTGGGCTCCTGGACCTCACTGCAGGCTGTAGGTGGAGTTCCTCAGGCTTATAGTTCTCAGGAACTTCAATCTGGAGTGGAGTTAGAGGTAGCTTGGGATTTCATGGAAACTATGACTTCCATGAGCCTGTCCCAGGTTCTGGATGAGTAGGAATAGTGGTTACATACCTGATTTCGTGTCCTTGTTGGAACAGTGCCTATGTGATTGGGAACTGGTGGGCTTATCTTAGTCCCTGCCACGGACAAATCACAGATTGTTGATGATGCATTCTCCAGAACTGTACCCATTGGTGACTAAGGAACTTGGATGGGTTTCAGAAGGAACTGGGGGTTATTACTAAAGATATGCTATGTAGCCCTGCCTAAGAGTCACCACTTGCAATAGGAAGGTGATTGAGGCTCTGGATAGGATAGCATCCATGCATCTCCTAATTCATAGACCTGTTTGTCCCTTGTGGTATACGGAGGAATTGATAGAGATGAAACAGATGAAGAGACATCTAGTGTGCTATTGGCAGAAGACAAGGGATGAACTTGATTGAACACAGGTAAGAGTTACTATTAAAACCAACTTCATAGTGATTCGGGCAGCAAAGTGTAAGTAATTCTCTGCACTAAGCGCATCTGCAGATAATTGGTCAGAGACCCTCTTTAAGGTGAGCTGTCTCTTTTTGGGAAGGAGGACATAGAAGGCCACCTGAAGGGATACACTGAGGAATTTGCTAATTTTCTGGAAGACAAAATTGCCTGGATTCGTTCCCATTTAAATGCCAGTGTGGTTGCTGGTCAAATGGAGGCATCTGGGGCAGGTTCTTGCCTAAGTATCTGGGAACACTTTGATCCTGTTGCTCCTGAAAAGTGGACAGGATCCTGAGGAGTATTAAGTACAAACCATCTGTATTTTAGATCCATGTCCCTATCTTATGAAAGCTTCTCAAGAGGTGACATGCAGGTGGGTTCTGATAATAATTAATGTTCTTTGTAGGAGAGGGTGTTGCCCAGCATTTAAGGAGACTGTGGTCCACCCTCATCTTAAGAAGTTATTCCTAGACTCTATCCTATTGGATAATCTTTGTCCTTTCTGGGGAAGGTTGTTGAGAAGGTGGCTGTGCAGCAGCTCCTGAGGTTTCTGGAAATGATTATCCTTTGATACTAAACCATGGTATCCTTTTGGAGCAGCTTCAGGGGCTGGGGAGGGCCTCTATGTTGTCCTGGTTCATTTCTTTCCTCTGTAGTCACAGTCAGTCAGTGCTGATAGGAAACAAGTCAGTCAGTGCTGATAGGAAAACCTCCTACTTTGCAGGGTTCCACAGGGCTCAGTAATTTCTCCGCTTCTGTTTAACATCTACATGAAACCATTGGGTGAGGTCATCCACCACTATGAGCTAAGATATTGTCAATATTCTGATGACACTCAGCTATGTGTCTTGGCTCACAGTAAGTTAAGCAATGCCATGACCTTTCTTTTGTATTAAGTGCTGGATGGGGAGCAATGGGCTGAAACTGAACTCTGGTAAGATGCAATAGCTCTGGGTTTAGGGTTCTTTGGTCCATGGAGAACTGCCATCTTTGATCTTGGATGTGGTGGCACTGCCCCAGACAAGCCCAGTGCATAATCTGGGGGTTCTCCTGGACTCATGATTCCTGCTCAAGAAGCAGGTAACAGTCATGGCCAGGAGGGCATTTGCACAACTGCAACTTAGACAACAGTTATGCACTTTCCTGGACCAACAATCCCTGCTCACAATCAGTCATGCCCTAGTCACCTCTCATCTTGACTATTTTAACATGCTCTACATGAGGTGCCCTTGAAAAGTATCTGGAAACTTCAGCTGGTTCAAAATTCAGCAGCACGCATGGTTTTGCATAAACCTAAGTGTGCACATGTCACCTCTCCTGCAGGAGTTGCACTGGCTGCCAATTTGCTTCTGGATCCAATTCAAGGTACTGGTTGTCAGCTTTAAAGTCTATATGGCTTGGGGCCAGGTTATTTGAAGGACTGTCGTCTCGTGGTGCTGACCCACAGAGTGGGGAAGCAAGGAATACTGTAGGTGCCCCCTCCTAAGGACCTAGTGGGACCATGAAGAGCCTTTTCTGTGGTGGCTCCCTCCCCGTGGAACATCATTACCCAAGAAATAATATTGTCCCCAACTTTGACATCTTTTGCTAGGTCCTGAAGACCTGGTTTTGCCAATGGACTTGGGGAATCCATTTGACAACTGACTGTTGTTGCTAGAGGGATGGGAATTATTGCTTTTTATTGTTTTATATTGAGATTGAGTTGGGCAGCTGTATAAATTTTCACATATATACGTCTTAATTTTGTTTGTTTTTGTGCTAACTCCTGGTGGATGCCTGGACTAATTCCTGTAGGGGTTTTTGACAAGGTTATTTGGAAATTGTTTGCCATTTCCTCCTTCCTAGGACTAAGAAAGAAGGACTGGTCCAAGGTCACCCACCTGGTTTGTACCTAAAGAGGGAGTAGAACTCGCAGTCTCCTAGTTCTCAAATCTGTTGCCCTAACCGCTACACCAAACTGGCTTCATGTAGGGATGATGTAATTGGGATAAGAAAAACAATATGTTTTAAATATGTAATCTTGATTGCTGCTGCAAGACTTACATCTGTTTCTGTGATTTTGCTGAATGATTCCTTTATTCTTGAACACCACCAGTTTTCAACTTTCTTCCTGGTCTCTGATGTATAATTTGGTTCCCACTTTCCTGTTTCACTAAAAATAGTTCTGCTGCATCTTAGGATTCGCCTATTCTGCCATTTGCTTGGGTCTAGTACTCCACTCAGTTGTCTTCTCCAACATGATGGGAACAAAAATACCTTATTGCAAAGGAACCACATTCTCTCCAGAGTATGTTGGCAATCCTATTGAAGACAGATAGATAACCTTTATTATCATTTTTTACTGTGAGCACAATGGCACACATTAAAAATGAAATTTACTTGCTTGCTCTCAAAGTGTACACATACATAACACACATTTAAACATCCTATATACAACATATGTATATGTATAGACTTACAACCTTACATATAAGTAACATATAAATATTAATCACTGTCCATCTTGAATGCATAATGAAAGGAGGAAGCTTTAGAGTTCACAAAATTAATACTGTATGGACCAAAACTGTGACTGAATCTGGATGTTCTGCTTCAGATACCACGGAGCCTCCTCCCAGAAGGTAACAAGGAAAACAGGTCATGAAGAGGATGTGTAGTGTCCCAGACAATCTTACGGACCCTGTTCAAGCAACGCTTCTGTGCTATGTCCTGGATGGGAGGGAACTGCCAATAATCTTTTCAGCCATCCTCACCACTCTCTGCAGCGCCTTCCTGTTTGAAGCAGTGAAGCTTCCAAACCAGACTGTTATGCTGTATGATAGGATGTTTTCAATTGTCCCTCTGTAGAAAGTAGTAAGAGGACAGGGGAAGGAAGATGTGTTTTTTTCATGCAACACAGAAAATGCAGGTGCTACTGTGCCCACTTCACCAGTGTCTCGCTGTTGAGTGACCAAGCCAGCCTAGTTGTTAACTGCACACCCAGGAATTTGATGCTGGTAACCATCTCCACAGATGAATCATTCATACACAGAGGAGTGTGGCTGTGCCTGCCTTTTCTGAAATTGACAATGATCTCTTTGGCTTTTCCAGTATTTAAAACTAGGCTGTTTTCCAGTTCACCAAACCCTCAAGCTCTTTGGGGTAAGCACCCTCATTGTCATCATAAATATGGCCCACTACTGTTGTATCATCTGCGAACTTCACCATATGGTTGGTGGCAAATCTAGCACTACAGTCATGAATCAACAGGGTGTACAGCAGCGGACCTAGGACACAGCCCTGAGGAGAAACTGTGCTCAAGAAAATAGTGTTAGAAATATTTGTTCCAGCTCGCACTTATTGGGGCCTGTTAGTAAGAAAAGCAAGAATCCTGGACTTCCGGTTTGGTGTTCGAAGAGACGGGTGGAAGAAGCCAGAGCTCCGGCTTCTTAGCCCAACTTCATTCTGCCCGGCAACCCCAAGGGATTGGAAAGTTGCCCTGGAGGGACAACGAAGAAGGAGGGATGCCTCAGGAGTCTGGACCAGACAACAGTCGGTCCAGACGGACTGAAGAAACCCTCCAAAAGGACAGAGGAAAGGCTGTGTGGTAAGTCATCGCCAGCCGGAAGAAAAGTGAGGAGCTGCGGCGCTTTGCTAAACAGCGTGCTGAAACTGGGTGAGCCTGCTCTTTCATTCCTTTTCCTTTTGGACCTAGAAATGTTGATACCCTGATTGGGAAGAGCTATGAAGTAAAGACCCCAGAAGAGAGTTAAAAGCGGCGAGCAATGACAGGATGGGGAAGAATTTTAAGGAAGATAAAAGAACTTTTAAAAATTGAATTTAGACTGACTCAAAGAAAGATTATCTCTCCTACAGGATGTGAAAAAACTTTTTTAAATATAATTCCTAGGGTAAATAACCTATAAAGAATTTAAAAGAAAACTTTGTAATAATCTTTTAAAACCAGATATTGACAGTGTACAAGGACATCTAGTGGTGAAAGGAGATACTACAGCAATTCTAAATAATAAAAGAACCTGAAAGTGTTTGACCTTGAAACAACACCTGGTGTAAACAAAAGTGCCTTTGTGTGAGATTATAAGTGAAAAGACTTTCTACAATTATATCTGTTGACTCTGGATATAAACAAAACAGGAATTACTTGGAGACAGCGGGCATTTTACATCTGTGACTCAGCTGGAGGTTTTGGATTTGGCCTAAAGTAGTTGGCTCATTCTTTTGGGCTGGATTTAGCCTAAGATAGTTGGCTTTTTTCTCTTTTTTCTTTTTTTACTTTGTTTTCTCTCCTTTGAGATATTGGATTTAGCCTAAAGTAGCTGGCTCCTCTTACCGTTTGGATTTTAGCCTAAGATAGTTGGCTGGAAAAATGAGTACATCAAATCTCACCAGATTTATGAAAAATACTTCCTCTGCACCTTCTGTTGGAACATCTAGCCCAACAAACCACAGATCTATTGAAACAATGTTGCAGTATGGCAAAATAAGCACTGCTCAAAATGAGATGCAAACTACATTAAAATTAATTCAAGAATCAATAGAAAAGAACATTAAGAGACAAAAAGTAATTTCGATAAATTAAACAAACAAATCTCAGACATAAAGACACAATTTATTTATTTATTTATTTATTTATCAAATTTATACCCCGCCCTTCTCCTAACGGACTCAGGGCGGCTTACAGCCAGTTAAAACAGATAACTAATACAATAATACTAATTTTAAAATATGATTAAAATGAAATATTCATTATTGGCTGTTTCTTTTTAAAACTATTTTAAAAACCAAATTAAAATACCCCTTAGGCCAGTCCGGCTAGCTGAAATAGCCATGTCTTGAGGGCGCGGCGGAAGGAGGGGAGATCCGGAATCACCCGGATCTCTGGGGGTAGTTCGTTCCAATTTGAAGTCCACCACCAAATGACTGTTAAAAATGAACAAAGAATTCAGAAAATGGAGGATAAATCAGATGATATTGACCAAAAAATGGAAGTACTAATATAAGAAAATGAAAAATTAGAACAAGCAAACCAAAACCTAGAAGGAGCGGTGGCAATCTTAGAAATGGAGAAAGCAGAACACTACTTAAGATTTCAAAATATTCCTGAAGGCAGAGAAGAAAATATAGCAGTTGTGATTATTGATCTCCTGGCAGAGGCTTTGAAAGCAGACAGAGCAGAGATGCAAATGGAGATAGATGAAATATTTTGAATGAATTCAAGTTACGCAAGGAAGAGAACAAAGGATTACCAGATCGACTAGATCTAAATATAAATAATTTTTGCCAAAGAGACAAATTAAAAATAATTTAAGAGTGATAATGGATGTATTGGAATATTATGAATTACATCCAGGGAAACAACTGGCACTAATATTCCTAGATGCCCAAAAAGCATTTGATAATGTTTCCTGGCAATATATGATTCAGCAATTAAAAATAATGGACTTTGGACAGAACTTTATAAACATGATAAAAACAATATACAATAAACAAACAGCGAAAGTGATTGTGAATGGAGACTATACTGAGAACTTTGAGATAAGAAAAGGCACAAGGCAAGGATGTCCATTATCTCCATTGTTATTTATTTTCAAATTGGAAGTTCTAAATTGAAATATTAGACAAGATATAGAAATTAAAGGACTAGAAATAATGGAGAAACATATAAATTACAAGCAACCTTTGGGAAAGATAGAACAATATGGAAAAATGGCAGGACTGAAAATAAACAGAAAAAAACTAAGTAATAGTTAAAAGCCTTACAGATAAGCAAAAAAACCAAATGTCGGAAAAAACAGAATTGCAAATAGTTAAAAAGGTCAAATATCTGGGAATATATTTAACAGCAAGATGTTCAACGATAAAAGAAAAAAAAACGATAAAAGAAAAAAAATTATACAAAACTATTGAATCAAATAAGACTGGATTTGGAAAAATGGAAAAACTTGCAATTGTCAATATTAGGAAGAATTGCTACAGTGAAAATGAACATAGCATTGGGTTTTATATTATTATTATATTATAATAATATATTATATTATATTATTATATTATTAAGCATCTGCATTAACATGGGTAAAAGAATGGATAACTCTTAGAAATAAGGTTGTCTGGAGAAGCATGATTTACAATTGGGGTGGCATGCTTTTTTATGGTACTGGAAAAACATACCAAAAGTTCATAAACCTTTCCAAAATCACTATATAAGAATTGCATTAACAACATGGGGAAAAATAAAATGTAAAATATATTTGAAAATTCCAGGGTGGTTGTCAACAATGGAAGCATTTAGTGAACTTTGAAAAAATCTGAACATATAGAGATATTCTAAACTCTGAAGGGAATTTAAAATCTAAACAAGAAATGGTTTATCATGGTGGGCACATTTACAAATGCAAGTACATATGATAAAGATGTTAAACTGTATGGATTTTATAAGGAACAAACTGTGTTTGATAAAACATTGTTAACTTCTTATGAGAAACTAATTAAGAAAATGTATAATTTTCTATTAACTTTGAAAATGGAAAGCAAACAAGTTAAAGAAACAATGATAAGATGGGTGAAAAACTTTGGATACAATATAGAATTAGAAAAATGGCAAAATTTATGGGAAAGAAATTACAAACTGCAAATGACAATCCCTACAAAGAAAATTTATATAAAATGTTTTATAGACGGCACAGCAAGATTAGCAAAAATGTTCAAAAACATGTCAGATAGATGTTGGAAATGTAAACATAAGTCAGGCACTTATTATCATGTTTGGTGGATTTGTGACAAAGTAAAGAGTTATTGGAAAAAGATACATGCCTGGCTAGAAAAGATGTTGGGAGAACATGTAGATTTTAAACTTTTTTAATTAGGTATAATGCCAGAAAAGACTAACAAACAAAGCATATATTTGATTTTGCATGTCACAACAGTGGCAAGAATTATATTTGCGCAATACTGGAAAAATGAAGGAATACCATCTGATGAAGAAATAATTAAAAAAATACTAGAATGTGCAGAGATGGATAGACTGACTATAACAGTGGTGATGAACCTATGGCACAGGTGCCAGAGGCGGCACTCAGAGCCCTCTCTGTGGGCACGCGCGCCATCACCCCAGTTCTAGGCCTTCAGCTGGATTTTATAAACTTTAGGCCTCCGCTGCTGTGTGCAAAAAAAAAAAAAGGTTCAATCAATCAGTCAATTTCAACTTCTCGCGGGAAAAAAAAAGATCTTGCAAAGTTGGAATTGATTGATTGAACTTTTTAGTCCCACCCAGTCTGCCGTTACTACCGCAGCCACGCCCACCAAATGGGCCACACCCCAATAGGCCACACCCAGCCAATGGGCCACACCCACCCGGCACCCGACGATGCATAAGTGGATTTTGGGTTGCAGTTTGGGCACTCGGTCTCTAAAAGGTTCGCCATCACTGGACTATAAGACTGAAAGAAAAAGAAGAAACTGAATATTATCAAACTTGGGACTTATTTTATCGATGGCTAGAGGAAAGAATAAAGGATTAGGAATTAAATATGTATTAGCGAATGTAAACTCAGACAGCACGTTTGTTGAAAAATTATTACTGAATGTATGGGGGAAAAACCAGTAAGAACTTTTACAAAAAGAAAAAAGAAATCAAGAATCCAGTTGCACAAAGGAGTGTTTAAGCCTAAAAGGCCCAATTTGTCTACTAGATGCTGGGGAATGATTGTATTAAATGCAGAACTGAAGTTGACAAACAACAAACGCACATGTGTATTACTTTCTTCTAAGTGCTTCAAGCTCAGATGGAAAACAGAAGAAATAGTATCATCCATAGAGCGATTTGGTCGATAAGCAAACTGAAGCGAGTGAAATGCTGGCGGGAGGCTAGATACAATAATGTCCTTTATCAGCTTCTCAAAGCATTTCATAAAGATGGATATCAGTGCAACCAGATAGTAATCATTGAGGCCTGTAATTGTGGACTTTTTTGGCACTGGCAAAATGATGGCCATCTTAAAACATGATGGGACAACTGCCTGCTGCAATTAGAGATTAAAAATATTTGTGAGAACACATCCAGGGATGTTATCTGGGCCTGCTGCTTTCCGAAAGTTAACTTTCTGCAGTATTTTCCAGACAGAGGTGACATCAAAGCTAAGCACATGCTCGTCAGGATGGGGCACAGCTTTCCTAGCTGAATACTATTTGAGTGCTATTTGATGCCTCAAATTTTCCAAAAAATGTATTCAGCTCGTTTAGGAAGTCTGTTATCCTTGCATGTCAATGGAGCCACCTTATAATCCGTAATGGCCTGGATTCCTTGCCACATTCGCCTGGTGTTTGTTGGGTCCTGAAAAAAGTTCTGAATTTTCTGGCAATGGGCTTGCTTTGCACCTTTTATGGCACTTTTCAGATTTGCTCTGGCCATTCTAAGTGCCAACATGTTGCTGGATTTAAAATCCACATTTCATGCTTTCAGCATCTTGCGGACCTCATAAGTCAGCCACAGATTTTCATTTGCCCTCACAACAATGCTTGGACACTGACATCCTCTATGCACTTTTGGATATATACAGACATCATGGTGGCATACTCAACATTTATATGTTGGTTATCAGTTGCTGCTTCTTTAAACATGCCCCAATCCGTGCACTCAAAGCAGTCTTGTAATGCTTCTATAGCTCTCTCTGTCCAAACCCTCACCTGCTTTACTGTAGGTTTCACTCTGATTAATAAAGGTTTATATGCTGGAATAAGCAGCACTGAGAGATGGTCAGAGGGGCCCAGGTGAGGGCGGGGAATAGCTTTGAAAGCCTTCTTGATGTTGGAATAAGCAAGATCCAGTGTATTGACCCCTCTAATTGCAAAGTCCACATATTGATGGAAATGTGGCAGAGTAGTTTTCAAATCAACTTGATTAAAGTCCCCCACTACAATAAATGCACCCTCTGAGTGAGTAGCTTAACTGATGGTATGACAGAGAACATTCAGGGCCTCTTCTCTGTTTGCATTAGGGGGGGGGATATACACAGCTGTGATAATGATAACAGAGAATTCTCTAGGCAGATAGAAGGGTCTGCATTTGATAGTCAGAAACTCCACATCAGGGAAGTACAGACTTGAAACCACCTTGGCATTATTACACCATCTGTCATTTATATAAAAGCAGACGCCCCCTCCCCGGGATTTGCCACTAAGAGCAAAACTCGGGTCCATTATCTTCAGTAATAATTAGCTCTCAGGAATTTATTTAGTTTAAGAAAATGATATTCTTTTTGGAGAATTTCTAATAGTAAAACTTTTTTCCAAAATATCATAGGTTTGCATGCTATATGTACATCAGTTTTATTAATACTTTGGTTTGATTACATGGAACTGTGTTGTTATAGTAAGTAAATAAAACATATTTGGTAGCCAAAAGTCAACATAATAAGCAAACTGATATTATAATATACTTCACATTATTTCATATTTTCTAAACACACTGTGCAAAATTTCCTGTGGAAATGAGAATACACTTAAAATAAACAATAAATGTGAATGGCAGGCATATCCATACAATAACTGTATTGGGATTGTGCTTTCATGAAATTTGTTCATCTATAATCTTATAAATATAATAAATATTGGCAGTGTACCACAGAATGCAAAGGAATGTTTGTTAGTTAAGACGTAGATTTAGATGTTGAGAACATCTCTTGAAAGTGTATGAGTCTACCAATACAGAAACACAAATTGAAAAACTATAAATGATACCTCCCAAGTTAATTGTTCTTGAAATCTATCCTTTCAGAGATAAGAGTTTGTGTTCTACAAAAAGATAATTTTGTAAATGTAGACAGTTTGCAACTGAATCTTCTAATGTGCCCTAAGTGAACACATCCACTAGAAATCAAGGCTGGTACATTTAATTTAAAAAAAAAAAAAAATTACTGAATTGCCTGGTTATACAACCCTTTTTCATTATAACAGAAAATAGAGACAAGATAAAAGCACTGTCCTGCAGGATATAGCAAGCGCACAGATATATATGAGAGGGAAAAAAATTAAAGGTATCATTTGCTGCTGCAAGATCCTAGACTGGACAGCCATTTGTTTGAAATTGTATAGGATTTCCTCCCTGAGCAGGGGGTTTGACTAGATGACCTCCAAAGTCCCTTCCAACTTTATTATTATTACTAACATTTTATTTCATCTGATTTACATTCATTACCATTTTAGTTAATCTCAGTTTATAATCTACTAACCTGCCTTGTATTAAACGAAGTTGACTGTTATAATTCGGAATGATCCCACAGGCTATCAATTACTCTTTTTGTGTCAAATTTAAAATATATGTATTTATAATTATATTATTACTTCCGGGCCTCTTCAACTAAAAAAATAGATTGTAGAACTGTCCCGTGCAGGGTTAGGAAACCTAAAGCCGTCTAGAGCTCCGTTTCTTAAACTTGGTAACTTGAAAATGCCTGGACTTCAACTCCCAGGATTCCCCAGCCAACTATTTTCCGCTGGCTCTGTAATTTCAGAACAAAACTGAATTAGACGGAAACTGCCCGGATTCAAGGGATCCTCGTACGATTTTGTAAACTAACCTATAAAGAACTGGAGAACAATTGATACATGTGCAGATTGTGCCTCTAACTCGGGGGGGAAGAGAGAAAATGACGCAAATAGAGGAAAAGAAGCGAAGTTCTTTGAACAGTACTTACATATGAATAGGAAGGAACGTGGTTCATATGTCCCACACCACAGCAAGGACGCTGCCATCTTAATTTGCGCTCCTCCTTCGGCGAGCAAAAGGCCGGCTCGCGCATGCGCAGAACCACCCAATCTGGAGAACTGGCTTGATAGGCTTGATAGAAGTTAGAAAACCTGCGCTCCTTCGGCGAACAAAAGGCCAGTGCGTGCAGGCGTAGAACTATCCCAGTTGCTTTGTAAGGGAGTTAGAAACTGTGCACTCTTTGAAAGGTTGGGTTCAAATGGAGTGGAATCTGAGAAGTTCGAAGAAAAAAGGTAGGTTGAAATGTTTAGCTTGCTCTTCTTCCTCCTTTTCCTCTTTTTCTTATTGTAAAGAGAAATGAGATTCTTCCTAAAGAAATAACCTTCCTAAATTGTTCAAACTATTTTCCTACTTCGTTATGTTTCTGTTCTCTGAAATTACTATTGTACGTTTTTCCTTGCCACGATCATAAGCTATTTTTTTGGGTGCGGAGTTGCCTCATTTTTTAAATAGATTTGAGTACTTTTTTAAAAAAAATAATTCTGCAGTTACAACTGTTAGAAGTAAGTCTTCATCCTGGTTCATCCAAGCCGGGAATAAATAAGCAAACATTGCGACTGCTTTGGGAAGAAGGTTACAGTTTATTGCAGAAGAAAGATAGTCCTTGCAAGAAGCAGCAGAGGAGAAGGGCTGCAAGAAGCAGCATGGGTAGAAGGGCTTTTATACCCCCTCCCAGCCCTGCTTGGAGTAGTTTCCTGTTCCTGCATGAACTTTGAGGCTATTTCTGAGTGTTTTTCTAGGCCTTGATATCTGTGGTTTAATTCCATTATCATATCCTGCTTCCCAGGTGATGGGGCTAATGACTCTTAAGAGCTTCTTTTGTCTTGAGATCCCTGGCTCCAAACTTCCTGATGGTTCCACATCTGCATATGTATAAGACCAGCTACTGCTTTGGGCAAAGAGATGAGGCCAGGTTTGGTTTCTGCTTTTCAAAAAATGCTTTTAAAAATCCTTTTGGTGAACAATATCTTTTTTTCTTCCTTTTTAATATTTCCTTCTCTGGGCTAACTTCCCACACAACCTAGATCAGAGGTCTTCAAACTTGGCCCTTTTATGACTTGTGGACTTCAATTCCCAGAATTCCTCAGCCAGGCATGCTGGCTGAGGAATTCTGGGAGTTGAAGCCCACAAGTCATAAAAAGGCCAAGTTTGAAGACCTCTGACCTAGATGGTTCTTTTTGTTATTGGATCGGTTATAGTATACAAAGTATACTATCTTGGTGAAATTACACAGTCTTATTTATTATCTGATTATACTTTTGTCTTTCCTCTACGAGCTGAATGGATAAAAGTTAACAACATTCACTATCTCTCTTTCCCACTTTATTATCCCTGAAAAATGTGGCATTGCATTCTGGAATAAAATTTGAATCAGGCTATTAATTTCTCTTTCAAAGTTCAGGTGGGAGGCAACAAAAAACAAATCAGACTCAGAAATTTGCACTTCTCTGGAAAAAACTTAGTTTTATATTTTGTTAGCATGAAAATAGCAAAACAATATTGCTGCTTTAAAAAAAAATTATTCAGAGTAGGATGCCATATAAGTTATAGGTTTCTATTCGCCCCTTCCTTTCTCTGCCATTTGGCATTTATTGCGTTAGTTTTTTAAGAATATATTTTTTATTAAAAGTTTTTTTTCTTAATACAGATAGTTCTCAACTTATGACCACAACTGAGCCCAAAATTTATGTTGCTAAGTGAGACATTGGTTAAGTGAGTTTTGCCCCATTTTATGTCCTTTCTTGCCACAGTTGTTAAGTGAATCATTGCAGTTAAGTTAGTAACATGGTTATTAAATGAATCTGACTTCCCTATTGACTTTGCTTGTCAGAAGGTGGCAAAAGGTGATCACATGATTTCAGGACACTGCAACCGTCAGAAATATGCATCAGTTGCCAAGCATTTGAATTTTCATCTTTTGACCATGGAGTTGTCACAAGAGTCGTAAATGGGGAAAATGGTCATAAGTCACTTTTTTCAGTGCTGTTGTAATGTCAAACAATAAATGAACTGTTATACAGTAAGTCGAGGACTTCCTCTATAAAATAGAAATAAAAATAAAGACAATGGAAAAAGGGGGAAGGAAAGGGGACAGAGGTAATAGTCAGGAAAGAGGGAAAAGAAAAAAAATAGCTTCTGGGTTTTTTCTTTTTTATAAATATTTTTATTGAGTTTTATAAAAGTAATAAAGGGATAGGGTCAAAAAGGATAAGACAACTGGAAACATACAAAAAGGTTAGACCAGGGGAAAGGGGTAACACAAAAGTGGGATTAATCCCACAAAATAACATCGCTTCAGCAAGTCTACCAGTCTGGGTTTACATATTAAATCTTAATAATTACTCTATTATTAAACAACTTTCCATATAATCATGTAAATAACAAATTAGTCAATAAATCTCATTCATTTCACTACTTAACAATGCTTAATATTAATTAATTATAATCACTTTAAAATAATAATATATTACATATTAATTATAGTTTACCATATTATTTAAGATCACAAATATACAAAGAAGAAGAAGAAGAAGAAAAAAATAACAAGTTCATACAAATAATCATGGAATATAACTACAAATTATCAATTATCTCTTTAAATTTCATAACCTTTTCTCATTCTAGCGTGTTTCTAACCAATAATAAAATTTTCCCCATGTTTTAAAGTAAATTGTGTCGTCTTTCTCTTTCATTTCTAAAGTCAATCTATCCATTTCTGCACATTCGAACCTGGTCAGATGGCAAATTTTCATTTTTCCAAAATTGGGCAAATATTACTCTTGCGGCTGTCAGCACATACAATATTAAATACTCATTCTCTTTTTTATAATTCAAACCTAATATTCCTAACAAACGTATTCCTAACAAATATAGTTAAATTCTATCTGTATTTTAATCATCTCTTCTAGCCATATGGATCTTAAACCAAAACTTTTTAACATTAGGACATATCCACCAGAGATGGTAATAAGTGCCTGGTTGTTGTTTACATTTCCAACACATATTTGATACATTTTTAAACATTTTCTCTAACCTAACTGGTGTCATGTGCCATCTATAAAACATTTTTATATAAGTTTTCCTTATATGCAGCTGCTTTAGTAAATTTAATATTTCGGTCCCATAGTTTTTGCCAATCTTCTAAATTTATAGAATAATCAAAATTCTTTGCCCACACTATCATTGTTTCTTTCACTTGTTCTTCTTCCATCTTCCAGTTTAGCAGGAATTTATAAAGTTTCTTAATCAGATTTTCATCTGTTTTCAAAAGTATTTTATCTAGTGGTGTCTGTTCTTTGTAAAATCCCATTATTTTTACATTTTTTTCATATCTTGTTTGAATTTGTAAGTATGACCACCATGTTAAATCAATGCCAGTTTGTTGAAGTTCTTGCCTATCTTTAAGTTTTCCTTCTTTATCTAAAATGTCTTTATAGGCCACAAGTTTATCATAGTTGATTAAATTCGGATATGCAAATGCTTCCATTGTGGAAAGCCATTTAGGTATTTTCATATAAATTTTCTTTTTAACTGTCTCCCACTCTGAAAGTAATACATTCCTTATGGCATGAGTTTGGAAGTATTTATGTACTTTGTTTTTCTCGTACCAAAGGAAAGCATGCCAACCCAGTTGCAAATCATGTCCCTCTAAGTAAAGAAGTTGTTTATTTCTCAGTGTGATCCATTCTTTAAGCCACAACAAAATAGTGGTTTGATAATAAAGTCTCCAGTCTGGGAGCCCAAAGCCCCCTCTGTCTTTTGATTCTTGTAGCAGTTTAATTTTGATTCTTGCTTTTTTCCCTTGCCATATAAATCTCATTATTGTTGCATTTAAGTCATCAAAAAATTTCTGGCTTAGTTTAACAGGAACCGTCTGAAATAAAAATAACAATTTAGGTAGGATATTCATCTTAANTTTTCCACAAATTGAGCTTTCTGTTTTTCTGTTAAATTTCTTGTAAGTACTTTAGTCTTTTCCCTATTTATTTTCAACCCAGCCACTTCTCCAAATTCCTCTATTTTCTGCAATAATTTAGTGGCTGTTTCCAAAGGCTCCTCCAAGATAAAAGCCAAATCATCTGCAAAAGCTTGTAATTTATATTTCTGATCTTTTACCTCCAGTCCTTTGATCTCCCCATCTTGTCTAATATTCCTGGCCAACACTTCCAGTGTAAGAATAAATAACAAGGGAGACAGTGGACATCCTTGTCTTGTACCCTTCCTAATCTCAAAATTATCTGTATAGTCTCAATTTATAAGTATCTTTGCTGATTGTTCATTGTAGATTGCTTGAATTGCATTTATAAAATTTTTACCGAAGTCCATCACTCACAATTGATGAAACATAAATTGCCAGTTAAGATTATCAAAAGCTTTTTGTGCATCCAAAAATATTTGTTTTTTCTGGGTTTTTTCAATGCAGTAAGGGTGCAGAAGGTACATAATAAATTTATAGTACAAACTTTTTACTTATATCAAATAGTAACTCCTAGCCATTTTTATAGCAGTAACACACTCGTCAAAACGCAAAATCATTTTTTTCTCTTTCACGCAGAAAACCCAGAAGCAATTTCCAAGTAACCACAAAACTACATTCTTGTTCCTAATTATTCAGTCAACTTCATCATCTCCACCAATTCCATCATTTTTTTTTCAATCCATTCCTCCATTGTGGAAGTTAAACTTCTTTCCACTTCTGGGCATATAAAATTCTTAATGTTATCAACATATAGCAACAAAGTTGCATTTCCCCCCCAATTCTTTCTCTAATAATCCTAGAAGAAAAGTTTTCAGGTTCCATTATAAGTCCTTTTTAAAAAATATTCTGATTAAATTATGAATCCGTTCCCAATATGTCCGCAATGTATGATAAAAAGTACTTAAATTTCTAATAAACATTCCATACACCCTTTTACATTTTTGGTAATCCATTAAATTCCACTGGCACATCATTTTATGGAAATATTCATTAAATTTATAATTCAGCATAAATTTCAGTCCTTTAATCCACATATTTTCCCATTGCTCTAACATTATAACAATTTCAGGTTTGCCAACCAAATTCATGACCTTCTATGGAACCACATCTACATGGAGGGAAGTGTGTAGTGGGGTGCCCCAGGACTCTGTTCTGGGCCCAGTGCTCTTCAACATCTTCATCAACGATCTGGACAAGGGGATAGATGGGGAACTCATCAAATTTGCAGACGACACCAAACTGGCAGGAATAGCCAACACTCCAGAAGACAGGCTTTAGGATACAAGAGGCTTTAGGATACAAGAGTATCTGGACAGACTTGAACACTGGACGCTATCTAACAAAATGAAATTCAGTGGTGAAAAAAGTAAGGTTCTACATTTAGGCAAGAAAAACCAAATGTACAGGTATAGTATAGGGGGTACCTTGCTCAATAGTAGTAACTATGAGAGGGATCTCGAAGTCCTAGTGGATAATCATTTAAATATGAGCCAGCAGTGTGCTGCAGCTGCCAAAAAAGCCAACACAGTGCTACGCTACATCAACAGAGGGATAGAATCAAGATCACGTGAAGTATTAATACCACTTTACAATGCCTTGGTAAGGTCATACTTAGAATACTGCATCCAGTTTTGGTCACCACGATGTAAAAAAGATGTTGAGACTCTAGAAAGAGTACAGAGAAGAGCAACAAAGATGATTAAGGGACTGGAGGCTAAAACATATAAGGAATGGTTGCTGGAATTGGGCATGTCTAGTTTAACGAAGAGAAGGACGAGGGAGGACATGATAGCAGTGTTCCAATATCTCAGGGGCTGCCACAAAGGAGAGGGAGTCAAGCTATTTTCCAAAGCGCCTGAAGGCAGGACAAGAAGCAACGGGTGGGACTTCGTCGGAGGCTTCCTTTGAAGTCTCCCTCCCGGGGCTGCGTTAGAGCCGTGCCGACAGCATAAATCACCTGTCGGGCGGCTTGAAACTCACCTCCTGGGCTAAAGGAGGTGGGGGAGCCGCTCCGGATAGGTGTTGAGCTCCCCAAGTTCCTTGAGGAATTTGGATGAGAGCCCCGCCGGAGTCCGGAGCCATCTCCGCACCCCGGGCAGACCTCGCCGTGCGCGAGACAAGAAATCGCGCTCGCTGCTGCTTTCAGAAGATGTTCTTTTTTTTGTGAGTACTTGACAGCCGGTGCTGAACAGGAAAATGGACTTAACAGGGTTTTAATTTTAAATTTAACTCTGGAAGATCAAAGAGATCTCCCCCATTCGTCAAAGTGAAAGTGAGGAGGAAAATGGCCGCGGCAGTTGTTTTTTTGCAACAAAGAAAAATCTCCACTTTTCCTTTGGTATAGTGAGGACGGACTTTGTGGATTCTTTTTTTCCTCTGACTTGACTTAGGATTTTTGATTTAAAGGACTATTTAAAAGAAATATATAATGGCTTCTAAGAGGACTGGACCTTCTGCTATTCCAAAATTAATTAAAACAACTGTACTTTCATCTTTGCAACCCTCATCGCAGATATCTAAATCTCCTCCCCCCACATCTACTCCCTTCCTCACTTTTCAAAAATTACAAAAAGTGCTTGATGATTATACTGAAAAGCTTATGTTAAAAGTGCGGCAATTTACTGATGACTTGATGAAAGAGTTTAAGGAAGAAATGGTTGGAAAAATAGAAGAGCTTGTCAAAATGCTTGCTGACTCTTTGAATGTAGTAGCTGATAAAGTGCAGGAAGTGGAAACGAAAGCTGAAAATATGAACAAAAAATGTGAGGG
>NW_015386253.1:2754785-2775841 GCF_001527695.2 Protobothrops mucrosquamatus | reverse complement strand
TTTCTTACTTTTGGGGGGAGATTGAAGGATTATAGATGGGATATATTTGAGTGGTAATATTTTTTGTTTAGTAGTTGTTTCTATTTATAAATTTATATTTTAATGATACTATTAATTATATGAAATGAAAATTTTCTTTATGTTAATTAGGAAAGGATTATTGTTTAAATTACATATATAGATATAATAGTGTTTTTAACTATGTGAATTTATTTTTTTTCTTTTTAGTTCGTTTAAGGATTAGGTAGATTAAAAATTAGTATAGTTCTAATACTTTATTTGGAGTTAAAGGGGTGTGTAGATTGTTAGCATTATAATTGTTTTAATTGGATTAATGATTGTAGAAGAATTATGGAAATATGAACTTGATCCTGTATTCAGCTCCGGGAAGCCAAGGAGGGTATGGGGGGAAAGCTAAAGTTAATGTATTGTGTATATTGGAAGATGTATATTTTACAAAAAATAAAAAATTTAAGGAAAAAAAAAAAGAAGAAGCAACGGGTGGAAACTAACCAAAGAGAGAAGCAACCTAGAACTAAGGAGAAACTTCCTGACAGTTAGAACAATTAACCAGTGGAACAACCTGCCTCCAGAAGTGGTAATTGCTCCAATACTGGAAGTTTTTAAGAAGAAACTGGACAGCCATTTGTCCGAAACGGTATAGAGTTACCTGCCTGAGCAGGGGGTTGAACTTGATGACCTCCAAGGTCCCTTCCAACTTTACTACTACTACTATTATTGTTGTTGTTGTTGTTGTTGTTGTTGTTATTAAAGATGCTGAGATTGAGAAACACTAGATTATACTATTATATTGAAATTAAGAAAACTTGATGTAATAAGAAGTAGAAATCTGCTTGGTCCCTTAAAACCTGCATTTTGACTCAAAACAATATAATTCTATGATTTGTCTAAATTATATGGTTACCTAGTCATCTTGTGAGCATTGTTTGGGCTGGATATTTTGATTATTGGCATTATTGGATTTAATCAGCATTGATATTTTATTCTTGCAATGCTCCTATTGTGGTTCCATTGAGGACCATACGCTGAGTACGGCCGGTCAGCCAGCTATGGATCCATCTAGTGGTGATGCTGTCTAACCCGCATTTTTCTATCTTATCAAGTAGTAGGTTGTGATCTACTTTGTCAAATGCCTTACTGAAGACCAAGTAAATTATATCCACAGCATTCCTCTGGTCCACTAATTTTATCACTTGGTCAAAGAATGCAATAAGATTTGTCTGGCATGATCTGTTTTTGACAAACTCGTGTTGGCTTTTAGTAATGACTTTGTTTGCCTGTAAGTGTTCGCTGATTTGTTGTTTGATTATCTTTTCCAGAATCTTCCCAGGTATTGAGGTCAGGCTGATAGGTCTGTAATTTCCTGGGTCCTTTTCCCCCCCTTTTTTGAAGATGGGAACTACATCAGCTCTTTTCCAGTCCTCTGGCAGTTCCCCAGTGCTCCAGGATCTTTGAAAAATATAGTTTAGTGGTTCTGAGATCACATCTGCCAGTTCCTTGAGAACCTTGGGGTGTAATCCATCTTGTCCTGGTCATTTGAACTTGTCTAGGCTGGACAGGTGCTCACTTACCATTTTCTTGCCTATCTTAACTTGTATTTCTATTTTGTTTTTTATGGCACTATTTTTGATAGCTTGGTCTGTTTTTTCCCTTTTTTTTGCATTCGATAAGAACATGATATGCTTCTGTGAGAAATTAAAAGGGAGAAAAAAGTCACTAAAATGTAGAATGTTCTATCGCCAGAGTTCTATATTTTTTTTTAACAGATTCCTTGGCATTAAAAAGTTTGAAAATTCCTGATTTAGAACACAGTAGGATGGAGAGTGATTTTTGTGAGTTTCTCTAACATTTCCTTAAATAATTGAGAACTAGAAATCATTGTGGATTATTGCTAGATCTGTGTCTATCTTTGGCCTGCCTTTTTCAACTTTCTTTTTTTAATGTACTTTATTATTTTTTATAACATTCTTTAGTGCTTAGTAAAAAGCGTGTTGTCTAGATTCAATGTTTAAAAAACTCATGATTAATTTTATAATTCCATAATATGTTAATTAGTGATATATTTCTTTGATCTTCTCTTCATGCAATGGTATTCTTTTATCAACATTTAGCAAATATCATTCTTAAAATTCAATACATATAAAGTTAAATATAAACCTTTTTCTTGTATTTATACAAATAACAGTAACACTAGCACATAACATCTTTTTTTAAAATCTGTTTATATTTCAGTTGTATTTATAGTAATCATCTTATTAAATTAAGGCCTGCCTTTTTCAACCTTCTGAAATGCTTTACACTTTCTGCTAAATCTTTAATGTGAAAGGAAGAGGCAGGAGGCCCAGGTGCCATCTTGTCAGTGAGGTAAAGTAACATGGCAAGAAAAGAAATGTATCTTTGATATCCATTTGCTCATCCAATAAATCAAGCATCCTAAAATTGGTGCCTTCCAGATGGATTGGTATATAAGTCATTTTAGCTTCAAACTGATGGAAACTATAGTCCAGTGCACTTATTGGGGAAGTAAAAACTGCTAATAACTTCAGTGGACAAATTTTCTTGTACATGGAGAAAAATGGAAGTTGGTTTTACATACTCTTAACTTCCTTTATCTTCTGTTTCTTGTTTAGTTTCTAAAATGCCCAGCCAAGGCCATAAAACTACAAAATGCACTTCTGTTTTTTCAGTATGCACCCCAGTCAACGATTCTTCATGTTTTCCAATCTCGGTAGACTTCAGTACACTAAGTAGGGGTCGACTACAAGTTTATTGTAAAGAGCTGGGTCTTCGTGCCACAGGAAAGGTGAGAGAAGATTGTTCCAGAGTTCTGTCTTATTTTCTCACCACTATTGATTATTATATGAGAATCTGTATTTGCACAGTTGCAAACTCCTATGTGATTATTTCTTCCATTGAAAAAATGTCTGTTCATTGAATTGTTTATTCAAAACCAATTGCAATCACTCTTTTATTTTGCATTATATTTTTATATCAGCTTTCTCCAACTCAATCTCATTTAGATACGTTGGATTATGGTTATTGCTTTATTTATTGCATTTGTATACCTTGTGCTCAATATATGCATTGTGGCTTTATTTGAACTAGTTTGTTAGACTTGTTTAACAAAATACACTTGGAATTAGTGGGAATCCATCTGTCTTTTAGATTTGATAGAAGAGTTATTTCTATGAAACATAGGTGGGTTCCCTCATGCCTGCAGAACCCCATCAGCTTTGACATTGTGAATTGCCAATAAGTTCTTTCCCCTCCTTCTGATCCTGCCAGCAAAGGTGTCTGATATCACTCTGAGGATCATTGAAGCTACTGAACTGCCAGATAAATGTAATCATTTCATGAGAGGACTAAACTCCTGACATTAATTCTTACATCCTCCTATTACTGCAATTGTTATTTTTTTCTTCTCAGAATGTTGAACTTGTAGAAAGGCTGGAAGAGTATCATAAAAAATCTTCATTGAAAATCGCTTGTAATAAAGAAGAAACAAACAAGCCAGAAGAGAAATCTGACAGTCTTGAGGTTAGTTCCAGATATAGGTTGATGGGATTTCAGGAGGGAGACTTTATTTATTTGTTAAATTTGTTTGCCTCCTGTCTTGCTGTGGGGCTACTCTAGGCGGCTTACAATAATAAAAAGGACGAAAAATAAAAGGAGTGTAAACAGAACAGAAGTAAAATAATAGAACAATAAAATAAGCAATGACAAAGGAACACAATGAGAATAATACATCAATATGATAACCAAAAAGATGGGTAGGTGGAGAGCAGAGAGTAAGCAGGAGGGTGGGGGTTGAAATCTGTCATCAATCTAGCAACCACCTCTAGTGTGGAATTCTCTCATCTGGTCCTCAGGCCAACCAGCAAAGCCATATCTTCAGGCTCATGTGGAAAAATAGGAGGATATGGGCAGATCTTCTTACCTTACAGCAGTGGTTCTCAACCTTTTTAATGCCGCAATCCCCAACCGGTCGTAAGTCGAGGACTAAACTGGTCGTAAGTCGAGGACTAAACCGGTTGTAAGTCGAAGACTACCCAACCGGTCGTAAGTCGAGGACTTTCCCTGCCCGGGAGCACCGCGCATGCGTGGTTCCGCCCCCTGTGCTGGCCGAGGCGTAGCTGGCAAGCGGCAGAGACGGAGCAGGCCGACCACCAGCTGGCCCAGCTCAAGGGAGGTAAGGCACCCGCCGGAAAAGGGGGAAAAAATGGCGGACAGCCTTGCTTGGCGACCCCTGTGAAATGGTCGATCGACCCCAAATGGGGTCGCGACCCATAGGTTGAGAACCGCTGCCTTAGAGAGTAAGCTGTTCCAAAGGGCAGGCACTCTAGCAGATAAGGCTCTTCTTTTGAATCCTGATATTTGAAGTATTTTGACTGACAGGATCTGAAGTAGATCCTCGCTATTGGCTCTAGACGAAATACTACTAGAAAGAAGAAATGATTAGAAAGGAAGTTGGTAGAAATAATAACTTTGCTTAGAAGGACCAGGGCTTTTTGTTGTCATAGAACGCCCAGAGCGGAGTTCCGGCACCTTTTTTGGATGGAACCTTGTAGGGTAGGCAAGGCGGGTTGTATGATGTGTGTGAGTTCTGGCACTTTTTTTTTTTTTTTACAAAAAAAGCACTGAGAAGAACAATACCTGGCAACTCTAGGTGAGGAAAAATCAGGGTTTTTTTAAATAATGGAGGCAGACTTCTAGCTATAAATTTGTGAAAACAATTGCCATTTAACATTGGTGACATTTTATTATATAGATTGGTAATCTGCCTTAGCAAAAGGTAGCTACATATACTGCTTTCTGAGATAGTGAAAATAAGCCTTTCCATGAATACATATTGATAAATTTCTCATGATTGTTTCTGACTATAAAAGTTTCATTTAGCTATTTTATCTCTGAATAGTAAAAGATGGTAGTGAGCAATAAAATAGCCTTTTGCCTTGATGTTCTATCTGTGAGCATTCCAAATGTAGCTACGTATCTTTCGCAGAACAAATGATTTAGAAAGTCTATTCTATAATATTGCTAATTCTGATATCCATTTGCCCTTCCAGTCTCTTACAAAGACTGATTTTACAGACATGACCAAGAATATAGAAACAGACACCTCTGAAGAGAAAACAGGTAATCAGATCTTGGGTGGTAGGAAGAAGGGAAGGAGCCAGGGCAGAAATGAAAGCTTAGGAATAATAATGTATTGGTTGAAATAATTTGGGACTGTGTTCAAAATGATTAGATTCCACAGAACAGAATTAAGGAATACTAATAATACCAGATCTTGAGTCAGCCTTATTTATCTTTTAGATATGATCCGTGGTTGGTGTGTGGTCCATGGAGTGCAGTACTTTCCAGAATCCAGCTGGGTTCCTTTGTTACTTCACAGAGGCTTGGTTTGTGTCCAGGATGGAGAAAATATGGTCCCTTTTCATCTATCACCATCGAATATTCCTGTACCTGAGGGATTGTTGGACAACTATGTCTGCGTGGACTGTGTGCTCAGGTACAACTATCTACCCTCCTTATGAGTCCTCCGTTTCAAGAATGGAAAATGAACTTCTGATATACTGTTCTCAGCATCCTTTCTTATTGTCTGTGGGTGCAAGTGCAGCTGTTGAGATTCTAGTTCAGTGCTTGCTGTTTAATGCCTTACTGATTTATTATAGGAACCAAGAGAAACCAGAGAAAGATTCCATATGCCAGCAAATCCAAGAGAAAAGTGATACAGCTTATACATTCCAGACTGCTTTAAAAAAGAGGAAAACCACCTCTTCTTCATTCCTTGCAACTGATGGTGCTAAAGAAAAAAGAAGGTGAGTTGCATGTTTAAGGAACTACCAATCTCCAGAGTATTTGTAGGTTAGGGATTATAGTGATAAACATAATAAACCTTAACTTAATGGACCATTTGTGGGAAGTAGTGTGCATATAAGCAAAATTGCCCTTAGGTATAAATTTATCTAATTTGCATGAATTATGTCATTTACACAATTATATAATAAGTTACATCATCTACATATTTATTCAGATATATAAATTGCATCATTTACATTTCTAGGCTTAGGAAACAAAATAATTTGTTTGCAGATAAATCCAAATTAAAATGTAGTTTATTATGATATTGGAACTTTCAGTTATTTATGAATACTAGTGTATTTTTTAAAAAAAAAAATCAATGAAAAATTGAAATGCATATAAAAGATTGTTTGATTTTTGTTTTATTTAAGAATTAAAATAAGGATTTACTTTTTATCAGAACAAGAATATCATGCTGATAACAGCATCCTAACTATTCTTTGCCTCTTTCCTACTCAATGGAACTTATATATGGATAAAAAGCAGTCTTGCAGTCTCCAGGTTTGAAGCTCACATAAGTATCTTAAATTTGTTCAAGGAAGATTGAAAATATCATCAGCGCTAAAAAGAGAAAACCACCAAGATTGTTAGATTAGTGTTGACATATTGCTGATATTATACTGATATTGCTGATACTATAGAAAGGAAGTTGGTAGAAATAATAACTTTGCTTAGAAGGACTAGGGCTTCTTTTTGTCATAGAACGCCCAGAGCGGAGTTCCGGCACCTTTTTGGGATGGAACCTGGTAGGGTAGGCAAGGCGGCTGATAGTAATATCGCCTATTTCTGTTTTTAAAAAGCAAATACAGATTAGGAAATCAGATAAATCCAGTTGATCCTGGAGGCTTCTTACTGCTTACTTTTCCTCTAACTACTCTTGCCCTAAAAAAAGACCTGCTGTATCCTGCTGTTTTTCAACCACAAATATGTCTTCTGAAATGTAGGTAGAATACTGTGAATATTATAAATATTGAAAGAATTACACCATCTATTACACCATCTATTCTGTTACATTGAAAAAGTTGTATTTTTGTTTGTCATTAAAATTTTATACTTTCAAATACTGGAGTTTCATAGTGATTCCAGTTAAAACATATAAATGACTAATTATATTAAACTAACGTACATTAGTTAGTTTAAAAACCTGTTCAACAAAACACTTTTTACGCTCTGAAATGTCAACAAGAAAGTTGAGTCCCTGAATTTGATTAGGAGCACATTTGACAGACCAGGTGGCTGTAGAGTCAAGTCACTCATAGCTTAGGTGACCCACTCCAGAGAACTTTAATGAACAGGGAGGTTGAGGATAGTAATGATGATATCAGATAATCATTCTCTAAACTAAAATGAGCTTAGGTAAGCATTTTTTGTCCTGAAATATTTTTTTTTCCTGAATTAGATACATAGACGGTGGAATACGTTTACATGCATAATCCTCAATTAATGACCACTTGTTCAGCAACCATTCAAAGTTAAGATAGCACTGAACTAGGAGACTTGTTTGTTTGTTTGTTTGTTTAATTTTTACTCCATCTTTATTTCTTTATAAGTAACTCAAGGCAGCAAATGTTACTAATACTGCTTCCTCCTCCTATTTTCTCCACAACAGCAACCTTGTGAACTGAGCTGGGCTGAGAGACAGTGACTGGCCCAAAGTCACCCACCAGATGTTTATTACTGCTCCTTGTTGTTATGGCCATTGTAGCATCCCTGCAGGCAAAACAATTGCCACTCAAACTTTTGGCAACTTGCTCGCAGTTACGATAGTGGCAACATTCCATGGCTCACATGATCCCTCATTGTGACCTTCACTGCCAGCAAAATTAATCAGAAAGCTGGCAGGTCAGAAATAACTGCCACATGACATTACGCTTTATGATCACATTACTTAGCAACTGAGCTGCCGTTCCTAGTTACCAGCAGCCGTGAATTGTTAAGTGAGGATTGCCTATATATAAAATGTTTATGCAGCAGAACATGATACTACAGATATATATGTTATCCAGGAGAGGATAAGATATAAAGCAAATTCCAGATCCTTTCAGTCACCATTTCTCCTATCACATTCTTAACTTAACAATAAGTCAGGTGTTTGTTTTTATATACAGGGGAATAATAATTAGAAAGGTCTTATTTTACAGTAACTTGGAGGAATGATATTGCATCACTTGGCTAATACCTCTTCTTTCACATTATCCTTTACCTGCAGAACTATAGAGATTAGAAAGCTATACCAGCCCCAAGAGGACCAGGCCTATGCTCAGCGGGTAAGTGTCAAGCAATGAGGGGGAGGGGAAGGTGTTACTAAGTCCTCAGTAGTAGCATTCTGCTTGTATGGCTGCTTAGGGAAATTCACTAAAACAGTGGTGTTGTGATTTAAAAATGGTTTAAATAAATTCATGAAGAATATCAGTGATCATTAGTCAGGAAAATATATTACTTCTAAATCAGGCAATAAAACTCTTCAGTATTGGTTCATTAGGAAGATACTTGAGAAAGTGTCCTTTTGTTTTTGTGGGCTCCTCATAGACTTCTCATTTATTTATTGGGTGGCACAAATTTGATCCAATATTGTGAGGCTTTTAGGGGTTTCTCTTTCATTCCTAAACTTGACTCTGTCCCATATAGGAATATGTGTCTAAGATCAGCTGTTCCTTTCTCAAATATTTTCATCATTTTAACCAGTAATCTAGTTTGGTTGATTTGCAGGTAGGAAAGGAAGAACCTTCAGTATCAGATATGGATATAACTCATTTCCCAAAGGCTATTTGGATAGCCTAATAATTGATTAATAATATAACCTAATAATCACTTCCCAATTATTAGGAATATATAGCCTACTAATAGCCTAATATCATATAGCCTAACCATCGTCTAATAATTACTTCCCTCCATGTAGATGTAGTATCATTAAGGACTATGCATTGTGTAACTAACTGACAAACCGTACACAAGAGTGGTCATTAATGGTACTAGATCCACATGGAGGGAAGTAAGCAGTGGGGTACCACAAGGTTCTGTCTTAGGCCCAGTACTCTTCAATATCTTCATAAATGACTTAGATCAGGGATTGAAGGGGAACTCATCAAATTTGCAGATGATGCTAAATTGGCAGGAATAGCCAACAGAAGACAAACTCCAGATCCAAAAACGATCTTGACTTGAACAATGGGCCCCATTCAACAAAATGAAATTTATTGTAGAGAAATGCAAGATTTTATACTTAGGCAGGAAAAGTGAAAGATATAAGTACAGATTATGTGAAACCTGGTTCAAAAACAGTAACTATGAGACGGATCTTGGATGGGCGATCACTTAAATATGAGCCAGCAGTGCACTGCAGCGGCCCAAACAGCTAATACAATCCTTGGTTGCATAAACAGAGGCATAGAGTCAAATTACATGAAGTATTAGTACTGCTTTATAAAACCTTACTAATACACTTGGAATATTGCATCCAGTTTTGGTCACCACATTAAAAAAAAGATGTTGAGACTTTGGAAAAAGTGCAGAGAACTGCAACTAAGATGATTAAGGTCACAGAAACTAAAACATATGAAGAACAGTTGCAGGAATTGGATATGGCTAGTCTAGAGAAAAGAAGGATTAGGAGTGACATGATATCAGTGTTCCAGTATTGGAGGGGCTGCAATAAAGAAGAGGGAGTGAACTTATTTTCCAAAGCACCAGAAGGGAAGACAAGATGGATGGATGGAAATTATTCAAGGAGAGATTCTACCTGGAATTAAGGAGAAACTTCCTAACAGTGAGAACAGTTTAATCAGTGGAACAGCTTGCCTTCAGAAATTGTGGGTGCTTCGTCGTTGGAGGTTTTTAAGAAGAGACTGGACAGCCACTTGTCTGAAGTGTTATAGTGTCTAGTGGCTTTTCAACCTTTTCACCCATTGTACCACTTTTAGGATATGGCAATATCCGAGTACCATCAGTCGCCTAGCAAGGTGTCAAAAACTTGATGATCCCCCCCAAAAAAAGGAAAAAAAGTGATAAAGTACAGATACTCCTCACTTACAACAGTTCGCTTAGTGAATGTTCGAAGTTACAACGGCACTGAAAAAAGTGACTTATGACCATTTTTCACACTTATGACCATTTCAGCATTCCCAGGGTCATGTGATTTACATTCGGATGCTTGGCAACTGATTCATATTTATGATGGCTGGAGTGTCATGTGATCCCTTTTGCAATCTTTTGACAAGCAAAGTTAATGGGGAAACCAGATTCACTTAACAACCTTTTATATCAGGTGTCAAACTCAATTTCATTGAGGGCCGCATTAACATTGGTTACTGTCGGGGGGGGGTGTCTTCCTTTTTCCCTCCTTCCCTACCTCCCTCCTCATTCCTATCTCCTTTCCTTCTTCCTCTTCTTTCCCTCCTTCTCATTCCCATCTTCTTCCTTTCTTCCTTCCCTCCTTCTCATTCCCATCTCCTGCCTGCCTGCCTGCCTGCCTGCCTGCACGCGCTGATCCTGGCACTTCTGCTGAGCCCTGACAGCTGATTGGCACTTCTGCAGAGTTGTCAGGGTTCAGCAGAAGCGCCAGGATCAGCACCGGGCTCCAGCTGATCCTGGCGCTTCTGAGCCCCGCAGAAGCACCAATCAGCTGGAGCCTGGTGCTTATCCTGGTGCTTCTGCTGAGACCTGACAGCCCTGCAGAAGTGCCGATCAATTGGAGTCCAGTGCTGATCCTGTTGCTTCTGCTGAGCTCCGCAAAAGCGCCGATCAGTTAGAGCCCGACGCTGATCCTGGCACTTTTGCTGAGCCCTGCAGCTCCAGCCGTCTCTTGTAGCTGCTTCAGCTCATTCCTCTCCCCGCTACCACTTCTCTAGGATGGTCACGTACCACCTTCCAGGTGCCAATGTATCTAGGTTGAAAAGCCCTGGTCTAGAAGACCTCCAAGGTCCCTTCCAGGTTTATTCTGTATCAAGTATGTATTGAGTCAAACTTAATAATAATAATAACAACAACAACAATAATAATGATGATGATGATGATGATAAAGTTGGAAGGGACCTTGGAGGTCATCAAGTCCAACCCCCTGCTCAGGCAGGAAACCCTATACCATTTCGGACAAATGGCTGTCCAGTTTCTTCTATAAAACTTCCAGTGTTGGCGCATTCACCGCTTCTGGAGGCAGGTTGTTCCACTGGTTAATTGTTCTAACTGTCAGGAAGTTTCTCCTTAGTTCTAGGTTGCTTCTGTCTTAACTTAAAAACTTTTTATATTGTTTAATTAGCAACTTAATGCTAATAATGAAGCCATTTTTCTCATGCAGGTGGATGGGCTCCTTTCCAAGATGGCCAAGGGAGAGCTTGGTATGGATCGAGCTTTGCGTCCTCTCCAGCCCCTCGTTGTTCACTCTCCAACTCCATATGAAAAAATTTCACCTAGTGCTTTACATGGGATGGACTATCTGGACCTTCAAATTCAGAAAAATTAAATAGGTAGGGATTTCTGTTTTGTTAGGCTAGGTATGGCACAGACTTCAGCCTGGAATGGATATCTTTCATCCTTGATTAACAGCTGAGAAATTTCTGATATTGTCTAATACCAAGATGCAAAAAAGGAGCTAGCATGAAAGATGCATGCTGATTTTTTTCGTGGCATTTGTGACATGGTGAAGCCATCCATGCAGGTGTCCCAAATATGCCTCTTCAAAAGTCAATTGGAATTTCTGTGTGGGGTTTTTTTCTGTTGAAAAGTTTTGCTTCTCATCCAAGAATATCTTTAGTTCTTGGATGAGAAACGAAAGGTCTTCAAGAGGGGGGGGGACACAGAAGGTCAGTTGTCTTTGGGAACTGAGAATCTCTGCAGACATCCATGTAGATATTTTTGCTTTTCAGTTGGCTTGTTGCAGAGCTTGTGCTGTTTAAGTGTGAGAGGACATGAACAGCCCAGTGTCTCTTCCATGACTAAGGGAGAATTAGAACCTAATGTCTTTGCTCTTATATTCATAGTGATTTGAATCTTGTTACTTAAAAGGAAAGGAAATGTGTGGCTACACTCTGTGAATAATACAACTCTTGTAATTTTTGATATTGAATAATAAAAAACTATATTTTGAAATACTTTTTAAGTGGTAACTTTAGTGTTCTTATTTCTCATGTCTTGTTACTGTTGATCCTTTCAACAAGCTCCTTTGCTGAGGATAGCCTTTGACAATACTGTAACTCAGAGTCTCATTCCCCTTCAGTCCTGGAAAAAGAAGAAAATGTTTTTTCTATGGTTTTCCAAATAAGTTTTTATTTCTTTTAATTTGATAAGTTCCCAAAAAACAAGTATAAAAAGGGCCCTCAATCTGTCTTTTCTTTTTTCATCCCTTTCAGCTAAGCCATTTTCCAATTCATCAAGCAAGCTTAGGGCTACCCAGAAAGATAATTCTCTTTATGTCTATTCCTTTCTCCCTCTTAAATAAGAAATCTTTTCTCTTTCCTTTCTCACTAACAAAGCAACCTCTCTTGCTTTATATTATATTCCCTAGTTTGGAGTCTAGTTTGGCTGCTCCTCTTACATATGTCTGCATATGTATTTATGAATGCTACATTTTTAAGAGACATTTGTAAATCTCTAGCTATAGTATTTCTTTGCTATAGCAAGAAGCCATAATGTTACATTTTTCTGCTTTTTCCTTGAATTTACTTGCTTCTCCACCTTTGAACTAACTTTGTCTTTCTCTCACTGAACTAAATTCATTAAATACCGTGAACAGCTGAAGATTTCTGTATAATTGCTATTTGCATCTCACTGGATACGAAGTATTAATGGCTTTGTATGCTATTAGCTTCAATAATTATTTAATACATTTTATAGATTAATTATTAATTATGGTTTCATTTTTTTTCCTTCTAGAATGCATATACCTGTTTAATAACCCATTGTGGTCAGGTTCTCAACACAACTGGTGTTGTAGAAAAATTTACTTTGTATGACTATGATTAAGCAAATATATCTTAGCTGTTTTATAAACCTAGCCTTCACTTAAATTTGTGAACTAAATTATTTGAGGATTTGCTTGTTATCTTATTTTGTTGAGCCCCATCCACCTCAAGAAAAGTCTCCCTTAAGCTTTACTGGGGCAGAAGAGGGAACAGCTGAGAGCAAAAACTATTATTGACTTCGAACTGCCAGCTGTCATTGGAAAATATAGTTATAGCAGGAGGTTTTAAGAATGACAGAGCTCATGACAGAAATTGCTTGATAGAAATTGGCTACTCTCCTAGGAGAAAGCATTGTATGGAAAAGGTCATTAAGCTAAATTTAGAGTTGAAAGCAACTGTTGGATGCTAAAATGAATTTGGATTCAGATGGGATTTATAATATAAAAATAAACTTGGTAAGGTTAGTGCTTTCCTGAAATGATTGTTACCCAAATTCTTATCTCCCTATTAATTATTGAATGTCAGTACTTCTAATAAATCACCAATTTTCATTAATAAAAGTCTCTCAACAGCTAAAATCTTCTGCTAAATATCCTGGCATTCTCAACCAAGTCCTCTCCTTAGTGGAATATGCATATGCAAGTGAAAAAACCTATTTGGCCAGCCCTTGTCTCAAGTAGAGAAGTGATTAAATGGGCAATTATACATTATATTTCAGTAATTAGAATGAATATTATTCATCATAACCTTCAGAATTTGCATTTATTTGTTAGTTTTAAACCTGCTCTGCATTCAGGAACTACTGGTTCTTAAATGTATACTATATATCATGACTTCTTTATATTTAATCACTTTTGCCTACAGTTGATGACATTACATGCACCTTAAGACAAATTGTTAGCACTGACTGAGTTCCTTGTCCATCTATTTTTAAACCTCATTAAAATATTATTAGATGGCTAATTATTGGATGGCTAATCTGTAGCAAAGCAAAACACTAGTCTCTGATACCATCTTTCATTCTAAGAAAGTTCCCAAAACATTCTTAGAAAACAAAAATAGTGGATGATTGCAGATTTTTTAAAAAAGCCTTCAACCAGGGGCAGTCTACCCATAAAGCAAATTAAGCAGTTGCTCAGATGCCAATTGTGCAGTTTGCCTAGATTGACAGTTGTTGTTGTTAATTGCGAAGTCGTGTCCGACCCATCGCGACCCCATGGACAACGTTCCTCCAGGTCTTCCTGTCCTCTACCATCTACTGCTTCAGTGACTCCATCCAGCCACCTCATTCTCTGTCGTCTCCTTCTTCTATTGCCCTCAATCTTTCCCAGCATTAGGCCCTTCTCCAGTGAGTCCTTCCTTCTCATTAGATGGCCAAAGTATTTGAGTTTCAACTTTAGGATCTGGCCTTCTAAAGAGCAGTCGGGGTTGATCTCTTCTAGGACTGATCGGTTTGAACGCCTTGCAGTCCAAGGGACTCGCAGGAGTCTTTTCCAGCACCATAGTTCAAAGGCCTCAATTCTTTGTCGCTCAGCCTTTCTTATGGTCCAACTTTCACATCCATACATTGCAACTGGGAAAACCATGGCCTTGACTATACGCACTTTTGTTGGCAGGGTGATGTCTCTGCTTTTTAATATGCTGTCTAGATTTGCCATAGCTTTCCTCCCCAGGAGCAAGCGTCTTTTAATTTCTTGGCTGCAGTCCCCATCTGAGGTGATCTTGGAGCCCAGGAAAATAAAATCTGTCACTACCTCCATTTCTTCCCCATCTATTTGCCAGGAATAGAGAGGGCTGGATGCCATGATTTTGGTTTTCTTAATGTTGAGTTTCAAGCCAACTTTTGCACTCTCCCGCATTAAGAGGCTCTTTAGTTCCTCTTCACTTTCTGCCATTAGAGTGGTATCATCTGCATACCTTAGGTTGTTGATATTTCTCCCGGCAATCTTAATTCCAACTTTTGATTCATCTAGGTCTGCCTTTCTCATGATGTGCTCTGCATATAAGTTAAATAGGCAGGGTGACAGTATACAGCCTTGCCGGACTCTTTTCCCAATTTTGAACCAATCAGTGGTTCCGTGTCCAGTTCTCACTGTTGCTTCTTCACCTACATATAGATTTCTCAAGAGACAAATAAGATGGTCTGATATCTCTTTAAGAACTTACCACAATTTGTGATCCACACAATCAAAGGCTTTAGCATAGTCAATGAAGCAGACATAGATGTTTTTCTGGAACTCCTTAGCTTTCTCCATGATCCAGCGTACGTTGGCAATTTGATCTCTAGTTCCTCTGCCTCTTTGAAATCCTGCCTGTATTTCTGGTAGTTCTCGATCCACATACTGCTGGAGTCTAGCTTGTAGGATTTTAAGCATAACTTTACTAGCATGTGAAATGAGTGTGATAGTTTGAACATTCTTTGGCATTGTCTTTCTTTAGAATTGGAATGTAAACTGATCTTTTCCAATCCTATGGCTACTGTTGAGTTTTCCAAATTTGCTGGAAAATTGAGTGTAGTACTTTTACCGCATCGTCTTTTAAGATTTTGAATAGCTCAGCTGGAATACTGTCATCTCCTCTAGCTTTGTTCTTGCTCAGATTTCCTAAGGCCCATTTCACTTCACATTCTAGGATGTCTGGCTCGAGGTCAGTGACCACCCCATCGTGGTTTTCTGGGACGTTAAACTCGTTCTTGTATATTTCTTCTGTGTAGTTTTGCCACCTCTTCTTAATCTCTTCTGCCTCTATTAGGTCCCTGCCATTTTGGTCCTTTATCATGCCCATCTTTGCATGAGACGTTCCCTTCATATCCCCAATTTTCTTTCTTTTTTTTTTTCAAATTTTTATTAATTTTCAAATAAACAAATTCTAAATACAAATATGGTGTACATTAATAATAAAAAAACATATTAAACATAACCATATTTTCAGAGGTGTTCGGCAGCCCCCCCCTGCATCCGCCCTCTCTTTCACCCTTCCTACCTACTTCCCTCCTCCTCTCCTCCCCTCCTCCCCACACCTCCTCCTCTCTTTCAACTATCCTACACATCCCACCTCCTTCCTTTCCTCATCCTTCGGATGCAGTTTGGGGGTGCTAATCGAGCACCTCCTCTTTAAAAAAATAAAATAAAATACATTATTCTATAACATATTAATACACCAAATTTTGCATATCTCTACCCCCCTCATCCCCCCTTCCCCCCCGGACTTCCCAGAACTGAGTACAGGGATAAGCACATATCATCACATATCTAAATAATACTATCCAAACATAATACAATCAAGTATTAACATACTTTAACTCTATTATACAATAATAAACATAAATATAAAAAATGTATATAACATATAAATTATAATACATAAATAAGAATAATAAAAAATCTAATCAAAAGCTATATAATAATTATTCATTTCATACTTTCTCTGAATATAATCTATCCATCTTTTCCAAACCAAAATAAATTTCTCTTGAGTTTGATCTTTCAAATATGCGGAAATCTTGACCATTTCTGCAAAATACGACACCTTCAGTTTCCATTCATCCATAGTAGGTAATACATCCTTCTTCCAATTTTGAGCAACCAATAATCTTGCTGCTGTTATACAGTACAACATCAGATTCATTTCTTTAAGATCCAAATTTTCCATAATACCGAATAAAAATAATTGCGGTGTAAATTTTATCTTTTTCTTAAAAATCTGTTGGATGTTCCACCAGATCTTAATCCAAAAAGCCTTCCCATCCCTACATGTCCACCAAATATGATAGTAAGTTGCATCTAAATTACCACATTTAGGCTGCAAATTAGGATACATGCAAGACAATTTTGGGGGATCTAAATGCCACCTATAAAACAGTTTATAAAAATTTCCCTTAAATTCTGTGCTTGAGTAAACTTCACATTTCTTACCCAAATTACTTCCCATGTGTCCAGCCAGCATAATTGGTTCTTGAATATTTTGAGCCCATTTAATCATACAATCTTTAACTAATTTTGTTTCAGAATCCAATTCTATTAAAACGCTATAGATTCTCCTGATATGAGCTCTACTTTGATCTTTAATCTGCTTTATCAAGTTCACATCCTCCAAAGTTAAACCAAGCTTTTGATCTATACGCCACCTATCAACCAATTGACAATATGAGAACCAGGAATGGAGAATATTATCTCGTTTCAAATCTTCCAATAATTTAAATTGCCAGTCCTGTCCCCTTGAAGTGAGTAAATCCTTATAAGCAATCCCCTCCAGTTTAACTCCCCTTGTAATTCCTTGTATTGCATGTCCTGGAATTGCCCAAATTGGAATTTTAGAATTTAAGTTATAATAATGCTTCTTCCAAACTCGCAAAAGTGCAGTTCTTAAAATACGAGTTTTAAAAACTTGATCAACTTTCTTGTCAAAAAATAAATAAGCATGCCATCCATAAAATAAATCCCAACCTTCAAGAATCAATATATCTCTATTAGTTAAATTAATCCAGTCACTAATCCAAGTTAAAGCCACCGCATCATAATATAATTTTAAATTTGGGGCTTTGAGTCCCCCTCTTTCCCGTGCATCTTGCATAATTTTAAATTTAACCCTCGGCTTTTTGCCCTGCCAGATAAACCTATTGATACCTCTTTGCCACACCTCCAAATTTGAATCTTTTTTTAAAATAGGTATCATTTGAAACAAAAAAAGAAACTTATGGAGAATGTTCATTTTAACCACTGAGATTCTCCCCAACAGTGATAGCTGTAACTTTTTCCATTCATCTAAATCCTTTTGAACTTTTTACTATTGAAAAGATGTCTCAAAGGTTCTATCATTTCTTCTGATAACATTTTATAATATATTGCTGTTAAACCATCTGTACCAGGAGCTTTACCAACTTTTAATTGTTTAATTGCCTCTATAATCTCATCAGACACAATTGGACAGTTCATCACTCCTTGTTGTTCATCTGAAAGTTTAGGAAAATTTGCTTGCTGCAAATATCTGTCTATTTCAGAAAGTTGTATATTTTCAGAGGCATATAGTTTTGAAAAATATTCCAAAAAAGCCTTTTTAATCAAATCTTGTTGAAAAACTTCTTTACCTTTATAGTTTATTTTCTCTATAATTCTTAATTTTTGTTTCTTACGTAATTGATAAGCCAACCATCTGCCAGGCTTATTTGCATTGCAAAAAGTATTATGTTTCATATACCTCAAATTAACTGCAATCTGATCTGCCATTAACATATTAAATTGTTCCTTCAACATAGCAATAGAGACCTTTAAATTATTGTCCATTGGGTTTAAAATAAGAGTTTTTTCTTTTATTTTAATCTCCTCCTCCAAGTCTCTACGTTTTTGTATCTGCTTTCGTCTTTGCGCAGTATTCATTGAAATTAGAGCACCTCATATAAGCCTTACTAGCATCCCATACCATTGACATAGAAGTGCCCATATTCATATTCAACATAAAAAAATCTCTTAAATGATCTTTAAGTTTCTGCAAATTACTCTCATGTCTTAGTAAAGTCTCATTTAATCTCCAAGTCCTTCTATTTCCTTCTTCAGGTGAAAGTTCCATCCACACAGGACTATGATCTAATAAGGTCCTAGAAAAAATCTTCACTTTCTTAACCCTAGAAAGTAAATCATTAGTTATTTAAAAAAAGTCAATTCTAGAGTGAGAATGATGTCTATCTGAAAAAAAAGTAAAGTCACTTTCTCCTATATTCCGATCTCGCCAAATATCTCTTAATTCCAAATCCTCCTGCAATGCAAAAAAAGTTTTAGGCAATTTAACTTGAGTCAGCACTTTAGAAGAAGTCTTTTTATCTTTCATAGGGTCTATAACACCATTCCAATCTCCCATCATAATAACAGATTTATAATCCAATTGAATTATCTTCTGATGCAAAAGTTTATAAAATTGTTTCTGCTGCTGATGCTGATTAGGTGCATATAAGCCAACAATGAGACATTTCTTTCCATTCAATAAAAACTCAATAAGTACAAATCTTCCTTCTAAATCAAAGTCTATTAATTTTGGCAGTAATTCTTTCTTAACATAAAGAACCACACCTGCTTTTTTCTTCGCGGCTGGAGCAATGAAATGAAGTCCCAATCTAGAATTAATCAAATACTTTTGATCTTTCGAAGTAATGTGCGTTTCTTGCAAACATATAATATCATTTTTATATTGTTTCAAATAATGAAATATTTTCTTTCTTTTTTGTGGCGAATTCAAACCATTTACGTTCAATGTCATCAACTTAACCATCCTTCGGCTTGTGAAGCTTCTGGAGCATTCCTTGTAAATCTGTCATCACAGATCTCTTTGGTCTTGCCCCTCCCACAGGCTCTGAAGTAAATGAATATGTTTTAGGTGCAAGTTCTTTTTGTTGTTCTTTCTCCTTACATTTATAAGCTGCACGGGTCATTCTTTGCTCCTTTGGATCTTCTTTTGCTTCAAACAATTGTTGATTCTGAAAATCTCCTGCATATGGTGATACAGCTCCAGGCAATTCAACAAGTAGTTGTTCCGTTAAGTCTTCCATTCCTTTGGATCGCGATGATGATGGTGAGTCAGCTTTCAGGACCGTTAAGTAAAAGTCTTTAGCCTTTTGAACCGTGTTTAATTTATAACGAGTCCCCACATGACTCACTATAATTCCAACAGGAATATCCCATCTAAAAGGCATCTGCTGCTTCTTTAACTCCTGAGCCAAAAAAGCAAATTCCTTCCTCTTTCTTAAAATTTTTGGAGGTATTTCTTTTAAAAGTATAACATCTTGAGCAGCAATCTGAAATCTCTGCTGGTAAAAAGCCTGTATAATTTCATTGCGACGTGTTCTTCTGGAAAAGTAAACAACAACATCTCTGGGTAATTTTCTCTGGCGTGCAATCCAGGAATTAACTCTATAAGCTTTTTCAATTTCTCCAAAAATTACTTCGGGATTGCACTCCAAAACCAAAGCCAGAGCTGCAGCTATTTCCTCTTTTAATTTCTCCTGTAAATCTTCCTTTAATCCTCTAATCCTCAGAGCATACTCCATATCTCTATATTGTGACATTACAATATCATTTTGAGCAATTTCCACACCTTCTTCTACTTTTTCAAGTCTATCCTCCATTCCTTCCATTTTCTCCACTATTTCATCCACTCGTCCCTCTATGCGATCTACATGAGCCGCAAAACCATGAAAGATTTGCGATATATTCTCACAAAGTTCTTCATTTTTCTTGCTAAGGAGCTCCTCTGTTTCCATTCTAACTTGTTTTACTGTCTGCTTTGAATCCTGCGCCAAAGCAACCTGTAAATCTTTCAGTGTGATAGACGGGGGAGGTGAAGGTGGTGGAGATTTAGGTTTCTGTTGCGGAATTTGCACAACTGGAGAAGAAATAGCTGTTTTAGGCAATGCAGAAGTTCCAATACGTTTAGAAGCCATTCTGCAAACTTCTTCTGAGTATAATTATATATAATTCAAAGCATAAAACAGCAAGTATATAGTTGAACTTTCAGTGAACTTAAAAAAGTCTTTATAATATATCAATCCACAACCGGAAGAAGAGTGAAAGTTTTTCTTATAACACAAAGAAACGGCTCGTCCGCAGCCATTTTCTTCTCAATTTAATTTATGGTAAGTAAGGAAGATGCCAATAAATCTTCTGAGTTAAAGTCTTAATTCAACTAAAATCCAGTTCTGGTCAGTTCCGTCTGTTGATAATTTTACTCACAATCTGAAGTCTCTGTAATTAACAGAAGTGGAGGCAACGTCTGGCTTCGCTCCAAGAACAAAGACATCCCGAGCTGCGGAGATAAATCTGGACTCCGGAGGAGTTCTCACCTTCATCCCCCCAAAATTGCTCTTGGGAGAACTAGGGAACTCTATTCCTATCCAGAAAAAACTTGCTTTCTCTCCTTCTCCCAGGGAGAAAGCTCCGAGCCGCCAAACAGCTGATGGATGCTGTTTAAGCGTACTTTGATGCAGTCCCGGGCGGGAGGCTAAAAAAAAGCCTCCATCGGCGTGGCCGTCGCCATTGGAAGCCATATCCCCAATTTTCTTGAAGAGATCTCTGGTCCTCCCTATTCTATTGTTTTCTTCTATTTCTTTGCACTGTTCATTTAAGAAGGTATTCTTATCTCTTCTAGCTATTCTCTGGAATTCTGCATTCAATTGGGTGTATCTTTCTCTTTCTCCTTTGTCTTTCACTTCCCTTCTTTCCTCAGCTATTTGCAAAGCTTCCTCAGACAGCCATTTTGCTTTCTTGCATTTCTTTTTCTTTGGGATGG
>NW_015386253.1:2745992-2753931 GCF_001527695.2 Protobothrops mucrosquamatus | reverse complement strand
GTTTGCCTTGAATTCGAACTGAGATCATTCTGTCATTTTGGGGATTGTATCCCAGTATTGCTTTTCCTATTCTTTTATTGACTATGAAGGCTACTCCATTTCTTCTGAGGGATTCTTGCCCGCAGTAGTATACCTGATGGTCATCTGAGTTAAATTCACCCATTCCTGTCCATTTTAGTTCGCTGATTCCTAAGATGTCAATGTTCAGTCTTGTCATCTCTTGTTTGACTACGTCTAGCTTGCCTTGATTCATGGATCTTACATTCCAGGTTCCTGTGGAGAAAATATTTTTACAGCATCGGACTTTCCTTTCACCACCAGATACATCCACAGCTGAGCGTCCTTTCGGCTTTGGCCCAGTCGCTTCATTCTTTCTGGCGCTACTAGTACTAGCCCTCTGCTCTTCCCCAGTGGCATATTGGACACCTTCTGACCTCAGGGGCTCATCTTCCAGCATCATATCTTTTTGCCTTTTAGTACTGTCCATGGGATTTTCATGGCAAAGATACTGGAGTGGTTTGCCATTTCCTTCTCCAGTGGATCACATTTTGTCAGAACTCTCTGCTATGGCCTGTCCATCTTGGGTGGCCCTGCACGGCATAGCTCATAGCTTCATTGAATTACGCAAGCCCCTTCGCCATGATAAGGCAATAATCCATGAAGGAGAGATTGACAGTAGTCAGCAGCTAATAAGGTCCACCACTTGTAAGAGAAATGAATGTTCTTCCTTCCTGTGACCTCTTCTGCTATTAAGCTACTATTTCCACTTGGAATGTCTTCAGATGTTTAGTTTACTATTTAGTCTCTGAAATTTCTATCCATTGGTTCTAGTCCATTCTTCTGGACAGTGGTGGGATTCAGCCAGTTTGCACCAGTTCGGTAGAACTGGTAGCTAACTTTTTGTTGCCCAGACCCAGAATGGACTTCTGGAAGCAGCATCCACACAGAGAACCAGTAGTTCACATATTTCCGTGGTGGCAAACCTATGGCATGCATGCCACAGGGAGCACGCAGAGCCATCCCTGTGGGCATGTGCGCACGACTCACCATGGTGAGTTTCAGTGGTTGATGCTCCAAGCCCCTCAATCGGCTGGCCATGCAGGGGAGGAAGGGGGCGAGGGGCTGCTGTCTATCTCAGCAGACCCCAATAAGGCAGAGGAGTTTGCACATTGGCTGCCCAGCCTTATGAGGTGGCATCGGGCTTCCACGATGGACGCCGCTATACAAACTGACGGGGTGGTGACACACGACACCTGGTGCTGCAATGATGGATTCCCTGCCATCGTTGGCCGGTTCGTGACCCCACCTGCTGGGTGGGAAATTAGTGGGTCATCCCGCCGCGCAGCCACACATCGCCCACTCTGGGGTCCTCTCCTTTTCTCACGGCCTCCACCTGGCGGCCAAGCGTGTCACCTCCCATCCTGTCTCTCCTCCTGTCCATCTTCGTGACCAAGAGCCGGCCCAGCAAATGGGCCTGGCTCCCACCCTGCTCCCCTTCGGGTGCGTCGGACCAATCAGAGGGAAACTTCTGCAGCCCCGAAGGCTCTGCGCACCACTTCTGTGTGTGGCCAGTGCGCTGCCTGGCGAAGCCGGGAATGACGGTTTCCCTGCCGTCGTTGGCTGGTCTATGATCCCACCTGCCGGGTGGGGAATCAGGATGCACAGCCCCATGCAGCCCACTCTGGGGTCCTCTCCTCATCTCGTGGCCTCTGTCCAGCGGCCGAGCATGTCCCTCCCATCCCATGCATCCTTCCATCCGTCTTTGCGATCAAGAGCTGGCCCGGCGGACAAGCCTGGCTCCAGCCCCTCTCCCCTTCAGGTGCATCAGACTGATCAGAGGGAAAGTTCCACAGCCCCAAAGGGGGAAGGCGGGTTGCCGCCGCAGCCATTCTTTGCTCTGGGCATCCCGAGTGCAGCCGGCGCTCTGCCTAGCTGGGGCCGGCATCATCACAGTTGCTGCACCTGAGGGTCGGCCTCTTTCTGGCTGCCCAGCCTCATGGGGCGGCGGTGGTGGCAGAGGTGGCGGTAGTTATCCGTCATTGTCAGGCAAGCCAGCCACGCAGCAGAGGAGGGGACGAGGGGTGCCGGGTGTCTAGAGCTGCCTCGACTGCTTGCTGGCCTCAGCAGGCCCCAATGAGGCAGCGGAGTTCGCACACTGGCTGCCCAGCCTCGGGCCGCAGCGCCTGGGCAATGTGCAGGGCTGGGCAGGAGGCGGCGGTGGCAGCCTAATGGACCTGCATGAGCTGCTGGTGGCGACGGCCTGAGGCAGGGCTCAGGTGCGTCGGTGTGCGAGGGGAATAGGCTCCATGTGTGGGCCAAGGGCAAGATCTGCGAGGGGGCCAAGGAGATGACCAGCAGTGACCTGTTCTCCAACTGCAAGCAAAAACAGATGGAACGGAGTAGGCATGTCTGGCGGTCTGCATCACACACCTCCCCCCTCCCCTACTCCACCTGCTGCTGGAAGACTGGCCCGGTATTTGCAGTGGGCTACGGAGCCCCAGAGTGCACTGGTCGAGGGGCTGGCAGGCTGTGGCTGCTGACGGACACTGTCGGCCCGCATATGCTCGCTGGCTTCTTTGTGCGGGGGCCGATAGTATTAGGCAGCAGCTACCCCAGCTCCTGCCTCACCTTTCCTTGCCCCACATCAATGGCACCCCCGCCCTGCCCCCTGCCTCACCTCACCTCGCAGGATGAGCCTCCTGCCCATTGCCCTACCCACCAGAAACCCCCTGGATCTCCCCCAATCCTGCCCAGCCCCTACAAGCATCCCTCCCTATGAGCAACATTGAGGTAGCCATGCCCATCCCAACCATTCCCACCCAGTGGGCCATGCTCACTTGGCACCCAGCGATAAATAAGTGGGTTTTGGGTTACAGTTTGGGCACTTGGTCTCTAAAAGGTTCGCCATCACTGATATATTTGAATCCCACCCCTGCCTCCGGGGCAAAAAAAACCCCAACTCTGAATCAATTTCCTCCCTTTCTTTGAGAAGGGATCTGAATAAATTAAGAATTCATGGACTGGTGGGTATTTATATGTTTGCTGTTCCTCAATAGACCATAGTTTTCTTTGTAATTTTTGTTACTTTGTCAATTGCTCTTTTGTTATGTGGTTTTAATATTTTAATCTTCTTGCTGAAATCAGCAAACATATGCTGCTCAGAGTTCTTTTGATTTGAAGCAGCATTTAAGAGGGACTGACACCAGAACTCAGCAGGATTCAGATTGCTACTCCAGTATAAGAAACATGCAGGTTGATTTGTTGATTCTTGTACAGATTATCTCAAATTGCAAGAAATCAGTGCCACGATTAAAATCTGAGCATGATAATTATATTAACTATTTTTTTCCTAATAGTGGTACTTAAAGGTGTCTTCATTTCCTAGAGCAGAGAATATAATGTACAACTAAATAACCCCAAAGAGAAAAAAAACTAAAATTCAGGAAGCCAACACCTGGATTTCCAAGAAGGAATATAGTTAAAGGAATACAAAAGTATAGTTTTTATACAAATCAACATGCACAAAAGACACCAAAGGACAAGATAAGATTATTCATAAATTGTAATCTGTTCAATACACAACACAGTTGAGTACTGAATGATGTATATTTGGACCATATGTGCCAGCAGCTCTCCTTTGTAAAGAGAGAAAATCTGTCCACAGAGATGCTTATCTTGGTCATCTCTCAATTAAGTAATGGCAATGAGCACCATGTGGGACTGCACTTGAGGAAAATTTGGAATCTACAGTTATCATAATATAGGACAACCAGCTATATTGTTTCCTGGCTCCTTTCAATTGCACCAGTTTTGAATTAAATGTTTTGGTCCTAGATTTATTTCTGAGGTTTTCAAGGATCTATAAAATCCTAAATACTTTAGGATTAGAATATCTGAAATATCACATCTTACTTTTCTGAACCTCAGATTACCTTCTGAAGTTATATTTTTCATAATGGAAAAATAGTTTACATTTATTTATATTGTTTTAAAACATGCTGCTCTCCAAAATTAGACATGTATGACAAGGCTGTCTTGGAAATAGCACTTCCCTTTTCTCCATCGTAGAATTCTTTCCCCAAAGACTTCCCAATCAGAAATAGAAACACACACTTTGGTGATAATAAACAAGGGTGGAGAGGGAGAAAAAGAATTAATTTCAGAGAAATTTCATGTTTAACCTCTTCATTGTAAGCTGCTTTGAAGACAATAATACTGTTCCCTTTGTCAATAGCTTTAAATTGGTGATGCATTGCTGTAATGCCACAGAATCCAAACCATCCTTTCTTCTAGCTAATGAAAGTTCCTCAAACTTTTATTTTGGAACTGACAATGATGGAACTCCAAGGTCTCAGGGAAGGGTAGCCTCATAATATGCCTGTTAGATTCTTGGTTCTCCCTGCAATTATTGAACTATCATATCTTCGCAGCAACCTTGCATTAATTTCCTAAATAGAGCAGAGCGATGGGTTGGTAAACCCTTTACAATAAACCATCCTCTTCAACAAAATCACCCAATGATTGCTGTTGCCTTTGGATAGTAAAACTAATTGTAAAAATAGTAAAACCCTAAACTTTTGTTGTCATCTAGCAGCTACCCAGATTTTTGCAACCCAGATATGATACTCCTAATTTATGTTTTTCTTTCTGTGGTATTGACAAATTGAAATGTTCCTATATTGGAAACGTACAAAAAAGGATTTCAAGTAAATATAGATATTTTGATAGATTACATTATAAACTATTTTCTCATTTATTGCAAGTGGAAAAACTATCCATGGATTTTTGTACTAAAGTCTGTCAGGGAGTTAATCCTAAAAATGAACTGAAAATGGGATGCCCAACAAACCATGGCTGACCAACACAGTTCTAGGATAAATCAGCACGGCCAGCTTGGCGCAGTCAGCTCACCACTGCCAGCTTGCTACCACCAAATCACTTCTGCCAATTCACTACTGCCAAGTTGCTACAGGACAACTCACATTGCAAACTCACCACAGGGACAACTCACTCTGGGTTGCCAGAAGAAGAGCAGGAGGAGAGGCAGGCAGCTAGCCAAGCAGTTGGGCAGAGCTCAAAGTGGTAGCAGCAGCTAGGGGCTTCCCATCAGAGGGAGAGCTGGATGGGTGGGCAAGTGAGCGGGTGGGCAGAATGCAGAGTGATGGCAGAAGCTGGGGTCTTCCCATTTTCATAACCCTTGCTGCCACTGCCACCATGACAGCCACTGCACCATGGTTGCCGCCATATCACACTCCAGGCTATTCAGGGTTCACCCATATGCTGGCAGCAGTAGTATTTGAGCCATTCAGTGGCAGTGGCGGTGAGCAGGGCAGTCAGTGGGGAAGTGGTGGCAGCCAGGTGCATCCCATTTTCATATACCCCACCACTGCTGCTACTGTGGCCATTTAGGGGTAGTAGGCAGAATGGACAGTAGGCAGAGGGCAGCAGGGAGGTGGCAGTGTCCAGGCATGTCCCATTTTCACAGCCGCCGCCACTGCCACTATCACTGTTGCCACTGCTGCAGCTACTGCTGCACCAAGCTCTGGGAGCTCCAAGAGCTCAGCGTAGTGGCAGTGATGTAAAATGGGACACACCTTGCTACCACTCTTTCCCTGCCTCTTTGGCTGTGAGTGTGGCGGCAGCAGTAGTGATGTGGGGTATAAAAATGGGACACTGCAGCTGCCACTGCCTCCATGCTGCCTGCTCCGTCCACCACTGCTGTCCCTGGCCTCTTCAGCCCGGAGCTTGATGGCAGCAGTAGTGGTAGGGATGTGATAATGGGAAGTTCCCAGCTGCTGCTACTGTTTTGTGCTCTGCCCAACTGCTTGCTCACCCACCTGGCTCTGTCTCCGCCCCCCTGCAATACATTGTCCCACTGCAAGTTGGCTGTGTGGAGCTGTCCTGTGGCAACTTGGCTGTGATGAGTTGGCAGAGGATATTTGGTGGTGGCAAGTTGGTGGTGGTGTCCCATTTTGGACCAACACTTGCTTTTCTTTTTCACTGAAATTACTTCTAATCTGTGCAAAGAACCATTATTAGCTGTACCAGTACTTTATTATCCTGAATTTTAAGTCTAGTCACACTCTTATCTCATTCATGTTTTTTTAAGTCTGAACTCTCTAATTGCTTCTAAATTATTATCTCTTATTATCTCTCTTATTACAATGTCATTCTGCTGAGATCAGATGGAGAAGCCATGGGAAAGACCAGATGAGATTTAACAATGCCTTTAAACATTTCATGTTGATTAGAGGGAGAGAGCAGTATGCTTCAGCTGTTGTAGGTACATAAAACCTTCTTTGCACTTAACTCATCCCTATACATATCATCCACAAGCATCTCCCCATCAATAACTTAGAAAACCAGCATTGTGAAATATATGAGTCAAGTCACATAAAGCATTTTACCAGACACATTGCCTTTTTTGGATTGTTTAAAACCCCATTTTTCCTCCTATGGAGTATCTTGTTGATCAAGGCAGAGGGACAGCAGCATCTTTTATCCGGATCATAAGGGGAAACTTTTTTTAAAGGATATCTTCTCTTCAAAAACAAACCAAAACAAGAATTATGTTTTGGTGGTAGTGCAGAATGCAGCTGCACAGGCTGTTATTGGGGGCCCTGGAATGGCCCATGTTACACCTTTGTTCTGCAATGGCTTCTGTTATGTTTGGTGTTCTGTGAGGCATCGACGAGGCAGCAGGTGAACAAACAACTCTTTATTAAAGATTTTAACAGAAGCCTGGATAGCTGCAGCTCCATCCGTATTTATACACTCAGTAACTAGGTGGCAGCCAATAGGATTCAAGTATTAGTTCCCACTTTAACACAAGATAATTAGCATGTAGACAGCAAGTCTGACTCTTAACTGATAGAGTCTTATGACCATTTTTTCAACAATTCCAAGTAATTCACCTCAATACATTACAGCTTCAGTTTGCTTCCAGTTCAAAATATTAGTTATCATCCTTAAATCTTTCACGGCATGAATCTGGGTTATCTGAGAAACCTAAATGGGATTATGTTGCCTCACCCATACTGGCAGGAGGAGCATACTGTGAACTATTTTGGCTGTCATGGTTCCTGCATTCTGAAACATCATGCCCCCTGAGGTGAGATCCAGGCCCACCCTCCCTAAAGGCCTGGAAGATATGGCTGTGCCAACTAGCCTAGTCCACAATGCCAGTGTTGGAGGTGACTAATGGAGTAGATAACATTTTATCTTCTCCCTGTGTATGCTTTGCTTCTTCCTTTTATATTTCAATTTATTTTAACTGAATTTTAAAATTGCATTTTAAATTTATGATCCTTACTTATTGTTTTAATGTTTTACAGCAGTGGTAGTCAACCTGGTCCCTACTGCCCACTAGTGGGCGTTCCAGCTTTCATGGTGGGCGGTAGGGGTTTTGTCTGATACTGAAGCACTTTCCTTTTTTTTTAAATTTAATTGACTTTTTAAAAAATTTTCATAGCATTATTTAAAAACATTTTCATTAGGTTTGCATAAAATTCCCCGTGACAATTTAAATTTCTGAAAATATACTATTTGTATCGCCCGCGCATAAGTTTAGTTCACGTTATGTAAGTGAAATTAAATGGCGCTATAGTGCGACCGCAAACAAAAGAGCCTCGTCTCAGAATAGCTCGCGCATCTCCCCCTACACCACCCAGCTGTAACAGACAAGCAGAGCTGGTAGCCAGCGCCCCCCCAAACCTAATCCACGATGTGCGAGAGGCATGCGCAGACGACGATACACAGCGCAGGCTCTTTTCTTTGCGGTCGCACTGGTCAGTACGCAATTAGATTTGTGAGAGTGAGCACGTGCCTACAGCTTCAAAAAAAATATTGTGAGTCCATGTCTCAAAAAAAGAAATACGCTCGTGGCTATTTGCCAGAGTATCTGAAGATGGGTTTCATAGAATCTGTTGTAAATAAAAAA
>NW_015386253.1:2738789-2744563 GCF_001527695.2 Protobothrops mucrosquamatus | reverse complement strand
ATAAAGTATTTGGTAAGTAATTATTATTATATGCTTTAACTTGCTGTAACTCTGCTTTATAAATTTTATAAAGTAAAGTTACTTCCCTACTTTATAAATCACCATTACTGTGGAACCGGTGGGCGGTTAGAAAATTTTACTACTAACAGAGATACAAAAGTGGGCGGTAGGTATAAAAAGGTTGACTACCCCTGTTTTACAGTGTATTTTAATTGAATGTCTGTAAGCCTCCTAAAGTTGCCTCTGGTGAGATGGGCAGCATATGAGTTAAATAAATATATAAGTGAGTAAGCAAGTGAGTAAATAAGCAAGTAGGTAAGTAAATAAATAACAGTATAGCAGAATAACAGAATATCAGAGTTGGAAGGGACCTTGGAGGTCTTCTTGTCCAACCCCCTGTTCAGGCAGGAAACCCTATACCATTTCAGACAAATGGTTGTCCAGTCTCTTCTTAAAAACTTTAAGCATAAGAATTGGAGAATTCACAACTTCTCGAGGCAATTTGTTCCACTGATTAATTGTTCTAACTAATTGTTCAGAAAATTAATCCTTAGTTCTAGATTGCTTCTCTCTTTGATTAATTTTCATCCATTGTTTCTTGTCCTGCCTTCAGGTACTTTGGAGAATAGCTTGAGTCCCTCTTCTTTACCCTAAGATATTGGAACAATGTTATCATGTCATCCCTAGTCTTTCTCTTCATTAAACTAGACATACCCAATTCCAGCAACTGTTCCTTATATGTTTTAGCCTCCAGTCCCCTAATCATCTCTGTTGCTGTTCTCTGCACTCTTTCTAGAGTCTCAACATCTTTTTTTACATTGTGGCAGCACTTTTTTTTCTCATAGAACACCCAGAATGGAGTTCCAGCACCTTTTTTGGATGGAACCTTGTAGGGTAGGCAAGCCAGGTTGTATGATGTGTGTGAGTTCCGGCACCTTTTTTTGTTTGTTTTAGAAAAAAAGCACCGCATTGTGGTAACCAAAATTGGATGCAGTATTCCAAGTGTGATCTTACCAAGGAATTATAAAGTGATATTAACACTTCACATGATCTTGATTCTATCCCTCTATTAATGCAGCCTAGCACTGTGTTGGCTTTTTTGGCAGCTGCAGCACACTGCTGGCTCATATTTAAGTGATTGTCCACTAGCAGTCAAGATCCCTCTCACAGTTACTACTATTAAGTGAGGTACCACCTATACTATACCTGTGCATTTGGGGTTTTTTGCCTGTTTTTTTTTTCACCATTGAATTTCATTTTGTAAGATAGCACCCAATGTTCAAGTCTGTCAAGATCCTTCTGTATCTTAAGCCTATCTTCTGGAGGTGTTGGTTTCCTGTCAGCTAGGTATTATATACAAATTTGATGAGTTCCCCATCTATCCCCTCATCTAAATCATTGACGAAGATGCTGAAGAGTACTGGGCCTAAAACAGAGGCTTGGGGTACCCCACTGCATGCTTCCCTCCATGTAGATGCAGTTCCATTGTGGACTACATGATGAGTGTGGTTGGTCAGCCAGTTATAAATCCTTCTGATGATGATGTTGTCTAACCAACATTTTTCTATCTTATCAAGTAGTAAGTTGTGGTCTACTTTATCAAATGAAATAACATGAACAGGAGGTTCATCTGAAAATTAGCTGAAACAGTGGTTTCTCATAGCCCTTTCATTTGAGAGAAGACAAGGATATTCTCAGAGAGAATTGAAAAAGATTATTGAAGTCCTGCCCCCTTTTTATATGTGTTGCTGGAATATGCTCACCATCTTAATGCAGGAAATTGTAACTTCAAAGGGGACTCCCCCCAAAATGGAAATAAGGACTCTGCCAGTTGAAAAGCTGCCTGAAACTCTTGTTCCCCAAGAAACAAAACTGGCAACAAAGGTCCTTCCAACAAAAAGTAGGCCTGATTCTGATATGTTTAGTGTTTTAAGATTGGCTCCATGGGTTTAATTGTTGCTGTATTTATATGCTGTCCAGAATCACATGTGGCTATATATTTGCTAAATAAATAACTCATGATCTTTTAACTTCCTCCTGTGGACAACACTTGGAGCAGGTCTTGCTTACTGTTTCCCTAAGATACCAACAAAGAGGAAAAATAACAGCTCTCAAAAGAAATCAGCATGGCTGCATAAAGAACTCTCTGATAAATTGAAAGATAAAAAGGACAAGTATAGAAAGTGGAAAGGGGGGCACATAACTAAGTCAGAATATCAGCAAATAGCCCAAGCCTGCAAAGATGAAGTGAGGAAAGGTAAGGCTCAAAATAAACTAAGGCTTGCGACCAAAGTCAAAAATAACAAAAAAAGCTTCTTTCAACATGTAAAAAACAAGAAAGAAGTGAAGGACATGATTGGTCCATTAGTGGGTGAAAGTGGCAAGAAGGTGACAAGCAACAGGGAGAAAGCAGAATTATTTAACTTAGTTTTTTCATCTGTCTTTACACAAAGGGAAAAAACAGACCAACCTACCAAAAATAGTGCCATAAAAAACAGAATAGAAACGCAAGTTAAGATAGGCAAGAAAACGGTAAGTGAGCACCTGTCCAGCCTAGACGAGTTCAAATCACCAGGACCAGATGGATTACACCCCAGGGTTCTCAAAGAACTGGCAGATATGATCTCAGAACTATTGAACTATATTTTTCAAAGATCCTGAAGCACTGGGGAACTACCGGAGGACTGGAAAAGAGCTGATGTAGTTCCCATCTTCAAAAAAGGAAAAAAAATAGACCCAGGAAATTACAGCCGTATCAACCTGACCTCAATACCTGGGAAGATTTTGGAGAAGATAATCAAACAACGAATCAGCGAACCCCTAGAGACAAACAAAGTCATTACTAAAAGCCAACATGGCTTTGTCAAAAACAGATCATGCCAGACAAATCTTATTGCATTCTTTGACCAAATGACAAAATTGGTGGATCAGAGGAATGCTGTGAATATAATTTATTTGGACTTCAGTAAGGCATTTGATAAAGTAGATCACAACCTACTACTTGATAAGATAGAAAAATGTGGGTTAGACAGCATCACCACTAGATGGATCCGTAGCTGGCTGACCGGCCGTACTCAGCGTGTGGTCCTCAATGGAACCACATCTACATGGAGGGAAGTGTGTAATGGAGTGCCCCAGGGCTCTGTTCTGGGCCCAATGCTCTTCAACATCTTCATCAACGATTTAGATGAGGGGATAGATGGGGAACTCATCACATTTGCAGATGACACCAAGCTGGCAGAAATAGCCAACACTCCAGAAGACAGGCTTAAGATACAAGAGGATCTGGACAGACTTGAACACTGGGCGCTATCTAACAAAATGAAATTCAATGGTGAAAAAAGTAAGGTTCTACATTTAGGCAAGAAAAATCAAATGTACAGGTATAGTATAGGGGGTACCTTGCTCAATAGGAGTAAATGTGAGCGGGACCTCGGAGTCCTAGTGGATAATCACTTAAATATGAGCCAGCAGTGTGCTCCAGCTGCCAAAAAGGTCAACACAGTGCTAGGCTGCATTAATATTCTCCCAACATGTACAATATGTCATACTATTAACTGTCTGGATACTATTCATAAATTTTTGTATCATTTTTATTTTATCATTTATTTATTTATTAATCAAACTCATATAGAAAGTGCTCTATGGCATACAACAGTCCAGTAAAACAGTAAATGACTAAAACAATCATTAGTTAAAACCATTGTATAATAATTATTCAAAATAATTATTCATCTTTAGATATTATACTCATTGTTTTTTGACACACACACACTTTTGTTGTTCAGTCATTAAGTCATATCCAACTCCTCATGACCCCATAGTCCACAGCATGCCAAGCTCTCCTGTCTTGCCATCTCCCATAGCCTGCACCCAAATTCATGTTCAATGTGTCAATGACTCTATCTAAATATATATGTTGTGATTGTAATATGAATTTTACATGTATGTAATTCATTACAGTTGATTAATCCTTCTATTTGCCTGGTTGTTGTTGTTGTTTTAAAAGTCTTTTGGTATGAGGCGCTGCAGTGTTAACAATTGATTGATTGATTGATTAATTGATTATGGACCCTTAATTCATTATCAATTCTTATGTTCAGATAGATAGGTTTTCTCCATGACACTTCCTAACTTTGTCTTTCACGTTTTCCAACAGTGCACTCATTGTCATTATAACTCAGTCCATTCACCTTGCTGCTGGTTATCCTCTTCTCTTTCTTTCCACCTTCCTCAACATTAGAGCCAGAGGACTGCATCTGAAATAGAATAATCTAAGACCAGTCATTTGTACCTCTAATAAGGCATTTGTTGTACCTCCAACAAATCTGGATTGATTTGTTAAATGATCCCTTGGTTTGCTTTCTTGACTGTGCACTGTATTCTCAGGGGTCTTCTCTATCACTGAAGTTCAAAAGTTTCAGTACTCTTTCTATCCTCTTTCAAAATCTTAACTTTCACTTGCACAGAGTCATAGGAATTGCTGTTGCTTGCACTATTCTGATCTTTTGCAAAGTGAATAGCTTCTAAAAATAGATATATATAAATAGCAAACAATGTTTTGCTTTTTAATCATAATATTTTAACTTTCTTTGATAATTGGCTTGCAGTTTTGTGACTTGATAGTACTTCCTTCTTGTTCTGATAAAAAAACATTGTTATCTGATTGTATATTTTCTTAAGGCAGAAAATATAATTTAATCTTAATACACAGTTAATTTCCTCCATTTATATGGTTATCAGATATTTTCTAGATAAATTAGTAAAGGTATGATACAAATACATAAATATAATTATATAAACAAATAACCATGATTTTGAAGTCCAACACATCTGAAAGCCACAATTTTGAGAAGATTATATTATTAATCACCACAGCAAGGAAATCTACAGTACAAAGGGGGTACAAAATATGGACTATCCTGCTATTGGTCCAAAAAAATCCAAACAACCACTACATAGCAATATAAGCTTCAATAGCTTTGTGTTTCCATCTAGTTCTCATTTGGATTTTTGTAGGCCAGTATCATAGCCTTTATTTTAGTTTTAATTCTTTCTAGACATCAACTAACTACTCCATTAGATCCATTTGCTTTTTTAAAGAAAAGCATATATGAATGGGGGGAGAAAATATGTATAAGTAGATTTGCCAATAATCCCCTTGAGTTATATATTTAACTGTGACAATTTATTTTACATCTAATTTTAGATTTTAATTTATATTTAAAAGCAAACCCAGAAGCTGGAATTAGAACTATATTAAAGCTAATGTAATATAGTTCTTTGAATGTTGTTCTCCATTGTAAAATCAAAACACAATATTGTACATACCAAACACATGTGAGAATGAATCTAATTGGATTCTTCTTAGAAGAGAGTTTTTCATATGAAATTATGGCATTTTCTTATCCTACAGTTTCAGTATGAGACCGTCTTCTGCCGCAGATTGCCTCCCATCGACCGGTATGCTCCCACAGAGCGGGCCTCCTCAGGGTGCCGTCGGCCAAACAGTGTCGGCTGGCGACCCCCAGGGGGAGGGCCTTCTCTGTGGGAGCCCCCACCCTGTGGAACGAATTCCCCCCAGAGATCCGGATTATTCCGGATCTCCCCTCCTTCCGCCGTGCCCTCAAGACATGGCTTTTCCATCAAGCGGGATTGGCCTAGGGGGGGATTTTATAGGGATTTTAAAGGGATTTTATAATTTTTCTAATACAGGTTATTTAATATATATTTTAATTTGGCTTTTAGATATTTATTGTATAGCTCTGTTTTTA
>NW_015386253.1:2732375-2738689 GCF_001527695.2 Protobothrops mucrosquamatus | reverse complement strand
GATGTCACCTCTTCCAGATGGTTCAAAATTTTGTTTTTCAGAATTTGTTGATTGGAAACTTTATTATTTTAGTTTAATAAAGCATACAATTCAAAAAGATAACAGAGAAATAATTTCAATAGTAGAAAGCAAAGCAGAGTAAAATGACAGCAAAGAATATCAGACAGCATAATTGTTGATTATAACTTGTGATTTGATGGGAAGACAGAAGTGCAGAGATGGCCTCTTCATTAGTTTTAGTTGATCATTGAATAGGTTTGAAGAGCTCTTCAAATCAGGAGCAAATGTGATAAAAAGAAGGCATATGATAATTTAAACTTTTTTTTTAAATTAATCAGCATATTGTTTGGGATGTATGGAAATATCTCAGAGATTCCTAATACTGTTACACTACTTACTAGTCAAGCTTGTAGATGATTCTACAGTATGTTCTGCCGTGTTGCTACAGCTGTAAGGATGGTAGTGGTGCTATGACAATATAATTGTCTTTCAGTAAATGTAGAGGTGCTTAGGATCAAGTGATATGGTAACTTAGCAACCACTATGTGCTTAATTCTTTCTATTCTGTTTCTCTATACTGTTTCTATTTTACTGGAAGAGTTTTAGTTGGTTCTAAAAGAGAAAAGATGGATTGCCATATAGAGAGCATTTCACTCAATGTCAGTCAATTCAAACATGTTATGTTGAGATTTACATTTCATTGGTATGAGACTGAGAATCTCAGTCCAAGCTCAGATCTGATTGAACCCCTTAGCCCTGTCTGTGGTTTGCCAGCTTTTAGAATCTCTGGAGTAAGAAGGTAGCAGAACTAGCCAAAAATGATTTACTTTAGTAGTTTGAGGTTGGAACCTTCTCCTGAATGTAGATATCTTTTAGAAGCTTTTCCTTGTTTTCCATTTCTCTTTTCATTTTCATTGTCTTTACAGATATTGTAATCCTTGTTTAACATTTCTCTGAAAATCTTTGTGGTTGTAAGATTGAATGATTATCATATTAAATTATCATATTAAAGGATTGTTCATGAAGTCTAATCAATATATCTTATCACTGATTGCATTATAGCAAGAAATGTTCTTGCTAAATGTAACTTCCTTTGTTTTTCATGTCCTAATTAGCAATTTAGTTTTTCATGTTCTAATAAAGTTTTTTATAGTTTTTCCATGTTAATGCTTCTGGTGTACCATGTTCCCCATTTTTTTCCTGTATGATAAGCAGCTGTAGATCAGCAACTAGATGTCCTAAAAGGTTTAATCTACCTATATCATAATCTCCATTAATAATATGAAAACCTCTTCAGTAGCATGATAAGTGCCATCCAAACTATCAGCATTGTATCATGAATCATTTTATATTTTCTATTTATGTGGTTTTCTTGGAAAAATACAGAAATGGTTTACCATTGCCTTCTCTCACGCAGTACAAATTTATGTCTTTGCCATTGTTATCAGATCTTCCTATATTGCTGCTTCCAAATATAAGTAGCAGCTTGCTTTAACTGGGCAGCTGGAATGACTTTTACACCACAGATGATATTGTTGGGAATATATATCATTGATACACACTCCTGATATTCTTTGTGCATCACTCCCAAGAGAACAAATGGGCAGACAGACAGACAGACACACACCAACATGATAAGGCAGCAATAGCAGGATTTGGGAATGGGGAAGGGGGAAAATCAATGAATGAATAAGTTTATGTATACTGTATGTGTATATTGTACATGTATATGTATATGTGTGTGTGTGTGTACGTGTATACACACACACACACACATTTGGATACACACACACACACACTCATGCTCGCACAGATACAATAGAAATCATTTTGCATATATTTTGCATCTTTCCTCCTACTACAATACTAAGTAACTGTTGCAAATTACATTAATTTTTTACAAAAAATTGTAATGATGATCTTAAGGAGGCAGACTTCCTAGCTAGGAACAAATGAAGATCAAAATTAATGTCTGGAATTGTAGAACACTTCTCACCATTTTTTGTAAAGAAATTTTTAAAAATTCATCTTGCTAAATTCAGTAACCAACAATGATATTTAGATGCTTTATATTCTTTCTGACCTTTCAATCCATTCCTGCTCTTTACAATATAGAAACTGCATTATGGAAATGAATTGAGGAACTATCCTATATTTTACAAGGGCAGTATTAAGAACCAAAGAGGTAATTGCTTGACTCCGGAAGTATATGTGTATCAGGAAACACATTTGGCCCTGCATATATTATAGAGCCAAGCTGAATATATTCAGTACCAGAGGATATTAATGTGGTTAACTTTATTGCACAGCATTTTTGTTTTTAATGTTATATCATTTTAAACCACTCAAAGAAATTGTGCAGTGTACAACATTAGCAAAAAGTAAAATAAAAGCTTACTTATTTAATAAGTAAATCAGGGCAATATACAAAAAAATCACAAAAAGCAAATATAAATCCCAATTAAAAAATAAGCACACCAAGATAGATATCTATAGTCAGTCAGTTGGAACTGAAAGCCTGTTGAAATATCCTGTTTTAACCTCTTTCCATAATTACAGCAATAGCTCAATTGGAACAACATAGCTTGAAAACATATACAATGTAATTGAATGCTGGATTATGTTTACCATATCTCAAATCTACTATTTCAACAGAGTTCATGTGACCCCTGTGTGTAACTATAGTTATATTCACAAATTGCACTAAATTATTAGTTTTTTAAAATATATTTTATTAATTTTTTAACATAATCGCCTTAATATTTGGTAAACAGCGTGTTGTATGGGTTTATATTTAAAAACAATCAATAACAATTAATTTCTATAATTCCATAATCCATAGTAGCTGTCCTTGATTTTTCTTCCAATAATATTCTCTTTTATCAACCTTAAATTAGTACCTTTCTTAGTATTTTGATAGATAACCATTGAATATAAACATTTTTCCAGTATTTCTACAACCACATCAATATAAAGCTTCTTTTCTAATTGATCATCTTAATTACCTTATCATAAATCCTGTTTTCAAAGTTCTTATTTAGATTTGTTTTCCCTGCACTAAATTATTGTTTATTTGGTTTGGATAAGTGTGAAAAGTTAACCCAGCAATAATAATTTATAATTCCATAAAAGTTTGTGATAATATGTAAATCAATGGTTAAAGAAATTATACTTACAGCAAAACTGTAACATTTGTTAGCCGCAGAAAGATACTTTTATGTCAAACCTCTTTTGTTTAATGGGCAGAGAATTCTTGCAGGTTTCAGCCATCAAACCAATGATAGATCATTTATTTGTAATGGCAGATGAGAACAACTCACAGTTTAGTGGAATCTCCTGTGATTGTTCTCAAGAGTTGAACAGTGGTATGATACATCTGATCTGATGACAGAAAAGAGAGAGAAGGAAGTAATAAGAATAGTTAAAAGAACATGAATGTCACATATTGGAGATCCAAAAGAGCTTCATAAAATAATCCTAGTGTAGTGAAATTCCTTAAAACAGTTCTCTATCTAGCTCAGGAGTAGTCCACCTTGGCTCTTTTATGACTCGTGGACTTCAACTCCCAGAATTCCTGAGCCAGCATGGCTCAGTATGGAAACCTCTCCCTTTTCCCTCAGCATGGCTGGCTCAGGAATTCTGGGAGTTGAAGTCCACAAGTCATAAAAGAGCCAAGGTTGCCTACACCTGATCTAGTGAACCAGCACACACTTCTCAAGAGAAAAGATTTATCAGGTTTAGAAAAAGGATTTAAGCAGTAGAAAATAAAAATTTAGAGCATTGTTTCTCTACTTTGACAGCTTTAAGAAGGGTTGACTTCAGTATTCTGGTAGGGGAATTCTGGGAGTTGAAGTCCATACATCTTAAAGCTGCCAAGGTTGAGAAAGACAGCTTTAGATAAAAAAAAATGAAGAAGAAATACAATCCAACAATGAACAAGCATGGTCAGTGATCCTAGACCACTGGTGGCGAACCTATGGCACGCGTGCCAGAGGCGGCACTCAGAGCCCTCTCTGTGGGCATGCGCGCCGCCGCTGCCAGCAGCTTGCACAGGTCCATTAGACTGCTGCCGCCACCCGGAATGGCAGCCCCACCCAGCACAAAGGAGGCAAAGCGACCAGCTAGCAAGCTCGAGTAGAGATGGTAGAACATGCCCACGCTCAGGAAGCCAAAGGCCAAGCAGAGAAAGCCGGATCCTCATCGGTGCCATGGTTCCCCGTCCCAGCTAGGATTGTGTGCCTCCTCCCATCTATGCTGGGCCTCCTGCCCACCATCCCACCCACCAGAGACCCCCTGGATCTCCTCCAACCCTGCCCGGCCCCCACAGGCATCCCCCCCATGAGCAACATTGAGGTGCCCATGCCCATCCCAGCCACCCGGACCCAGTCTGCCATGACAGTTGCAGCCATGCCCACCCAATGGGCCATGTCCACCCAGTGGGCCACACCCCCATGCCCCCAAGGGCACCACAGTGCTGATGTGGTCCTGGCACTTTGCGATAAATAAGTGGGTTTTGGCTTGTGGTTTGGGCACTCAGTCTCTAAAAGGTTTGCCATCACTGTCCTAGACTGCTGACTAATCACTATGCAGTAAGTATGAGTATCCTAGAAAAGAACATTTCTGACTAGCTGGAACCCTGAATATAGACACTCCATTTTATGACATTTTTTTTGCAATTAGAATACATTTGATATTCCGATTCTTCATGGTTCAAAGGTCTTCATAAACATCTTACTGATATGAGAAATATTCTGTAAGGGCAGACAGTTATGACTGAAATATTATGTACAACTTGCTTTTGCCTGGTTGTTTGATAAGTTCAAGCTGAACAAAGAGCAAAATTATCTGCTTTTTCATTCACAGTTCATGTTTTTAACCACAAGAATACATGATGTCATTAAATAAATTTAGAAAGAATTTCAAAAATGAAAATGAGATAACTTTTACATATAAAGAATTGCGCTTCAGACTTATAAATACAGCAGCTATATTTGGAAAATAAGACAATTTGTTTCCTGGGTTAATCTTTCAAGGACCAAGATAGATGCATAGACTATGTGGCTGGATTTTTTTTTTAAATAATCCTTTTTATTTTATTCAAAACATTAAAATGTTCCAAAGAAAAAATACAAAAATAATATATAACTAGACAAGACTACACAAAAAGAGTACATAAATTGAAAAAAATAAAACAGACATATACATAAATTGTACTCCCTAGTTGAATACTGATAAATATAGTTCAGGTATAATAACTCTTCCCCCTTCAATGTAGACACAAATTTATAAAATTCTAGAAAACTGTTTACCCAACATCTATCTATCTCAAAGAAATATAGTTAATAGATAAAACTAACAGCTACACTAAATTAAACTTCAAAACTCTCTATTAACAGTATACAATATTTATTGTATTTCACTCACAAAAAATCAACAATGGCTTCAGATCTACCATAAATTACCACAATCATTGTCTCTGGTCCATCCAGGATCAAATATCCTCAATTGATTCTTAATAATAAGGCTTTTCCTTAAGATATTAATCAGGATCTTTCCTAACAGTTGAATTTTATTCTTCAAAGTCATAAATCTTTATTGTGTATATCTCCACAGCATTTGTTGTACAAAAGAAGTTCCCTGTAAATTGTAACATAACATCTCTTAACATTTGTTTTCCAATTAGTATAATAAATCCATTCCCCAATCTTTCTCAAAATCCTTGAAAAAGTCGAACTCATCACTGGTCAATTCTATCAACTCTGAGTCTTTTAAAAACAGATCATGCCAGACAAATCTTATTGCATTCTTTAGCCAAGTGACAAAATTAGTGGATCAGAGGAATGCTGTGGATATAATTTACTTGGACTTCAGTAAGGCATTTGATAAAGTAGATCACAACCTACTACTTAATAAGATAGAAAAATGTGGGTTAGACAGCATCACCACCAGATGGATCCGTAGTTGGCTGACCGGCCGTACTCAGTGTGTGGTCCTCAATGGAACCACATCTACATGGAGGGAAGTGTGTAGTGGGGTGCCCCAGGGCTCTGTTCTGGGCCCAGTGCTCTTCAACATCTTCATCAACGATTTGGATGAGGGGATAGATGGGGAAATAATCAAATTTGCAGATGACACCAAGCTGGCAGGAATAGCCAACACTCCAGAAGACAGGCTTAGGATACAGGAGGATCTGGACAGACTTGAACACTGGGCGCTATCTAACAAAATGAAATTCAATGGTGAAAAAAGTAAGGTTCTACATTTAGGCAAGAAAAACCAAATGTACAGGTATAGTATAGGGGGTACCTTGCTCA
>NW_015386253.1:2697647-2732275 GCF_001527695.2 Protobothrops mucrosquamatus | reverse complement strand
GACAGTGCTGGGCTGCATTAACAGAGGGATAGAATCAAGATCATGTGAAGTATTAATACCACTTTACAATGCCTTAGTAAGGCCACACTTGGAATACTGCATCCAGTTTTGGTCACCATGATGTAAAAAAGATGTTGAGACTCTAGAAAGAGTACAGAGAAGAGCAACAAAGATGATTAGGGGACTGGAGGCCAAAGCATATAAGGAAAGGCTGCTGGAATTGGGTATGTCTAGTTTAATTAAGAGAAGGACGAGGGGGGATATGATAGCAGTATTCCAATATCTCAAGGGCTGCCACAAAGAAGAGGGAGTCAAGCTATTTTCCAAGGCACCTGAGGGCAGGGCAAGAAGCAATGGATGGAAACTAATCAAGGAGAGAAGCAACCTAGAACTGAGGAGAAACTCCTGACAGTTAGAACAATTAACCAGTGGAACAACCTGCCTCCAGAAGTGGTGAATGCTCCAACACTGGAAGTTTTTAAGAAGAGACTGGACAGCCATTTGTCTGAAATGGTATAGGGTTTCCTGCCTGAGCAGGAGGTTGGACTCAATGACCTCCAAGGTCCCTTCCAACTTTATTATTGTTATTGTTATTGTTAAATCCATACCTCTCTCGAAATTTATCTAACCAACTTGTATTTTTGAAGTCCACCTTAACTTTTCGATCTGCCAGGAGTAAGTTACATTCCAATCCATTTGGTTGCAAATCTTCTTTTACTGCTGTTACTTGCATCTGGGTACCATCTTCGAGTTGACTTAAACCCATCATATCAATCTTTTTATCCAAATTTTCAAGTTGGACTTGTAAGTTAAAAAGTTTTCAATTTTCCCAGCTTACCCAATGTCTTGATACATTGCCATCATTCTGACTATATTTTGATAAACTGTTAAACTATTGCAGATGTAACTTTTTTTTTGTAAAGGTTTTATTAATTTTTAAGAATTACAGTCTTTAGTGCTTAGTAAAAAACATGTTGTCTGGGTTCAAATATTTAACATTAACTTCTTCAATATAAATCTGTTCAATACTACACAATCCAGTATTTTTTCCATGATCCTCCTTTCTTCTCCATATTTTTTTCCATTTCCCCCTCATTACACAGTTACAGTTTTTGGTACTGTTAATGTATACAGAATTAAATATAAGCATATTTTACTGATATCATACAAATAACAATTGGGTGAACACAATATATATAAAATGGAGAAAAATCTGACCTAAATGAACAGAACTATTATTTTTAAATCTTCCTTCTTCTGAAACAATTTTGAGATATATTGTTCCCATCAAAAATAATTAAACATAATGTTTCTTCCAGTTTCTTAATTTCTCTTGGTTCATTATTAGTTTTCTTAATTCATGCTTATTACTTTTGTGGTGCTGGAGAAGAACCTTAGTTCTTACTGAAGACCTTACAGAGTAAACAAAGGTTGTATGGTATTAATAGAACCAATCATCTCATTAATATGCTATATATTTTATTTTATGGATTTGTTATTACTATTGACATAATTAAAAAATCAATTCCTTCCTGCTCAGTTGTATTTTAATATTAAGATAGAAACATCTGGATTTACAATGATAAGGGATAACAAAAAGCACAAAAAAATGAATAAATTAAAATAGCATATAGTAAATTTGATGGGCTTCAGTATGAATGATAAGCTAAAAAAAATTGAAAAGTTAAATTGAAAAAAACTAATTAAAATAAATTTAATAATAGAATATGGTAACACTCTGAAGCAAGGCTACTTCCAAAGAGGATAATGGAAGGGTAGTAGAAGGCATTGCTCTTGATTTACACCCCCCCCTTTTTTTTTTAGAAAATGTGCTTACAAGAAAAAAATGGGAAAGCAGTAGAAGAATACCAATGAGTTATTAAAAAACATGTTAAAAAGCAAGTATAAAGTAAAGCGTAATGTCAGGCATGCTAATTTTTGTAGATGTTAATGGAGAGATTTTAAAATAGTTACTTAGGAATTAAAGACATTGCATGTCAGGCATAACTGAAAATTCCCAGTTCAATTATAATAGAAAACAATCCTATCAGTTGGAAGCCAGGACAATTATAGAAAACGTACTGAATAAAGAAATAAACATGAAGTGTCAAAAAACCCAATATAAAATGGATAGCAAACATCTGAGAAAAAAAGGCAGGTATTAATGGCTTTTTGCAGGCCAGCAGAATCGGACTTGTTGTATATTATGGTATGGGATGATCACTCCAGAAAACAGGGGTAGCCACAGCAAAGGAACACTTCCTAGGTACCATGAGTACGCAATGTTTAAATGGGAGCATGCCATCAATATGGGAGCAGGTGGGACAGGCAGATGTGCCTGGGAGAAAGGTCCCATCTTTCTCTTTGCTTGATTTTTCTCAGATTCAAGTCTTCCCCTGCTGACTATCCTGTTTCTCTTTAGAACTTGACTAAGTCAGGAGGTAGTAATCTATGAAATTCTTATTCCTTCATCCTCTTTCAAGTGTAGTTTCATATGAAGGCAACATTAAATTTCAGAATGTGGGCTGAAATCAAAAATTTTTAGAGGTCATCATCATGCATGTCTAATGTTTGATCAATAAATTACATTTGAAATTTCATTAATAATACAGCAGTACTTAGCCCATTATAAAATATACAATTCTTCGCTCCAATATACTCCTAGTTTTCATCCCTTGTTTATGAATAGTTATTAGTGCACTTCTGTATGTTTATGAATTGGTTTAAGAGCATTACTTTACTAATTATGAACCTGTATGCAAAATAATACAGAAATAAGCTTTCTTGTTAATAAAAACCAAGCATTTAATAACAGGCTTGTTAATTTAATGTTTAAATTTTTTATGCTAGAAGTCATTATTTCCCAGGTCTGCACCTCCTAGGATGAATCATATTGTGAATTTATAATCCATATAAATCAGAACTGTGAGCTACCAGTCTATGACAATATGATTCTGCTCATTCTAATTCTGCCTCTGTTGAATCTTTATTAGAACTATTACTTGCAAATAATATATTTCTTAACAATGATCTTTACAAAGAAAAAGGAAAAGAAGATTTGGAGGTAAGAGTAGTAGTCTCATCATCACTTGTGATCATTTAAGATGTGTCATTGCATTGTTATGTTGTTCAGTTTTGGGTTCTCAGAATAGAGGAAAAAACGATGTTATGGCTTTATAGTAATATAAAAGTGTTTTGAATTAAGTCTGTTAAAAAATTAAATTAGGATAAGCAATTTGTTATTAACTTACTTTAGTGATGTTCCTTCACCTATTATCATTTACCATGACACTGGGATTGATAGAGACTAGAATCTAACAGTATCCAGAGAGCTAAATGTTAAACCCTTTCTTTGCTTTAGATCAGGACAGGGCAATCAGTGCTATAGACTATACATGTCCCAATTCACATTTTGGAATCTCTCAAGAATATGCAGTTGAAATCTAGCGCCCAAGCACAAAAAACAGTGATTTCATTTCCTATTGCTTTCCATCTGAAAAATAAAGAAGTCCTGCCTAAATTTTGCTGTATCTTAGCCTTATGCAACATAAGTATATCTTAAGCAGCAAAACACCTATACTCACTCCCCCTCCCCCAAAATAAGACCACTTTTCAAATTTTCTTACTATAAATTGGTTATCTGCCTTAGAAAGATCCTGGCAGCTCTTCTTTCTATTCTTAAGAAAGCCCTACACTTCTATTACTGAACCACTAGATCTAGCCAGAACTTCACTTAAACTAATTTCCACCCACACAGCTGCTTTGCTCTGCTCTCAGTCTCCCAAGGCCATTAGGAAATCATGCTATCCTAAAACTTGCTGATCCCACACTGTACCTTTACTGCACACCCAAAATAGATCTGCACTACATTGCTATTCGTATAGCTTTAACATGCAATATTTATGAGGTGTATTTAATTTTCCTTTGAACTTAAAAAAAAAATCCTTGAAACTATGGACTAGCCAGTAGTTGTTGGGCATAATAAACAATAGATAGCAGGAAAAGGGTAGGGATTTTATATCTCTTCATGGCCTTCTACTGATTATCAACAAACACACCTGAGATAACCAGAAAAGTACCCCAGGCTCTACCCTCCCAAAAAGGAAGGCGAGTGTTGGTAATAGAATATTCTATCCTCAAAGGAACAGAATCAGCCATCTGCAGACCAGACATACAAACCAGGGAGGAATGTTGTCTCCCTGGAGCAAAAATCAAAGATGTGGCCAAGAGCATAACCAAAATAACTAGGCCCACAGATTACTACCCTTTCCTCCTCCTTCACATTGGGACGAATGACACAATAAAGAACCTGAGTACAATATTGAGAGATTATAAGCAATTACTAGGCAATAAAGTTAAGGAGCTAGGAGCACAAGTAGTGTTCTCATCAGTACTTCCAACGAAAGGCCAACCCCCATTGAGAGAAAAAAGAATTCTAGAAATAAACCATTGGCTAAAGCAGTGATGGCGAACCTTTTAGAGACTGAGTGCCCAAACTGCAACCCAAAATCCACTTATGCATCGTCAAGTGTCGGGTGGGTGTGGCCCATTGGCTGGGTGTGGCCAATTGGGTGGGCATGGCCAATTGGGTGGGCATGGCTGCAGTGGTAACGGCAGACTGGGTGGGACTAAAAAGTTCAATCAATCAATTCCAACTTTGCAAGAACTTTTTTTTTCCCACGAGAAGTTGAAATTGACTGATTGAACCCCCTTTTTTTTTTTTGCACATGGCTGTGGAGGCCTAAAGCGAAAAGGTTTTATAAAACCCAGCTGAAGGCCTAGGACTGGGGCTACCATGCGCGTGCCCACAGAGAGGGCTCTGAGTGCCGCCTCTGGCACCCGTGCCATAGGTTCGCCACCACTGGGCTAAAGGATTGGTGACACCAAGAAAACTTTGGTTGTTCGATCATGGACTGCATTTCCTATGCAAAGGACTCTTGGCAAGGGATGGGCTGCACCTCACTAAAACTGGAGAAAATGTACTCAGAAAAAGACTGGCTCAACTCATCAGGAGGGCTTTAAACTAAAATTGAGGGGGAAGGATGACCAATTTTCAGAATCTCTAGAACGCAAAACCAATCGTAGATCCCAAGAAAACAAATCAAACAATGAGGTAGGGAGTGATGAGAAAAAAAGAAAAACTCCAGCAACAATCAGGAGATGCAGGAAACATACCCACGGACAGGCATAAAAGTCTTAAATGCTTATATACAAATGCTCAAAGTTTGGGAAACAAACAGGGTGAATTAGAACATAAGGCAGTTATGACATAGTTGGCATTACAGAAACCTGGTGGGACGAAACCCATGACTGGAATGGACAGATGGATGGATACAAATTGTTCAAAAGAAATAGATCTACAAAAAGAGGAGGGGGAGTTGTATTATATCTAAGAGAACATTCCATATCTACAGAAATGCATGTGATCAAAGATAAAACCCCTCCAGAATGTATATGGGTCAATATAAAAGGAAAAAAGTGACATTGTCATAGGTGTATATTACAGGCCACCCAACCAATCAGAAGAAATAGATGAACTCTTTGCCAGCCAGTTAACAAACATATGTAGGAAGATTATCACAGTAGTAATGGGAGATTTCAACTATCCAGACATCAACTGAGAGACAAACTGCAGTGAGTGGGAGATCAAACAGATTCTTAACCAACCTAGTCGACAACTTTATCATCCAAAAGGTAAAGGAGGGAACTAGAAATAAAGCTATACTGGAACTAATCCTCACTAATTGAGAAGAAGAGATAGAGGGAGTTGAAGTTGCCAGAACCTTGGATGAAACTGACCACATCATGCTGAAATTCAATATAATGCAAACACAAACAATAGAAAATAACCAACTAGGGTGTTAATACTTCAAAAGAACTGATTTTAACAAATTCAGAGAGAACCTAGGAAACATTCCATGGATGAAAATCCTAAAGGGGAAAACAACTCAAGAAGCATGGGAAACTCTGAAAAATATGATCATAAAAGTCCAGTTCAGCACAATACCACTGAAAAGAAAAACAAGAAATTCAAGAAGAAACCAGCATGGCTGCACAAAGCTCTCTCTGACAAACTGAAAGACAAAAAGGACAAGTACAAAAAATTGAAAGAGAGGCATATAACTAAGGCTGATTATCAGCTGAAAGCCAAAACATGCAAACATGAAGTCAGGAAAGCAAAGGTTCAGAATGAACGAAGACTTGCAACAGAAATCAAGGACAATAAAAAACATTAATATGTTTCTTTCAACATATTAATAACAAGAAAAAAGGCAAGGAAACGGTAGGTCCACTAAAGAGAGAAGATGGCAAGGAAGTAAGAGGCAGTAGGAAGAAAGCAGAGCTGCTTAACTCATTCTTTGCATCAGTCTTCACACAAAAAGAAGTTATAGCCCAGTGGTGGCGAACCTATGGCACGGGTGCCAGAGGCGGCACTTGGAGCCCTCTCTGTGGGCACACGTGCGGTTGCCCCAGCTTTGCCTCCCCCCGTGACCCCCTCCTCTCCAGCAGCCCCCCTGAAGGAGAGTCGCCCTCAAGCGTGGCCCACACAGAGCAGCGCAGCCAAAGACATGGCAGCCAGGCAGCGTAGACAAGACTCTGCCCTCACACCCCATCATGCAGTTGATGCTGCAGGGCACGGGCAGAGGGTTTGGCTGCCATAGCGTTGCTGGGCTGCCTGGGCGATCTGCAGTGGGCCCTGGAGGCAGTGAGTGGTCCTCTGGGCAGGCGGGGCAGGGGAGGGGGGGCAGAGCGGGGGCGGGGCAGGGGGGTGGAGCGGGGGCAGGGCCAGTTTTTGGGCACTCGGTCTCTAAAAGGTTCGCCATCACTGTTATAGCCCAACATACCCAAAAAAACTACTGCAAAAGACAAATGAGAAACAAAAATTAAAATAAGCAAAAAAATGGTAAGAGAACACCTATCCGACCTTGATGAATATAAATCACCAGGACCCAACAGATTACATCCCAGAGTTCTGAAGGAGCTGGCAGATGTTATCTCAGAACCATTGTACCATATCTTTCAAAACCCCTGGAGCACCGGGGAAGTACCTGAAGATTGGAAAAGGGCTGGTGTGGCTCCCATCTTCAAGAAAGGAAAAAAACAGATCCAGGAAACTACAGACCAATCAGACCAATACCTGGGAAGATCTTGAAAAAGATAATCAAAAAACAGCAAACAACTAGAAGCAAACAAAGTTATAACCAGTAGCCAGCACGGGTTTGTCAAAAACAAATTATGCTAAACCAATCTTATTTCATTCTTTGATAAATTGACTAAATTAGTAGACCAGCGAAATGCTGTGGACATAGTATACTTAGACTTCAGTAAGTCATTTGATAAAATAGACTACAACCTGCTGCTTAGTAAGCTAGAAAAAGATGGGATAGACGACAACACCATCAGATGGATCTGTAGCTGGCTGACAAACCATACTCAGCAAGTAGTCCTCAATGATACTACATCCACATGGAGAGAAGTAAGCAGTAGGGACCACAAGGCTTTGCCTCCGTATTAGGCAAAGTACTCTTCAATATCTTCATAAATGACTTAGATGAAGGAATAGAAGAGGAATTCATCAAATCTGCAGATGACACTAAACTGGCAGGAATAGCGAACACCAGAAGACAAGCTCAGGATCCAACAAGATCTTGACAAACTTGAACAATGGACCCTATCCAACAAAAAGAGTTTTAACATGGAGAAAAGCAAAGTTTTACATTTAGGCAGGAAAAATCAAAGGTTTAAGTACAGATTAGGTGAGACCTGGTTCAAAAACAGCAACTGTGAAAGGGACTTTGGAGTCCTAGTGGATGATCACTTCATTATGAGCCAGCAGTGTCTAGCAACAGCCAAAAAAACTAATACAATCCTGGTTGTATAAACAAAGGCATAGAATCAAGATCACACAAAGTACTAGTACCACTTTATAAAACCTTAGTAAGACCACACCTGGAATACAGCAACCAATTTTGGTCACCATACTATAAAAAAGATGTTAAAACCTTGGAAAAAGTTCAGAGAAGAGCAACTAAGATGATCCAAGGCCTGGAGACTAAAACATATGAAGAATGGCTGCAGGACTTGTGTTTGACTAGTCTAAAGAAAAGAAGAAACAGCGGCAACATGATAGCAATATTCCAGTATCTGAGGGGCTGCCACAAAAAAGAGGGTGTCAAACTATTCTCCAAAGCACCAGAAGGCAAGACAAGAAACAATGGTTGGAAACTGACCAAAGAGAGAAGCAACCTGGAATTAAGGAGAAATTTCCTAACAGTGAAGACAATTAACCAGTGCAACAGCTTGCCTTCAGAAATTGTGGGCTCTCCATCACTGGAGATTTTAAAGAAGAGACTAGACAGTCACTTGTCTGAAATGGTATAGGTTCTCCTGCTTGAGCATGGGGCTGGACTAGAAGACTTCCAAGGTCCCTTCTATCTCTATTCTATTCTAATGTTGATTCTATTCTAATGGATTTATACAACCAAGATACAGTCAGAGGTGCTGTTGAAGAGGTAGAATCTGGGGATCATGTAGGACCTATGAACTCTAATATCATAACGGGAGCATCAGCCTCTAGGAAAGAAATTCCCATCCATACAGATTGAATGGGGAGATTTCAGGGAAAACCAGTTAAACCAACTGAGCCACCAAATTACCGTCATAAAGCATGTAATTTCCAGCTGCTATCCAGTGCACATTAAAAAAACTCTCATTGCTTGCACATGTTGTCTTGAGGCAGGATATTGGAGATAATCACAGACAACCACTTCAATAATCATGTTAATCTATTATATTCTTCTTACAGAAGATCACTAAGACAAAGGTGGAGACATCTAGATGCTCAGGAAACAACAGGTGAGTCATTTTTATGTTGCAGCAAGAGGGTTTGTCAAATTTCCCTTTGTGTAATCTACTTCATTCATTCACACACACACAGGGGGGAAGGGGAGAGAGAGAGAGAGAGAGAAAGAGAGAGAGAGACAGAGAGAGAGAATTCAGCAATTGGACTTCATAAGTTAATGGAAGGCTAGGAATGTATACAGGCATGAAGAGGCAGATAAATTATTCCAGCATTCATCAAACTGCTGTTTTGAAATCTCTCACATTACATATTTTTCCAGATGTTATTTTGTGAAATGAAGTACCCATATGTGACCCAAATTCCAAATATACCTATAGTCCACAGTGATTCAAAACTACCAGTCTTAAAAAACATGTCTTCTCTGTGGCAATACCCATCCTCTGGAATGAGATTCCCCCCTGAGATCCACATGGTTCCTACTGGATGATCTGAATATTTATCAGTCCTGTTGCTTTGATGTTGAATTGCTACCTTGTAATTATTTTGTAGCAATTTTTGTACTTTGGAGGTTAATTTTTGTATTTTTTTTGTTTTTGTGTTATTGCTGTGAGCCCAGAGTGACTTGGCATCCACAGTAGTCCTCACTTAATGACCCTAATTGGAATTGGAATTTCCATCATTAAGCAAACCAAATGAAACATCACATGACCATGATGCTTAGTGATGGCAGTCCTGGTAGTTATTGTTGTGGTCATTAGCTAGGATCATACACTTCTCCTGCCTGCTGCACTCACCTCCACCTTAACTCTCTCCATTTGCCTATTTTCCCCACATCTCTGCCCTTTAGTCTGCCCTCCCCTGCCCTCCAACACCCTCTGCCCCTGCTGCTCCTGCCACCCCCAGTTGATCTTCTCTGTTTTCCTTCTCCTGCTACTGATGAGGCACTGACTGTAAGCAGTGGCAAAGGAGTGCAGAGCAGCCAAAGGACAGAGATTGGGGAAAACACAACAGGGGAAGTGGGGGAGAATTGAAGCACACACTGTAGTCATAAATGTGGCCAGGCTGAAAACCACCCAGATTTTGATGATGTGATCACAAGACCGCTACAATAGCTGTAACTTAAAAGTTACAGTTATTCAGCATTGTCGTAATTTTAAATGAATAAATAGTTGGTAAGTGAGGACTATCTGTAAATGGAATAAATGAATGAAAATATTATTATTTGATTACAGGTTTCAGTCCATTATATATAGTTGCTATAAAAAAGAGCTAAAATGCAATAACTGCAGTAACAAATGCAGTAACAATAACTGCCCTTTAGTTGCCCGGCAGCCTTAACAGTTTCTCATGAAGATCTAAAAGAAGTAAGCTCTCCAAGTTCGGAGTGGGGTATTTTCATGAGAAAATCTTCAGTAGACTTTCCCAGTTTGCTGCCCTCCAGATATTTTTTTTAATAACAGGTTTTTATTGATTTTCCAGTTTTACATTTAAGTATTTAGGAAGCAGCGTGGTGATTGGGTAGTCAATAGTACAATAACAAAATCTTTAGTACATATCTCAGGTTACATCATCAAAAAATTCCTTCTCTGTTTCCCTTAACATTTGCTATAGTATATTTAAGCTAGTAAATTTCTAATTATAACAAGCTCAGTTAAAACATTTATCAATATATTTTTGCTTATACATATCCATGTCCTGTGTTTAAATTTTATCTAATTTTTAATTTTTAATTACAGTATTCCAATTTAACCTTTAATATCCCTAGTATTTAAATTTCGGGTAACCCAAATTTCCTTTATTTCACTACATAAAAATTATAATATCTAAAATACACCTATTACTTACTTAAATATATTATTTTATTTCATAAACATTTTCTATTTCTTATCCTAGTTCATCACCACTTACTAATGGAGTATCCTTTATTGTCTCAAATCCATTGTCTGTGTTATCTGGGCTAAACAATAATTCGAAGCTATTTCCTAATAGTTAATTTTCATTTCCCTTATAAATCTAAATCCTCAATATTAGGCCAATTAATCCCTTATTTTTTTATCATTTTCCAACAATAGTTAAATCTAATAATCATATTTACCTTCATCTCAAAATCTCCTTTTAGCCCATTAGTTGAGACTTTAGGATCCTCTCTAATAAATCAAAAGATCCCATTTTTTAAAATCTAACCCTAGCTTTCTTTTTATGCCAATCAGGCTTCCATACCAATGCCTTTAGATCATCAGATAGATCTCCCTTCATTCTTGTACATGTTATTTGAATCAAAGGAGACCATCTAGTTATCAATTTTCCAGAGGAATTGGCCCATTTTTGGTCGTTATGTTATCACCCTGGTGGCCCATATCCCCATATTTGCTCTAGTATATTTGTCTTCAATTCAATCTGGTCTTCTTCCTCAGGTTTCTTCTGGTGTAAGTAGAAAGTCATGTCCAATTTTATGGTTGTTGTTTGGTTGTCTAGATTTTCAGTAGGCTGTACTTGTTGATCTTTAGCACCCTCCATCTTGGTATTACTTTCTTCCACTTCTGTTGTTTTTTGGGTTGTAGATTCTTTAGTTGCAATCAGGGTTTGGTTGTCTAGATTTTCAGTACATTGTACTTGTTGTTCTTTAAAATCCTCTGTCTTGGTATTAATTTCTTCTGCTTCTATTGTTTTTTTAATTGTAAGTTCTTTGGCTGCAATCAGGGTTTTGCTTTGTAGGTTTAAGCTGGCGCCTTTGTCTTTCAGTCTAGCTTTAATTATCTCAGTAGCTTCAATAATTTTTTTAAGTATAAGTTTGTAATTAGCCGAAATTTGTTGCTGGTCTTCCTCCACTTCTGATATGGTTATAGATGTCTTTTAGTGAAGGCTATTTATTAAGCGAGAGTCAGTGGGTGTTCACTTCCACAGTTCTAAAATGAATTTCACCGCCCAGCTGTTCTCTCAGCTTTTAATCTCTTTTAGATAATACCAAGGACAGATCTGGGTTATGAGCAGGTCTTTTTGTCAAGAATATTCACTTGCTGTACCTACTTTTTACAAGTAGATAGAGTAGCAAATCCCTGTGAAAGTAGGAACTTTTTGGGTCCCTGAATATCAAATAGATGCAAATCCAATTATTTAGTTCTTTTCAAGGCTTTATTTCCTGGAGGTAGACAGATGCCGCCATTTTAGAGGATGGGAGGAAAACGTTCCCTTCCCTCTCTTCTCACAGGGGAAAGCAATTAAGAAGCTTTTTACAAGAAGATACTTGGGGTACAAAGAAGGTAGGATCTCACCCAATTCCTCCGTGGTGCTTTTGAAGTACTTGTTAGTAATTTTGGCCTCGGCTGGTAGCGGCTTAGTGGGCGATCTTTTCCCCATCAGTTCAAAGAGTTGCCCGGGATCAAACAGGAGGGCTGCCGCCCTTCCACGATTGCTCAAGAGACCTCTTCATGCTTGTCACCCTCGACTTCTGACCCTTTTCAGGGTCCCCCGGCAGGAGAAAACTGGACGGCGGAGGGAGCAATCGCCCCACACGTCCGCCAGCGTCATGATCGCAAACTGGAAGCCCTGACCTCCAGATGTTTTGAAGGACAGTTCTTATTATTATATTATCTGCTAATTAAAAAAATGAAGAAATCCAGGATTGCAATGGTCAAGCATCAATAGGCATACGACGACCAAGCCGCTTCTCTTCATGATTGATTTAAAGGACCACCCATCTCTCCATGTGTTAACACAAGCCAATGAAAATACAAATTCAGTTCTCTAAAGCCTCAAGTCTATTCTGATTCTAGCAAATTTAGCCAAGTTGTGCTTACGAGCATGCTAATAACAACAGGGGAAAGAGTGACAAGGAGAGGCATTATCACTCCTCCCTTCTGCTGCCGGTAGTATCTGCTGGAGAAACATACACAGAACAGAATATTATAACTAAGAAGAGCTGGGCTGTTCCAGTTTTCCCTGATGCTGATTTGTGCTATTTTATTTTTGCATGATTTCAGCTTTTTACTTGTTCATTTTAAAGCAAATTTATTTTCCTTCTTTTTCTTACCCTTGACCACATTTTATTTCTAGAGACTTTGGCCTGAAGAACAAAATTATCCAGATGCTAAAGAAAGCCAGTGAATTTGACAAAAGAATCCATATACATTTTCAAGCATTTTCCCCCCCCTCATTCCTCAACTCTATTTTTTTATTGCTTTGTAAAACCATCCTTTTTCTTTAATTTTTTTTTTAATTATTATTAATTTTCTAATTTTACATTTAGGTATTTAAAAAGCAAAGTGGTGACTGGGTTAATCAATAGTTTGATAACAAAATCTTTAGTACCAATCTCAAGTTGCAACATCAAATATTTATTTTCTTTTTCCCTTAACATTTACTGTCTAGTATTCAAGCTAGTACAATTCTTATTATATCAACTCAATAAAAACATCATTATTACATTTATCCATAATTTTTTAGCCTATACATATCTTAATTACATTCAATCTTCATAGACAATCCTTATCCTGTTATTAATTTTTGCCCAATTTTTAATTTCTCATCAATATTCCAATTTAAACTTTGATATTTATAATTTTCAAGCCTTAGGTAACCAACATTTTTCTTATCTCAATTAATGACAAAATCTAATATCCAAAATATACATTTTATCTATTTGAATATAATTTTGTTCTATTTACTAAAAGTTATCTATTTCCCACCATATTAAATCGTCTACTTAATAATACAATATCTCCTTTAATAAATCAAAACCATTATATATATTACCTGGGTTAATAAATCAAATATTCATAATAATTAATTTTCTTTTTCCTTTTAGGTCTAATTTTTAAATATTAAACAGATAGAGTTCTTATTTTCAACTAATTTCCAAGTAGTTTAAATCTAATGATCAGAATTTCCCTTATCTCAACTTCTCCCTTTAATCTTCTAATTAATAATGTGAAATCCCCTTTAATCAGTCAAAACCCCAATTTTCTTCAACCTTATTCTGGCTTTCTTCTTTTGCCAACTAGGCTTTCTTATCAGTGCTTTTAGATCGTCAAATAGATCTCCCTCTATTATTATATATGTTATTTGAAATAAAGGAGACCATTTAATTGCCATTTTTTTGGAAGGACTAGCCCATTTGTAGATGTTAGTTGTCTCCCTATTATTCCAATTCCCCATGCTTGGCCTGATATGTTTGTCTTCCATTCAATCTGTTCTTCTTTTTCAAATTTCTTCTGGTTTATATAGAAAGTCATTTCCATTTTCAGTGTTGTCACTTCCTTTTCTGGATTTTCCATCAGCTGCATTTTTTGGCCAATTGAGTTCTCTGTCTTAATATTTGAATGTCCCACTTCTTCTGTTATCTTCTGCATTGTAGGTTCTTTAGCTGTAGTCAAAGTTTGGGTTTGTGTATTTAAGCTGGCGTCTTGATCTTTTATGTTAAGTCTTATTTTATCACAAGCTAAAACCATCCTTTTTCTGTGTTTTGTTCTGGATAGATGAGGGAAGGCGAGAGTAACATAGCTTGGGAGAAGCAATGGAGTTTATACTCAGTACAGATAAATATGCTAAATTTAAAAGGCAGGTCGATCTTGGTTTTCTGAATTCCTTCTAGTCCCTTTATCAATGGTTATAGAACAGGTGTCAAACTGCCGGCCCGCAGGCCAGATGCATCATTTGGAAGCCGCGCCCACCCCATTGCCGGCAATGGCAAAACTGTTCCGATATGTTGCGTGACGTCACGTGACGTCGCAAGTTTGACCTGTCTGCTATAGAAAGTAGCTCTGTTTTGTTCTGTGTAGCTACAAATGCAAAATGTTGCACTTTGTGTGTGCGTGTGTATGTGTGTGCGCGCATGTGCACTCCTAGGTAGTAATCAGGATTGGTCCATATTTATTTATGTGTGGTCTCTCTCTCTCTATTCCTGTTCTGCCCTCATGTTGTGTCTGTTATTTAGCTGTATACATATATAGTGGGAAGCATTGGGTAGACTGCTACATTATCATCATCATCATTATCATGATTTACATTCATTCAAAAACTCAATACAAGAAACATAGTGCTCATTTCACACATACTCTCTTCCACAACAATCCCATGTGGTAAGCTGGGCTGAGAGAAAGACTAGGTCAATAGCTGTTGTCATTTAGGATGCACTGAAACCTTGGCCTCCCCACTGCTCATCAAACACTGTCCACTGTTTCTATTAGGGAATTCCATGATCAGAAGGATTCCCAGTGGAAGCTAGGCTTAGATTGTGGCAATCAGCAATACAGCAGCCCATGCCTCTTCATAATCTTGCAGTGGGCTTTTTCTTTACAGCTGCTGCCTGGATCTGCCCCAAATTTGAACTTAGTCTTTTTTCTATCTGCACATTTAAACTTAGTCTTTTTTTTCTGTGAATGGGTAGCAATAGCACTTAGCACTTAGACCACGGGTTGGCAACCCATGGCTCTGGAGCCACATGCGGCTCTTTGAGCCTTCTCCTGCGGCTCCCAGCCTCCTCTGCCATTTGCAGAGAGAGAGACAGAGATGGAGAGAGGCACTTGCGCTTCTCTCTCTCTCTCTCTCTCTCTCTCTCTCTCTCTCTCTCTCTCTCTCTCTCTCTCTCTCTGTGTGTGTGTGTGTGTGTGTGTATGTGTATGTGTGTGCAAAAAAAGAGAGTGGCCTCATGTTATTCTCCGACAAGCTTATTGGGCCGAGCTCCTGCCTTGGCTGCGTCTCTGCAGGAAGCAGGAAGGGCAGGAGAGAGCTAGCTCAATAAGAATGTGTGTCAGCCTGTTGGAGAACAGCTTGAAGCCAGCTTGCCAGGTGAACAGATTGGAGAGAGGGAGAGAGAGGGGGGAGAGAAAGAGAGAGGGAGAGAGGGAGAGGGAGAGAAAGAGAGGGAGAGAGAAAGAGAGGGAGAAAAAGAGAGAGAAAGAGGGAGAGAAAGAGGGAGAGGGAGAGAAAGAGAGGGAGAGAGAGAAAAAGAGAGAGAGAAAGAGAAGAGGAAAGAGAGAAAGGGAGAGAGAGAGGAGAGTGAGAGAAAGAAAGAGAGAGAGAGGGAGAGGAAAGAGAGGGAGAGGAAAGAGAGAGAGAGAGGAAAGAGAGAGAGAGGAAGGAGAAAGAGAAAGAGAGGGAGAGGAAAGAGAGAGAAAGAACTCATGCAGAGCAGCCTCTATTTCTTTTTAATTAAACTCTTCAATCAAGCTTCCCACCTTACACAAGTTTTGCAGCTCCCAGTGTTTTCTTTTCTCTGGGAAATAGGTCCAAGTGGCTCTTTGAGTGTTTAAGATTGCAGACCCCTGACTTAGACCTATATACTACTTCATATTGTTTTTCAGCACTCTCTGTTGCCCCCAACAATTTGGGTCCTCATTTTTCTGATCTCAGAAGGATGGAAGGCTGAGTCAACCTTGAACCGATGACAATAGAACTCCTCCTGGCAATACTGCATTCTAACCATAGATCCACCACGGCTGCTGACCAAGTAATCCGAAAGAAGAAAACTGACTACAGTTGTGGCTATAATCACATCTGGGGCAAAAGACTGAGAGCAGCATACATTTTGCACACTGTGCTATTAAATGCTGGGCTGAGGAGGGATCAGGGATGAATGGCATCAAGGGTTTGTTGAAGGAAAAAATTGTTTAAGGAAAAGTCTTCATCATGGTTCAGTCCAAGCAGGGAATAAACACATGGCGACTGCTTTAGAAAGAAGGTTGCAGTTTATTGGAGAGCTAGACAGAAAGATGGCTCTGGAAGAAAAAGAGAGAGCACATGCAGGGAGTGGATTTTTATACCCTCTGGGGCTCTTGAGGTTGTTTCCTGTTCCTGTTTGAGGCTTTGTATTTCCTATGTCATGTATTTTGACTTGTGTCCCTTTGGCATCTATAGGTTAATCCTATTGTGTCCTGTCTTAGAATTTGGGGGGGTAGGGTATGTAGATTTTAGGTATCTTTGTCTTCTTAATCTTCTAGCTGAGGGCCCCCAACCTTCCTGGATTATTTACATTTGCATTTCTACAGAGCTGGTTTCTACTTGGAGGAGGAAGACTTGGGGCTATTAAGAAAACTGGGCATGCTTTTCTGCCTCTAAGATCCTTTGAGGAAATATATTTTTCTGCCCTTTTAATATTTCCTTCTCTGGGGGGCTGACTTCCAACAGGTTGTATGGAGGTTGTTGTGGTAGGAAAAACGAATTTAAAACTGAAGTGGAAGCTCTACGGTAGAAAAAATCGGTGAGTGGAAACGGTCTTTGGGGTGGCAGAGAGGATGTTCCATACATCAAAGATGAAGCAAGGGGTAAGAATTATCTTCCCGATGAAAAGCCCCGCGCCAGACGCTTCATTTGGGGTGTGTGTGTGTGCAAGGAGATCCTATAGTGACGAAATCAGGGAAACTCCTTCATAATGCTAGGCAGCGAGAGGGGAATCCTGGGCGGCGACTGAGAGAGGGAGCGAACTGCTGCCTGGACGGTGATCCAGTGGAATTAGCGATTCAGAGGAGCTGCCCATTGGCTGCTAAGAGCGAAGTGGGCGGGGTCGCCCTGGCTGAGAGTTGAATCCAAAGGGAAGGAAAACTGGGAACTATTGCCGCTGCCGCCGCTGTTTTTGACGCTCTATGCTCTTCGCCCCCACGCGCGCATTCGCCTCGTATCTCAACAGCGACCGCCTCGCCTCCACCCTCTCTCCGCCACTCCCTTTTCTCGCAGCCAGCCTCTCTCGCGCTTCCTAAATGGAAACCGACAGCCGTCGCCGTAGCAGCGCCATGCAATCTCGTTCCCCTCCTCGGGCATTCCTCTAAGCCCGTGCCATGCTGCTGCCCTTTCTCCCGGCACTGTTGGCCGTTTTAGCGCCATCCTTTCCCTGCCGAGGCTGGTCTCCCTCGGCTTCTTCAGAATCCGGACGAAAGGAGCCGTCAGGACTCACCCTGCCGCCTCTCAACTCCTCTTCCTCTCCCAAGTCCTTTGTAAATGGGGCCGCGTTTCCGACCGAGATCGAGGAAGGGCGAGGAGAGGCCACCAAGGCGGCGGCGGCGGCGGCTGTAGCTACCCCTTTACCTGGGTCACCTCGCTCCGCGCCCCAGCAGCAGCAGCCCCGCGAGGAGCCGGCATGCAACATCAGCGTGCAGAGACAGATGCTAAGCTCATTGCTGGTGCGTTGGAGCCCGCTGGGCTTCCAGTGTGACCTCGTGCTCTTTTCCACGAGTGGCCCCGGCGGGCGCGCCTTTTTCTCGGCCGCCTTTCACCGCGTCGGGCCGCCGTTGCTCATTGAGCATATCGGACTGGCAGCTGGTGGCGTCCAGCAAGACCTCCGCCTATGCGTGGGCTGCAGCTGGGCGCGAGGTAGGCGCATCGGCCGCCTTCGTCCGGGCGCCTCCAACCCAGCCGCGTCGTCTCCTCCTTCGGCTGCCCTCTACTCCTGGTCCACTCCGGACCACGGACAGCCTTGGCAGCAAGGGGAGCGCCTCCACTTCTGCTGTCTGGATTTCAGCTTGGAGGATCTCAAGGGGGATCCCGGCTGGAGGATGAACCGCAAGCCCATCGAGTCCACCCTGGTGGCCTGTTTCATGACTCTGGTCATCATTGTGTGGAGCGTGGCCGCCCTCATCTGGCCGGTGCCCATCATCGCCGGCTTTTTGCCCAACGGCATGGAGCAGCGGAGGAGTGCCCCCATCTCGACAACATCTGGAACAGCTGCAGCAAAATGACCGCCTTCCTCCTGCATCTGGTCCGATGTGACCCGGGTTGTATCGTTGTGGGGCTCTGGATTGGGAATGTTGCTATAAGTTGATTTTTTTTAATGTTAAAAGGAATCTATTTTGTAAAATTTTACGTTAAACCCATCTTCTTAATGTTGGATATAGAAGGCTGGAGTTAGGAAGAAATCTTCAAACTGGATTGATTTCTTGCCAGTAATTCTTTTGGAAAGCAACCTATACCTGCTTCTAGTTAGTTTAGGTATGAGAGTTTATAGGTACATTTATAATGTGCTCAAATTCATATCTGATAAAATGACCAGAACCTAATGTATTCACTTTATATATTTAAAAAGAAACTCTTCTAAGTCAATATTTTAGTAGCAATGCACACAGAAGTCCAGTGCACTTTGCAGTAGTTGTAAGTTATTTGTATATGAATACAATTTGTCTTTGCAAATGTAAATTTACTAAAAAAAACCTTTTTGACAGGACTTAAATTTGCTAACACAATATTTGGTGGGTCTGAATTTTAGGCTCTCTCTCTCTCTCTCTCTCTCTCTCTCTCTGTGTGTGTGTGTGTGTGTGTGATTGGTTCTTATTAGAGATACTGTGTGATTTCTTGTGTAAATCTGTTCAAACTTTAATATAGATTTTCTTTGCTGAAGTGTCCAGACTTTGCATGGTATTTTTCTATCAAAGTGATTTTGCAAGTACAAATCAAATAGAGGAAGAAACAGAGCATTAGGGCCTCCCTTTATCCTCAACTTTCAATATAAAACACACTGTGGAATGATGGATAATCATTCTTTTATTTTTCTGATTTGGTAAGTCAAAAGTTGAAAAGATTGATAAAACTGCCTTCTCCAACTTAAATATGGCAAAGAATTCAACAGTTGCAGCATATCTAGGGGATGTTACATTGATAAGGCTGTCTAATTTCTGGTGTGATCTCTTGTTTTATCTCCCTTTTCCTAGTAACAAGAAAATTACCATTAATAGGTTGCAGATACAGAGTACATTGTATGCAGAATCCTTGGTTGTATGTAATTTATAATAAGCATATTTAGCCTAAAGCCCCCTACCCCACTTATTAAAAACCTCTTTGAGATAATTGCCAACTAAATGTACATTCAAGTAAGATTCTTCTAATTCAGAATGTCGATTCTAAGTTAAATTTGAAAAAATAGGGTTCAACCTGGATAAATTGAAAAAACAGTCATACATTATGTAATTTAAGTTATAGCAATAACTTAAATACAGCAATTATTTGCATATTTTAAATAATTTATAGGCCTTATATTTTTAATGTTTTCCTGCACATTATTATGAAATTGTTCAAAACAATAATCCATTTTTTTTCTAATTGCTTCTCAGTCAAACCAGAGAAAATTATGGAGAGAAGTGTGCAAATATATTTCTTCATATTATGATTTGCATCATAATGTTCATATGACATTGGACTTTCAAGAGGAAAAAATGAAAGAACAATTTTGTCAGTTTGGGCTTTGGCCATAGATACTCTTAAAAATATGTATTTACCCTGAGATATACTCCTAATTAATCAAATTATAATATTCAACGTCCATTGTGACAACTGTATATATTCCTTCATCATAAGTAGCAGAAGACAGACAAATTCAGCAAATAAACTGAGACAAATTTACATTAGAGTGTAAGGAAATTAAACCTTGTAATTTACTGGGGCTAAGTTTGATTTTTCATGGAATGGCATTTTATAGCATTTCTTTTCTCTGGAGTAAAACAAACTGCTGGATGGTATGTTTAAGATTTCATTTGGTCTTATGAGATTTCAGTAGAAATGTTTTAAAGATTCAGTTGTAAGACTTTAATTTTAATTATATTTGTAAAATAAACACTATAATATAACAACAGTTATTTCTAAATATTTACAGCATCAGGTTGCATGCAAGTTAACTTTTTTTTTTGGAAGTTGAATATTATTCGATTTACAAAATGGTGGTTTTGCCTTATTTTCTGGCAACATCTACAAGAAAATGCAGTTGGCTTTATTGGCAACTTCAAGGTAGTTTATAATTTCCCGCAAGTTCGCTTACTGCAAGCAAGATTGTATTTTTTTTTCAAAACAAATACTTGTATGGAAGTCTTCAATATGATGATTTTTAGTTTGTGCTCATTTGAGGCATTTTCACATAAAGAGTTATTGTGAAATGGATTTTGGCTTATGATCCTTACTTCCATTATTATGTGTATTCAGAAATCAAATTTTAAGATGTAACAATTCTTCAATTATTCTGTTTATTTTAGAATTGAACTGATCTTCACCAATTCAACATTATTTTTCCTTTGTGATTTCATAGAGGCTATTTTATTTCTGATCAAGTTTTTTATTTTTTTATATATTGTATTTTGTTTTGATATCAAATTAATTAAGTATACACATTCACAAGTATATAAACAATATAAAACATAATGTAGCACTGAAATAATTTAAAAAGGAAAAAGAGCTTAAAGAAATATAGAAAGCAGAACATTTTTCCATACTATTTAAAAATCTAAAATACCTAATTCAAATGTAAAATACTGACAAACCGCCCTTTGCTGCAGATCAGAGTATAAATATCTTCCGCTGTTATATAATGATTGTTCTGATCATTTTCCAAAGCTAGTCCACATTGGTAAATTAAGGAAAATGAACTTACGAACTTCCTCATTTAAAAAATGAATAGTGTCCACACTAGTGTCTTAAGAGCATTTTTTAAAGTGATTCAAATATTTTGCTGATATAATTAATAGCACGTTTTTCACAGTGTTAGCTGGGTGATGCTAGAAAATGCTATAAACCACTTGAGAGTAAATGGCCATAAATACAGCATTTTAGTTTACTGCATGGATAACGTTTAGGACTTATTCTTGATGCAATACAGATTACGTTAAAACTACACTAATAAATACTTTTGTTTTTTTACTGTAGATAGTCAAAAATTGAAGACAAACAGGCAGTGAGCATTGCCACACTTTTGGTTGAGCGGAACTAAAGCAAAATAGAAAATAGCGGAAGCAGATAAAATATGGGATAAAAATAGGGTGCCTGAAATAGAACATCAAAAAAGCTTTTAACAGATGGGACAAAAAAATAATTTAAAAATTCCAGCAAGTCTTTATAGATAGATTTACAAGCCTGGGATTCTCCTAATACATAGCCCATGATAGATTTAGCAATCACTATCAGAAGTAATAAAAAATGACAGCAGGTGAAGAGACACAGCTGAGTATACCCAAAACTAATATAGGTGAGATACACTTCCAAATAATCCAATTTAATTGTTTCTCCTTAGTTCTAGATTGCTTCTCTCCTGGAAACTAATCAAGGAGAGAAGCAATCTAGAACTAAGGAGAAACTTCCTGACAGTGAGAACAATTAACCAGTGGAACAACCTGCCTCCAGAAGCGGTGAATGCTCCAACACTGGAAGTTTTTAAGAAGAGACTGGACAGCCATTTGTCCGAAATGGTATAGGGTTTCCTGCCTGAGCAGGGGGTTGGACTTGATGACCTTCAAGGTCCCTTCCAACTTTACTATTATTATTATTATTATTATTATTATTATTATTATTATTATTATTATTATTATTATTATTATTATTATTATTATTATTATTATCTAGAAAAAGGAACTGATATTTCATAAGAGTGTGTAAAGTTGCAATTAATATATATTTGAACATAGCTTGATATAGCTAAACAGAAAACTCATGATAGTTTGTTAACTTAGTTCTGCAAAAGGGATGAAAAGTGAAACTTGTAATTTTGTTAGTAAAGTTATGGTAGTATTAATTATAGTTATGAGGGTTACTAAAATTAATGCAAATAATGTGCTAGTATAACTGCAAATCACTCATGATCTGAACAGTTAATTTAATTTACAGTTAATTTAAGTTTATCACAAAGTTAAGTTCTATCAGCTAATATCTGATTTCATTTAAAATTTTCTTGGTCTTTGAACTTACATTTTGTTTTCCTTTGTAACCAATATTTACAAATATCATGTAAATTGCATGAAAAACACATTCTGAATGAAAATGGATGCTTATTTTCTGATTTTAATTAAACTTGTTTTACTGCAGGTAAATACTCACTTTGCAAAAGTCTAGAAGGCAATATGATGATATCCAATTTTTGGATGATACTTGATCCTTCAGTGAAAGAATCAGTTTTCAGACAAACAAAACATTTTTAAAAACCCATGGAAAATGGGCAGAAAAAATGCCAATACCAGTAAGTAAATATTGAAACAAAAAATAAATAAAAATAGAAAATACAGAATGAGTTGTGTTAAAATATGTTCCTTATGGAAAAGCAACTGGTTATATTTTTAAAAAACACACACAATAATTTAGAGCAATGAAAAATACTACCGGTACCTAATATTAAAATCTAAGGTCACTAGTGAAATCACTCAGCATTCAGTTTATTTCAGCTAAGAAATCTCACAGTACATTGTTTAAGAAATGTATTGTTCCAGAATGTGATCTCTTGTCTTTAGATCTAGAACATCACCTAACAATTGGCTCTACAGTAAATTTACCAACCACTTTCAGATAAATGTAAGACTTTCTTTAAGACAAGATTGACTCCTGGTGACTACTAAAGGTCATCCATACTGTTTCCTGGCAACAGTACAGAAATGGTTCCTCCAGAAATGGTTCCTTTTTACCTTACCAGTCAGGTAAGAATCCTGGGATCACATAGCAGACTCCCAGCTAAGTACTATATTTTTTTTGGGGGGGGGGACATTAGTGTAAGTCAAAGAACATTATTAGCTGTGAACATTATTAGCTACAATAATTAAGCAGAGCTCTCTGTTCAGTACATCAGTCACTAAGGGATGTACATTGGAAAGTTTGTTGTTTCATAGATTGTGAAAATAGGATACGGGTATAAAAGGGAATACTGTACTAAATGGTTTTATCGGTTGAATATCACCGCTGTCCTTCCACTATTTAGAACTCTGTTCTAAATCAGATGTCCTGATGTTACTTGGGAAGTCACAGCCTAACTGCTGGTATCCGGTTAGGGAAGGCTGTTTTAGAAATAGAGAAGTTAGCATTTGTTACTGAAATTATTTAGGCTTTGTACAGTGTTTTGAAGCTATTTCAAATTAGAAGTTACCACATTCTACAAAGCCATATATACAAGGAATCTGGATTTAGATTCTCTTAAATGATAATAGAGTAGTTATTTAACTATCTTGAAGAATACTTTTCTGTGACTCAGTTTTAATGTCAGCATGATTTTTTTCTTCTGGATATAATTCCTGCTTTGTTAAGTGCTTATTGAACCATACCAAATTACACATCTTTTGATAGATTTCCCTCTGTAAAGACAAATTACATTTTATTCAGTGCAAAGCAAGGGTTTCCTGGAAAAAACTGTATTTCAGGTTATTGAAGAACTTTTGGAGATTGCTAGGCAATGTGAAGATGGAGACACAAAGGATGCTAAAAGCACATCCTGAACTGCCATATTTCATCTTTTAAAAGGAATATAGATTTAGAGAAAAAAGACATAAAAAAAAGATTGCGAGAAGAGCAGAAAGCACTTTGAGATAACTTTTAAGGCCAATTGAGTATTTCTTCAATGCATGAGCCACATACCACTGAAGCTGTTTTAAATTTTACCAACTCTAAATTTTCACCAAGGATCAGAATGGCAAACATTCATCTTTGATTACCACTAAAGACTGCAGATGGAAGAGATATAGATGGAAATCTTATGTTTCATTTGTATCTAATTTTTTGGGAATACATAAAACCTTTTTCTTCTAAGTAGATCCAAAATAGGGATGCCATATGGAAAGCAGGCTGAGCCAGGAATAGTGTATGTTGACTATCAAAGGTAAAGCATGTACATTTGGCAGAAGGATGCTGATTATATGATATGATATGCATAAATTGCAGGGTATCTCTCCCAAACACAGATCATTTCAGAGATCTCCATCCTCCCACCCCTTTTGCATAAATTCTAGGGTTCCTGGGAGAACTGTTAAAATATTTAAAACACCAGCACCTCTTCTTAAATGGGGAGATGCTTTTTCTTTCCACATTTTTTTCTGAATTTAACCAAAGCCAGCATTTCCTCCTTTCCCCAGAACTAAACTTGAATCAGCAAATCTTTTCTCAGGACTTGGAGTCCAGTCACATTTGTGTGTGTGGGATTTGGGAACATTTTGCTTTCTTTCCTAGCCTGAATGCCTGCCTTCTGCCTCTCGTTTGAAACCAAAGCTTTATGAAGCTAGTCACTGACTAATCTGTATGATCCTAAATACATACATACACAAAAGTTTTTATTTATTTGACTGTTATGGAACTGCATATCTCATGAGCCCTTGCTCCCTAGCTTATAAAGGTTTGAAGAACAGGGTAGCAGAATGCCAAAACACAACAACAAGAAAAAAACATGAAATATGACAAAGTTGGATCTGTTTATTACAATAGTGCCCTGGAGGTACAATCATGAGTCATACACATTAAGATTGGTGTTGTGCATAACACATAATTCCCCATTTTTCTTCCAACCCAAAGGAAAGAATTCTCTCTGCTTTTAAAGACATCATGAACTGGAATGCCCTCACAGGAGAAATCTGGCTTGAAACTAAGTAAATCAGAACTCAAGACATATGGCAGTGCCAGACCAAGCAAGCATAACTGATAAATAAAATCTCAAAGGAACATTACACGTGAAAATTATTGTAATTTTACAACCACCTGATTAAAATTACCAATCCTTGAAATTGGTAATCAACAATATGTGAAAATTACATTGTGCATAGGAGCTCTGTTTAAAACTGCTGAAAGGGATGAAATCAAGTGCAATGTATCCTGTACTTAGGCAGTTCTCACACGTAGCCTACATTTTTAAAGTATTAGCAAATGAAAACTCAGGAGGAAAAAATTACAGAGACTTTTAACAATTAATGCTAACTTTTAGTTGCTGAGAATTCCATAGTCAATTGTTGACTAATGTTTCAATTCTATGTGAACTATACTGTATACTGTATACTGTATATATATACTGTATATACTATAATTTTGAACAAGCTGATTTTATAAATAATACTAGCTGAAATCAAACTACTGATTAAATATATTTGAATCTCCACTGAAATCTTAAGTTTTGAAATGCTTTTTTAAAAAATGTTTATGAAGATTGAAGTGGGAACAGCATTTCCTGGTGAAAGATGGCTTTTTTGTATACATATAAAACCACTCAGCTTCAAGGCCATGAGACATTGTGTCGAATAGCAGCTAATTCAGAAAAACAGAATAAATAAGTTTAAACTTTAAACCTATATTCTCACTTGCAATGAGCAATCAACTGTTGTATATGGCTTCTGTTGTTTTAAAGATATTAATCTAATTGACTGTTTTTAGTAAGTCTTCTGCCAGTCTAGCTGAGTAGTCAAACTAAGCCATGAAATACTGTATCACAAGATCTGTTTGTGATTATGGCCAAGTCCTAAGTGTCTATATATAGCCTGACATTGTATGGGTATTAAGTATAGCTTCAACAAAGTATACCTACATAAGAATTACTTTCAAATACTATTTTAAAAACATTGCCTACTTATATCAATAGAACAATAGTAATGTGATATAATTTAGAAAAGTCAGCTAATAGTCAGTGAATTTTAAATAGGGAATAATTTTTAAAAATTTTCAAAGATTTTAAATATGACACAGCTATTAATATATTTGCTTTTTAATTGGTTTTATAGGGGAAATGTTTTTTTGTGTTGTTTTTTAACATGCTGTGAGCCGCCCTGAGTCCCTCTGGGGAGAAGGGCGGCATAGAAGTTTAAATATAAATAAATAAATAAATATAAATAATATATGACTGAAAATCACATGCAATGACAAATCATACTTTCTTACTATGTACCTGAACAACAGTAAGTCTTGGGGTTGCATTTTTTCCCTTCCTTAGTATGGTTATGAGGCTTGGTACATAGTTTTCCCTTTTGAATGGCTTGGGATTTCCACATTACATCTGAATTTGAAATAAGTTTAAACTATAATTGTTAACAAATCAGAATCAGCAAACACAGTTCATACTGCCTGATTTGAGATAATGAGTTTGACTGCCAAATTTTTCCATAATATAAGGAAAGTTTTTAAAACCATTTTTTTAAATTTTACATGAATCTATCTGAGACTTCCTAAAGAGGTTAAACTACTGACATAATAGCAAAAACATGTAAGCTCAAACTCAGCTTAATGTTGGGGATCTGGAACTAGCCAATGAAATTTATTTTAAAAAAGGAACCCGGAAGAAAATTATGAGTCAATGATTGGCATATGTTTGGGTAATTTGATGAAAGCACTAACCAAGAGAAAAATGGACAAGTGAATGATCAACCTTTCCAGTGTTCTTTTGAGAATTATGGGAATAGAAGTTGCTGACACTATATTCTTGGATTTTCAAAAAGTGTGACAAGAGTTTCTCATCAAAGGCTTCTGAATAAGGAAAAAGAATTTCTATGCTTTTTATGGATTGCTAACTGTTTAAAGTAAATAGTAAGAATAATTGGAATTTTCTCTAGGAAAGTTAGTAAGAAATGGGCTCTTTCAGTTGAATTTTTTTTATGGTGGGACTAGTGCTTTTAAACTTGTTCATAAATTATTTTGACTAATGGATAAGCAGTGAGCTGGTTAAGTTTGTGGATAATGGATAATACCAAACTATACCAGCTCCAGAATGATCTCTTTAAACATTGTGAATTAAATTGAGTTTGATTTATGTAAATATAGAATGATGCACATTACACCTCCCCTCAAGCTTTTCATGTGTACTGATGAAAATGTTGACTAAATAGGTGCTGAAAAATGCAAATTTCATCCTTTAGAAGATCATTAGGAAAGGGACTAAAATAAAGTAGCTAACTATATATCTCTCCTATTGAAATCTATGTTATGTGTGCTTTCGGACACACTAGTCACCACTTTTATAAAACAATATATATATAACCAAACTGGGAAAATTACAAAAAACAAAACTATTAGAGGACCCAAACATCTTTCTTATTAGAAAAGATTGAGAAAGTTTGTGACACTTTGGGGGATTGAAGGAGGACATGAATGACATGTACAAATAACACATGACATGAAAAAAATATGGATTTTTTCCTTCCTCTTTCAAAATGTTAGAACCAGAAATCAATAAAGCTTATTAGAAGGAAATTTAGAACAGAGGGAAGAAATCTACTTCAAACGATACTAACTTGAATTGTTTTAAAAGAGGATTGGACAAATTCAAATAAGATTGCGAATGTGAGGGCTGAGGCTGGCAAGGCAAGAATCAATGCTTTCCCAGGCAAGGGATGGCCATTATGTAAACATATTTCCACCATCAAATGACTGCCAAATATCCATTAATTTGGAAGCTTGGGAGAAGCAGCTTTGTCTCCAGAGAATGCATATACATACCCATGTTTTCCTGAAAGTAAGACCTACTGTGAAAATAAGCCCTGGCTTGAGTTTCGTGGGTAGGCCTAATATAAGCCCTACCCCAAAAGTAAGCCCTACTGTGCAGCCAACCGACCACTGATTCTGTCTGGTTGCTACTGTACTATAGACACGAGGTGGGGGGGAGCTACCAGTGCTGCTGCCACAAGGCGAAGCCATTGGGGGAGGGGGATCTGACCCATACACCCTATTTACTGGTTCCCTCTAATGTCACCTCACTGGTTCTGCAGCTGCTTTCAGCTGAGCCATGTCACACCCACCAAAGCCGCTGCCAAGATGCTTGGCAGATCCCCCTCAATCAGACCCTTCTTTCCAGCTCCAATCAATCAATTCCAACTTCTTGCAAAAAAAAAATCTCGTGAAGTTGTAATTGATTGATTGAACTTTTTTTTTTAGTACCACAAATTTCTTTTGTTTGTGGGACTACACATGGTGGTGGAGGAATGCGTTGGAGCTGGAAAGAAGGTGCCGTGTGGGGAGGGATCTGCCAAGCATTTTGGCAGTGGCTTTGGTGGGTGCAACGTGGCTTGACCGAAAGTGGCTATAGAATCAGTGGGGCGTCCCCTTCACCTGTCCATCCACCATCTTTCCCCTTCCAAGCCCTCTTTGCAGCTCTGCCCACGTAGCCACTGAGACAGCAGGTGGAGCACCGGAGCTGGAAAGAGCCTGCTTTCCAGCTCCATCACATTTCTCTGCCACCATGGAGCTGGAGGCAAGGTGGTGGCAGATGGTCCACCCACCATCACCCAGATGCCCTTAATCCCAAAGCATTTGTTTTCTAACCTTTCCAGCTCCGATGGGCTCCTCCATTGTGTTCCTCTACCGCTGTGTACTGTCCCACAAACAAAAGAAGTTTGTGGGATTAAAAAAAAAAATTCAATCAATTCCAACTTTGAAAGATCTTTTTTTTCCGTGAGAAGTTGGAATTGATTGACTGAACATTACAGCCTGCTGTAATGTAAGACATCCCCTGAAAATGAGACCTAATGGGTCTTTTGGTAAATGTATGTATGTATGTATGTATGTATGTATGTATGTATGTGTATGTATATGTGTACATATATGTGTATATATATGTATATATATATATGTATATATGTATAATGTATATGTATATATGTATGTGTATGTATATGTATATATATGTGTGTGTATGCATATATATATATGTATATGTATGTGTGGGTGTATCAGATTATAATCTACCCAAATTGTAAGAATTCTCCTAAATCAAACTAAGAAATTGGCTTAAAGATTAAGGGTTCTGGAAACCTGTATTACTAAGATGGAATGAAATTTGATAGTGGGCACTTCTATCACGAGCTATTGCATTAAGTTCAAGTGTTGTTATTTCTTCTGAATTTGGCACATTGCATGCTTCTAAATATACTTGCAGAGGAACAACAGGAGAAATGTATGTTTGCATTTCTTGAGAGAATCAACTAGTTGGCCTCTATGAAACAGAATACTGGAATAAGATGTGCTTTGGTCTGATCTAGGCTATATCCAATCCCTAAGCCTTGAATATGTCCTCTAGATCCCTATAAAAGCTGTAATTTTTAATATCAGAATGAGAAATTATTCAATATATGAGAACAAATAATGTGTATTTGATTTAGGTTTTTGTTAAATATAGTTTTTATCCTGACTCTGGGACTTAAAACATGGCATCTACTTTTTGTAGCCTCTGTGTGACTCCTGTTATGTCATTCAGAGGCAATTGTGACCCACAATCCAAATAAAGTTGCATAGCCCCAATGGAGATATCTCTCATGCTCAGACAGGGAGAAACATAATTGATTTGTAAGTAAACAATATTCATCAGATTAACATGTCTTCTGCATGAGATGCAGTTGAAAAGAAAAATACTCTTAGAAGGTTCTCTATCTCAATGAAATGCCCCCCCTCTTTTTCCTATTAATTAGCACGATTATGCAAAGCTTGGGGCTACAAGAACAAATAGTTGTTCTCTACTGTACTTTTTAAGCAGCATTTCTGCATTTGTATTAACCCCGAAAGGGGGGAAAAGTACAGTTTTCTATTATTTTCCAAGTAGGCTCTGGTCCTTTGAACATTTAATAGAAGCAAATTCACTGGAACCAGCAAGATATATTTCTACATACAGGTAATCCCCCAGATACGAGCGTTTAGCGATGTTTCACAAAAATGATATTCCGAAAGGGTACTTACATTAAAAATTCAAAATTGTGATAAAAAACAGGCCTCTATAGCCATGTGACTTAGATTCAGTTTCAGCTGCAGCAGTGGCCATTTTAACTCTGTGACTTGCCTGGGCTAATTTGGGCCTACAAGAAGCCAGAAGTGGGGGGGGGGGGGGTTGTGCCTGGTCACATGGCCAAGCAAGATTTTTGCAGCTGGCAGGACCATTTGTTTTTGTTTTCCTGGAGCTGCATGTGGAAGATCTGCTGCTTGCTGGGCTTGAGGACTGGGCTTGTAGAGAGCTAGAATTACTTTTGTAAGTATTTTAAAATATTCTTTTTTGTTAGTCTGTAGTTCTGTATTATATTGTTTGTAATTACTTTGGGAATTGCTCTGCTTTTTATTGTTTTGTAAATACAGTATTTTGCAAGATTGATTGTTTGCATTTGCCTGACACAGCATTTGCCTGCTGCTGCTCCTTTCCCTAGCATAGACCCACCAGAGATTCTGCTAACACTTACTGGAAGGAAATTCCCCACCCCCACCCCATTTTGGATTTTGACTGGAGAGGCTTGTCCTGATAAGGAGCAGTTGGTTGTTTTTTTCTTTTTTAAAAAAAAGTTTTAAATTTAAATTGCCTCCAGAAGTTGTGGGTGTTCTCTCACTGGAGGCTTTTAAGAAGAGTCTGGATAGGCATTTATCAGAAATACAATACAGTACTGTACTCTCTTGTGAGAGTAGTGGGTTAGACTAGATCAGGGCTTTTCAACCTTTTCACCCATTGTACCACTTTTAAGATAAGGCAACATCCAAGTACCACCACTTGCCCGGCAAGGTGTCAAAAACGTGACCCCCCCCAAAGGAAAAAAATGATAAAGTACAGGTAGTCCTTGACTTACAACAATTCGCTTAGTGACTGTTCGAAGTTACAGTGGCACTGAAAAAAGTGACTTATGACCATTTTTCACACTTATGACTGTTGCAGCATCCCCAGGGTCATGTGATTTACATTCGGATGCTTGGCAACTGATTCATACTTACGACATTCACAGTGTCCCAAGGTCATGTGATCACCTTTTGCAACTTTTTGACAAACAAAGTCAATGGCGGGGGGCAGCTCATCACTCAGGTTGCAGGGTGCCTGTGGGGGGGAAATCCATGGGTCTCTGGTGAACGAGTGGGACTGGGGTGAGTGCCCTCCTTCCCTCCCTCTCTCCCATTGTCCATTCCTTCCTTTCCTTCCTCTCTTCCCTCCTTCCTTCCTTCCCTCTTTGTCCCTCCCTCCTTCCCTCCCTCCCTTCCATTGTCCCTCTCTCCCTCTCATTGTCCCTCCCTCCCTCCCTCAGTTTTAATTTCTTCGATGGTGGTTCCTTTGCTGAATCACTTTCCTTTTGCGGTCGCGCTTGGTGCTGCCGGGAGCCCAGCACAGCTGCCGTTCTTCCACAGGGGGAGGAGAGCGCAGGCAGCGGAGGAGCGCACGGGGGTGGGAAAAGAGCCGCGGCTGCCGGACTCCCTCTGGTGCATTGCGCACAGCCACAGCTGGAGAAAAGCAGCGAGTGGGGAAGCAGCTCATTCATTGCTGCAGCCAGCCCCGAGGAAGAGCCGGCACAACCCCCAGGTGAATCTCGCCTGGCTACATTCTTTGCAGCTGAAAGGGCTTTGATCCTGCTTCCCCTTCTCTCCGGCCGGGTCTGTGAATGCCAGATCTAACCGCAGGGCAGTTCGAAAGACCAGCAGGCTGACTGGGGGTCTGAGGTGGAGACATGTGAGTCTTCCTCCGTCTTCTTGAATCTGGCATTCACAGACCCGGCCGGAGGGAAGGGGAAGCGGGATCAAAGCCAGATTCAAGAAGACGGAGGAAGGCTCACATGTCTCCACTCCAAAACTCCCAGCCAGCCTGCTGGCCTTTCGAACCGCCCTGCGGTTAGATCTGGCATTCCCCTTTGCTTCCCCTTCGCTCTGGCTGGGTCGTGAATGCCAGAAGAAGTGAAGAAGGGCCAATCAGCTGGAAAGCGGCGCTGATCCTGGCGCTTCCCCTGAGCCCTCACAGCCCCGGAGAAGCGCCGATCAGCTGGAAAGCAGGCTGATCCTGGCGCTTTCCCTGAGCCCTCACAGCCCCGAAGCGCCGATCAGCTGGAAACCAGGCTGATCCTGTCGCTTCCCCTGAGCCCTCACAGCCCCAAAGAAGCGCCGATCAGCTGGAAAGCGGCGCTGATCCTGGCGCTTCCCCAAGCCCTGACAGCCCAGGAGAAGCGCCAATCAGCTGGAAAGTGGCGCTGATCCTGGCGCTTCTGTTGAACCCTCGCCCCCCAAGCATTTTTTTACTCACCTGCTTTCAGCTGCACTCCCTTTCTCCTTTTGCTTCTCTGCCTTCGTTTGCTTCTCTCCCTTCGCCACGTGTTTGTGGGTAAAAAAAGAAAAAAAAGTTCCATGAAAACTTTTTTTGGGAACTTTTTTTTTGTCTCACAAACACATGAAGGCCAAGAAGGACAGGAGAAAGGGAATACTGCTGAAAGCAGTTCCAGCTGACTTTGCCACAAGCCTGTGCGGCGCTGCTGTGCTTCGCCTCATCCACTTTTACACTTTTTAATATTTTTTTTACATTTTTTTCAACCCGTCCTATGCGTATCACCAGCCAGGTGCTCGCGTACCACTGGTGGTATGCGTACCACCGATTGAAAAGCCCTGGATTAGATGACCTCAAGGTCCCTTCCATCTCAGTTATTGTTGCAAGCCAACAGTTCTGTAAACTCCACCCCATCTCCCTCTGCATGCCTGGCTGGAGACACTTAAGCTAATGGCCAGCAAGTGTTTGTGTGTGTGTTTTAAAGCAATACGAGATTTCTGTAAACTGGAGACACTTAAGCTAATTACTTTAGTGGCAGCTGCAATCATAGAGTTCTCCACCCCCCCTCTGAAGAAACTTGAGCTGCCTAGCAACAAATGGCTTTTTTTTTTAAAAAAAAAAGCCTACTGCCTACTAGAGAGGCAGTTTATAAGTACTGTGGTTACTGAAACCGGAAACAGCTGATTTGCGGCTGGAAACAGCCTGCAGCAGCAGCGGGAAAAGTCTCTAATTTCAGGCAGCCATTGGAGGAAATAGTAAATCAAATCTTCGTTCATTTAATGACCCATTTGATTCAATTAATGAATTTGATTTTAAAATGTTGTAATATTGAGTCTGATTCATTTGACAATTACGAGCCTAATGGGCAGGCTCTATTAGGCTCGTACCTCGGGGACTACCTGTATTCATATATAGGATTACATTTATATTATTCCAAAACTGGGAGTAGACATAAGCATAACCCAAATTGATCTTCAATGTTTAAAACCATCCTCTGAGCCTTCCTGATCTGAACTGATCACCTTAATTCTTAAGATCAAATATGTGGAGGTAACTCTCAAATTCAAGTAACACACCACCATCCCTCTCTCATAATTAATATTGCTCTTGAGTAATCCATATGAATTGAAAATAACTGTGAAAAGGCTGATACTTATCTTAAATGTCAAAGTTGTGATTGCCACCTGAAAGCTACAACTGCTGAGAAGAATTCAGACTAGAGGACTAACACCTTTAGAGCAGAACTATTAATAGTTTGTGCATGCATAACTGATTAACAGCAAATACTTGTGGTTAAATTATGGCCTGCCAGAACAAATGAAATAAAATAATAAAGATCTGAAGTGTAATCCAACCAATTATAGATTATGTCGGCTCTCTCATATTAAAAAAAAGCATAGAATTTAAATTTCCTCTGTAAACTGGGATGGAACGTAGAATGCTTTGTCCAGACAGCGGTGCTAAGGAGAACACATAGCTACCTAACAGAATCATGGTTAATAAGACTGTTTAAGGCAACGAATCAGCGAACACCTAGAGGCAAACAAAGTCATTACTAAAAGCCAACATGGGTTTGTCAAAAACAGATCATGCCAGATAAACCTTATTACATTCTTTGACCAAGTGACAAAATTAGTGGATCAGAGGAATGCTGTGGATATAATTTACTTGGACTTCAGTAAGGCATTTGATAAAGTAGATCACAACCTACTACTCGATAAGATAGAAAAATATGGGTTAGACACCATCACCACCAGATGGATTCGTAGCTGGCTGACCGGCCGTACTCAGCGTGTGGTCCTCAAAGGAACTGCATCTACATGGAGGGAAGTTTGTAGTGGGGTGCCCCAGGACTCTGTTCTGGGCCCAGTGCTCTTCAACATCTTCATCAATGATCTGGACGAGGGGATAGATGGGTAACTCATCAAATTTGCAGATGACACCAAGCTGCAGGAATAGCCAACACTCCAGAAGACAGGCTTAGGATACAGGAGGACCTGGACAGACTTGAACACTGGGTGCTATCTAACAAAATGAAATTCAATGGTGAAAAAAGTAAGGTTCTACATTTAGGCAAGAAAAACCAAATGTACAAGTATAGTATAGGGGGTACCTTGCTCAATAGTAGTAACTGTGAAAGGGATCTCGGAGTCCTAA
>NW_015386253.1:2685239-2697547 GCF_001527695.2 Protobothrops mucrosquamatus | reverse complement strand
AAGATGCTGAGACTCTAGAAAGAGTACAGAGAAGAGCAACAAAGATGATTAGGGGACTGGAGGCTAAAACATATAAGGAACGGTTGCTGGAACTGGGTATGTCTAGTTTAATGAAGAGAAGGACGAGGGGGGACATGATAGCAGTGTTCCAATATCTCAGGGGCTGCCACAAAGAAGAGGGAGTCAAGCTATTCTCCAAAGCGCCTGAAGGCAGGATGAGAAGCAATGGGTGGAAACTGATCAAGGAGAGAAGCAACCTAGAACTAAGGAGAAACTTCCTGACAGTTAGAACAATTAACCAATGGAACAACCTGCCTCCAGAAGTGGTGAATGCTCCAACACTGGAAGTTTTTAAGAAGAGACTGGACAGCCGTTTGTCTGAAATGGTGTAGGGTTCCTGCCTGGGCTGGGGGTTGGACTCGATGACCTCCAAGGTCCCTTCCAACTTTATTATTATTATTATTATTATTATTATTATTATTATTATTATTATTATTATTATTATTATTATTATTATTATTATTATTATTATTATTATTATTATTATTATTATTATGGACTAAAGTTCACTATGCAGAAACATTATACAATGAAGAATCAGGATATCTGAATGGTATGTAGTCTTCACTAAATTGCAGTCATTCCATCCTGTAGTAAGATATGGACATTTTTCTTCATTTAGCAGAATAGATGGAAGAAGAATAGCAGCCCAGAATAGGTTACCTCTCTTTCTGAAATGCTGCTTGTAAATGAACATGCATATGTCTTTTTGTCAAAGTTGTTTCCATGGTAACAGATCTATGCTTGCTGAACACTATAAAATATGGGACTTTTATAGCTCTTCTTTCCATGGTGTGTTATATGGATGAGAAAGAGAAAGGATTATATTTATTGTTTTCTAGGATAATAAGACTGTTAGAAAGCCATGAAGTTGTCAAGTTGTTCTATCAATGTAATACTTTCATTGGGAATATATAATCCATTTATAGATGGCGAAGTCACTGTGCAGTTATTAAATACCTGTAGTAAAATTTATTAGAATAATATCCATAATGTGGGGCATAAAAGAATGCTCCATGAAAGGGTTAAGTTCTTTGGTGGTTTTTGTTTGTTTGTGTGTCTGTATGGGTCTTTGGCCAATGTGATATCCTCTATGTTCACATTCAAAAACATTTCCAATAATAGCAAACCTTTGGAAAAACAAACTATGAACGGATTTGTGCTGGCAAAAAACCATCCCTAAAAGAATGGTTTCATATATGGCTGAATGACAATGAAAAATGCTCAACTGTTTCAGCACAAATTTACCCATGTTACTAATCATAAGCAGTACAGGGCTTTTCAACTGGTGGTACGTGTACCACTTGTGGTACATTAACGAGTGGTAGGTGGTCCGCAGCCCTGCCTAGCCAAGTGCAGTGGGGGAGGGAAAGAGCCAGCACAGGCAAGGACTTACAGTGAGAGAGTCCTCTGGAGCTGCAAAGACCCCAGGCTCACTTCTGGCTCACCCTCCCCCATGAGAAAGGAGGAGGGGGTGGAAACAGGAGAGCCTATAAAAGGAGGCAGTTTGGACAGGAGAGGGAGAGAGAAAGAAAGCAGCAGCCTTGGGAGGAGGCATAGTCAGCTGCACCGAAGGGGAAGAAGAAGGAGAGGGAGGGGAATGGTGGGGGGAGAGAAGATCAAGCAGGCTGGCCATGAGCCAATCTACAACTGCTGTGGCAGCCACTTGTGCTGGCAGCAGCAAACAGGCAAGAAATGCAGCAGGGGAGGGGTTACCCTCCAAGAGGAATGAAAAAAGACAGCAATGGCTGGAGGTGAGGCATGGAGGAAGGAAGGAGATGGAGAGTGGAAGGATTCTTATGTGCTTTTGTGACTTTGAAGTTCTGGGATTTGTGCAATGAGGGCTTTGTGTTCTTAAGGAGTGTTTGGCAATTTCGATTTGGCTGATGGCTGATGGCTGATGTCTCATGTTAGCTTCTATTGCTCTACTGTTGTTAGCTGTAAGTTTTGCTGCAAGGGATTTTGAAGTATTTTTCTCCTGAATGGATTTTGCCTGTAGCATTCCTTTACTTATGAATGGAACTATTTGGGGAGGTTGCCTTAGCCGGTAGACAGTACTTACATTTTTTTTCTTCCTTAAGTGCCTGCTGCGCTCCTTACTTTCCTTTCTAGCCAGTAGCTAATTCTTAAAGGGGAATGTGTCCTTTTAAGCTAGTTCACTCAGCAGCTTGTCTTTTCTGTCTCTGGAGGCCTTTCCTTGTTTGATCAATATATGGAAGAGGGAAAATATGGGGGGGGGGGGGTCAAATTCTTCCTTCAGAAGGAGATGGGAATGAGAAAAAGAGAGGCAGGGAAGGGAGGGAGGAAAGAAAGTCCCACCTTAGCACTTGGCCACCAGCAGCTCTGCCATTGACTTTGCTTGTCAAAAGGTTGCAGAAGGGAATCACATGACCCTGGAACACTGTGACCATTATAAATATAAATCAGTTGCCAAGCATCCAAATATAAATCACATGACATTGGGCATGCTGCAATGGTCATAAATGTGAAAAATGGTCATAAGTCATTTCAGTGCAATTGCAACTTTGAACAGGTTTTTTTTTTTGGTCATCAAGTTTTTGACACCTTGCTAGGTGGTACTCGAATATTGCCATATCCTAAAAGTGGTACAATTGGTAAAAAGGTTGAAAAGCCCTGGTCTAGGGTTCTCAAACTTTTCTTCAATACAGACCCCCTTTAAATACCTTTAGTGGTCACAGAACATGGTCATGGATTCCCAAAACTTAACTCAAGATTTAAATCATAACATTTCTTCAAGCATTTGCAAACCTCCTGTGACAACATCATGGCGTTCCAGGAGTCTGGGGACCACAGGTTGGAAACCACTGGTCTAGGCTGTAATGACTTAAACTCATCTTGATTAGTGATATTCTTCCAAATGCAAGGAAAGATGATTCAAATATGTTTTTAAAAACCTCTCTTTTTATGACTTTATACCCTAGTCCCTGTTTGGGGTACAATTAGGCCAATTGGATGGGACTGAACATTTGATGGGCAGATGCCCTTCTTGACACCTACACAGAATTCACAGCAGATATTTTTTCTTTCCGCCCTAGGACAGAAACATCTGCCGCTACCTACGATTGAACTCTTAACCTTCCAAGTGGGAAATGAGTGTATTTACCACTAGATCACTATGCTGCTCTAAAGATGATGACCTAAATATAAATCATATATAAACTAACGTATAATTTCTGGATGTTAATTGATTAAATTGTTATACATATCTGCATATAAGGCTCATGTGGATTGCTTGGTAAGCTTTGGATTTTCACTGACAGCCATAGCATATATTCTTTGTCTTAACATGTTCTCTGGAACAAAAATCATTGGGAAGAAAACACAAAAATAACAAGCCTTCTCCTTCTTTTAGTATTTCTGTTGAAGAGCCCTGATTTCCTAATATGTTGGCAGCCTGAGACTAGGTATTTGTTCACAACTGATCTGTCGAATAGTGAAGAATAGCAATCAGCATTCTCAAAGGCTCATAGACCAGGTAAAGAGAGCGAGATTCTCACCTGGCCCAGAATCATTACTGATTATTTTTTCTAGTTTGAAAGTTTTTAAAATGGTCCCTTTAATTTATACTGAATCATGCATACTTGTTGAATAAAGAAAAAAAATGTATGATCTACATTACAAATATTGAAAGCTGCCTAATATAGAATCATACCATTGGTACATCTAGCTCACTATGATTGATACAGTTTCCATTCCTTGGTTAATTTTATTACATGGAAGATGATGTTTTGTTAGGTCTCCTACTGAGAACATCTTCAAAAGTGGAAAGATCCTGAAAAATGGAGTGTTTTTTCTAGGACAAGACTTTCTGAAAGCAAACCTTGATGGAACTGTCTTCAAATGCTGTATCTTCTGTTATATAAAGTAACTGAGAGGAACCTTAACCATGCTTGGCACATGTTTTATTGTGTGTGGGTGCAACTCTTGATTTGGAGGTTTTAAAGCCAAATGGCTACATATGGCCTCCTGTTATGATTAGGATATGCAAACCCTTTTCAGACTATGGGCTGCACTGGCCATTGAATAATGTGTTGGATTTAGAATTGCAAAAGTATATGTGCCTGGCACAAAAAGTGTGAAAAGCCTACACAAAACCTCAATTTAATTCAATTTCTTTGCAATCAATGTAGGAAGAAGTATAGTTCATATAATTGCTATCATTGTATTTTATAACCCACTCGTTATGATAAACATTAACATTTGGTAGCTACATGGGGGGTTTTGGAGGGCTGTACGCAAGGCAGCCAGATAGATCCTGTGGGTGGTAGACCATGCCTCTTTAGGAAAATTGTTTTACTTCACTTCAAAGTATGCTAACAAACCATGCTCTCACGATTCTGACAGAGAGGAAAACTGTTTGCTTTGCGTCCTACACTTCTGTAACTACCAGATCACTGTAAAAGGCAGTTTAACATTCCACTTTCAGATGTCTCTAAACCAATGTTTGAGCTTCTCTAATTATGTTTATGATTAATTATGGCAATGCCGGTCTCAGGTTGCATCTACCATGTTATTCTATTGAGATTTGCCACTGAATTTCCAAATCTGGCATTGGTTTTAGAAAGCATGGAACAATTTGTCTAGCTCCGTGGTGGCAAACCTATGGCACACGTGCCACAGGTGGCATGCAGAGCCTTCTCTGTGGGCACCCGTGGGGGAGTCACCCCAGTCCAAGGCCTTAAGTCCTGTCCATGAGCAACTTGCATCAAAATCTCCCAGGGCAAGTGGCTTTTTAAGCTGGGTTTTATAAAACCTTTTCGCTTTAGGCCTCCACCGCCATGTGCAAAAAAAAAAAATTCAATCAATCAATTTCAACTCGGGGAAAAAAAGATCTTGCAAAGTTGGAATTGATTGATTGAACTTTATTTTTAGTCCCACACAGCGGCAGAGGAAGTGACACGTCGGAACTGGAAAGAAGGTGCTGCATGGGGGTGGGGGAGTGGTGGGAGCAGGGCGCTCCATGCGAGGGATGGGGCGGGGCCTGTGCATGGAGTAGAGAAGCAAGGCGGTGGCGCTGGCATGGTGGTAGACCAGTTGCTTCCGTCCCCCTGCCAGACACCTGCTGAAGCCGCGCAGGTTAAGGTTGCCGGGCCCGCCCCCACCCAGATGCCTTCGCCTCCCCCAAGTGTTTTTTTACTAACCTGCCTTTCAGCTGCATTCCGTTTCTCCGTTTGCGGCTTCATGGCAGCAGCATTGCGCAGAAGGTGGCAAACAGCTGGTTTCGGCATGGTGCTGCTGTTTGCCACCTCGCGTTTTGCGCCCAATGCCGCTGCAATGCAGCTCGGCTGAAAGTGGCCGTGGAACAAGTGGGGCAGGTTCCCTCCTCACCTGCCCATTCAGCTACAGCTTTGGTGGCTCTGTAGGCAGAGCTGCGAAGTTCTCTTCTCTGACAGAGAAGAGAACTTTGCAGCTCTGCTTACAGAGCCACCAAAGCAGCAGGTGGATTGCTGGAGGCTCAGGGAGGGAAGGTGCTGAAGTGGGCAGTCAGGCCATTGGCAAGAGCAACGCGGTTGAGCAGAAAGCGGCCTCAGAACAAGTGAGGCAGGTAAGGAAAGAAATCCTCGCTCCCCCCAGAAATTGCCTTTCTTTCCTTACCTGACTCCCAGCCCTGTACCATTTCTCCTTTGCGATCCGCCGCCGCCGGTTGCAAGGACAAAGGAATTTTTTTTAGGGGGACAAAAGGGCAATCAATCAATTCCAATTTCTTGTGAAAGATTGCAAAGTTGGAATTGATTGATCGACCTTTTTCCCCCAAAAAAACTTCCTTTGTTTCCTTGCATGCTTCAGCACCCTCCCTCTCCTAGCCACTGGTGCTCCACCTGCTGCTTTGGTCAGCCTGCCAAAGGCACCCCGATGCCCTGCCCACTGCCGCCTAGCATGGCCACCCTGGGGCTGCAGGGACTGGCCTGGCATGGGAAGGGCATGCACCCCACCCTCCTGCTACCATGCAGGGTAAGGTTGCTGCACCCACCCCCGCCCAGATGCCCTCACCTCCCCCAAGTGTTTTTTTACTAACCTGCTTTTCAGCTGCATTCTGTTTCTCCGTTCGCTTCTCAGCCTTTGCCGCGTGTTTGTGGGACTATCGGTNACCGATAGTCCCACAAACACGCGGCAAAGGCTGAGAAGCGAACGGAGAAACAGAATGCAGCTGAAAAGCAGGTTAGTAAAAAAACACTTGGGGGAGGTGAGGGCATCTGGGCGGGGGTGGGTGCAGCAACCTTACCCTGCATGGTAGCAGGAGGGTGGGGTGCATGCCCTTCCCATGCCAGGCCAGTCCCTGCAGCCCCGGGGTGGCCGTGCTAGGCGGCAGTGGGCAGGGCATCGGGGTGCCTTTGGCAGGCTGACCAAAGCAGCAGGTGGAGCGCCAGTGGCTAGGAGAGGGAGGGTGCTGAAGCATGCAAGGAAACAAAGGAAGTTTTTTGGGGGAAAAAAGGTCGATCAATCAATTCCAACTTTGCAATCTTTCACAAGAAATTGGAATTGATTGATTGCCCTTTTGTCCCCCTAAAAAAAATTCCTTTGTCCTTGCAACCAGCGGCGGCGGATCGCAAAGGAGAAATGGTACAGGGCTGGGAGTCAGGTAAGGAAAGAAAGGCAATTTCTGGGGGGAGCGAGGATTTCTTTCCTTACCTGCCTCACTTGTTCTGAGGCCGCTTTCTGCTCAACCGCGTTGCTCTTGCCAATGGCCTGACTGCCCACTTCAGCACCTTCCCTCCCTGAGCCTCCAGCAATCCACCTGCTGCTTTGGTGGCTCTGTAAGCAGAGCTGCAAAGTTCTCTTCTCTGTCAGAGAAGAGAACTTCGCAGCTCTGCCTACAGAGCCACCAAAGCTGTAGCTGAATGGGCAGGTGAGGAGGGAACCTGCCCCACTTGTTCCACGGCCACTTTCAGCCGAGCTGCATTGCAGCGGCATTGGGCGCAATACGCGAGGCGGCAAACAGCAGCACCATGCCGAAACCAGCTGTTTGCCACCTTCTGCGCAATGCTGCTGCCATGAGGCCGCGGAACAAGCCGGGTGGCAGTAAGAAACTCCACCTACTGCTGGAAGGCTGGCCTGGTATTCGCAGTGGGCTGTGGAGCCTTAGAGTGCACCGGTTGAGGGGCCGGCAGGCTGTGGCTGCTGACAGACACAGTTGGCCCCCATGCGCTCACTGTGTGTGGGGGCTGATGGTCTTAGGCAGCAGCCACCCCAGTCCCTCCCTTGCCTTGCCCTGTGGCAATGGCACCCCTGCCCTGCCCCCTGCTTGGTCTCGCCTCACCATGCAGGACGAGCCTCCTGCCCACCGTTCCACCCGCCAGAGACTCCCTGGATCTCCCCCAACCCTGCCCTCACAGGTGTCCCTCCCTACGAGCAACATCGAGGTGGCCATGCCCACCACGGCCACGCCCACCCAGTCTGCCATGACCACTGCAGCCATGACCACCCAGTGGTCACATCCACCCACTGGACCACGCCCACCCGGCACCCGACGATAAATAAGTGGGGTTTGGGTTGCAGTTTGGGCACTCGGTCTCTAAAAGGTTTGCCATCACTGGGCTAGCTCTAAAAAAGCAATCTGTCAAGGAAAATATTATATCGAGTAATACAAGGCTACATTTGCAATAGTGGCAAATATCTATAGCTCGGGTGTAGGTTGAAGGTGAAGGTTTGTTCTCCAAGCTTGAGGGTTCGTTTCTGAGCGTTTCGTTACCAAACTAAGTAACATCTTCAGCAGTGTTTAGGGGATGTCAGTGTCAGTATTCTGTTCATAAGAGCTTCAGGTGTGGGAGTGTCAAGCGAGAGTCTTCTGATGGGTCTTGTGACGGGTCAGGTGTGAGTCTTGTGATGGGTCTTGTGATGGGGAGGTTACATCAGGTCAGGGTTATTAGAAAGTGAACTGCTGCTGGGAGGGGGAAACCATCCCACAAGCTCGGAGAATGAACCTTCACCCTCACAAGATTACATATTCCAGAAGATTTCAGAAACACAGATACTCTATTACTACATCTTTCCAGTGCTTTTTTTGTAAAAAAAAAAAAAAGGTGCCGGAACTCACACACATCATACAGCCCGCCTTGCCTACCCTACAAGGTTCCATCCCAAAAAGGTGCTGGAACTCCGTTCTGGGCGTTCTATGACAAGAAAAGCCCTGCACCACCACCCCCCCAAATATGTGTGTGCCTAGAGTTGTTTGATGGCAAAATGGGCAGCACATAAATTTAATAAATAGATGTGTATTTAATATTGTTTTGCAGGTAGGGCCTTTCCTTTTATTTATTTTCCACTTCTAGAAAATATGTTTATTAATGTTTGCTATTAAATAGGAAAAATTGTTGCCTGGAGTTGAATGTTGATTACAGTCTGATGCTTTCTGAAGTAATTTTCTGCGAAGTCCACTAGTTAAATGATTATGCTTTGCATTCTGAGAAATAAACATTGTTAAAGGGCAGTTAGATACAAGACCGCTGTATATGTATTATTGTGCAAATTATTTTTTCTGACAGCAGGATTTACTCTTAATGTTTTTTAATGTACATAATTTTGGAAAATACTGGTAAACTACTATTAGCATTGACTTCGGTCATTACAGTTTATACTGTAGCTATCACATTATTAGCAACAGAAATTGTAAATGTTGATAAGCATTAGTAAGATAGTAGGTTAGTTAATGAACCTAGGTCACATATTTTAAATGACATTGCTTATACTGAGTTGGATATTTTCCAACAGAGTTCTTTCACTGCAACCTTGTCCTATGCAAATATAAACCTTGATTGCTTAATTTCTATTCATTATGACAAAAAAAGAAGGGGAGCAAATAATATTTCCACCAATGTGTGGAATGTATTTTTTAAAATAGAAACTTAGCTCACCTGGAATAGGGTCATTTTGAAATTCTACAAAAAATATCTGCTTAATTGAAAAATAAAGACAAGTTGGCAAATAGCTTGTACATTTTAACAGTTCCTTTAGAAGAAGCAGGATTTACCAAAATAAATACTACAAGAAAGAGAGGGGGTTGCAAATATAATTAATTTCTGTTATTGTTTTATCTGGCTATGTAATAGAGAATCAGAAATTTCCTAAAATCCCTTTTCTTCTCTGCTGGGTGAAAAGTCAACTAAATTGTATCATTGTTTACAGTACTTAGACATAAATCTGCTATTTATTTTTCAAGAGGGCAAATATGCTTTCATTTTCAATTTTTAAAAAATACCCTCAGGACCAAAATGAGGTAAACAGCACCCATTGCAAAATATCAGGAAGAAGAATATGTGAAGACCACAAGAGATCAGGCAAAGGAAAAAGACAATTAGAGCTCTTTAGATTCACACACTGCAGAAAGCCATGCTTTTAACCATCTTTTGCTGAACAAGCCATTATGGCTTACTGTAATGTTACATTCTAAATCAGGAATTACTACAATTGGTAAGTTCACATTTTGCACAAAGTGAATCCAGACAAATCACACTATGCTTCTGAGTGATGTGGGAAAAAATAGTTAACAGTAAACTATGACTGTGGTAATGATCCTCTAGTCTAAAACTTTTAAACTGCATCTCTTTTAATCTCTAGGAAATAAGAATATTAGTCAGAGACTATTAGTACATATCAAACCAACTTCTATATTTGAAGATTCAATTCCTACAAGAAATTAGCCGTTCCCTTTTTAACCCAGTGACTATGCAATCCCCACTGATGTGGTTTACTGACAATGCAGTGTGACAGGCCAGTGTACTATTGGAACTTGGGACCCAACTGGCCAGAGAAGTCTATGGCAGTCCTTAAAAATCAAGATGACAGCCATGAACACATGAATGAAAGCCTTGCTTCTTTTGTATGTAAAATGGAGCAGAATTTCTATTAAGTGATCATAGACTCCATCTTCAATTTTTAACCCTGCTGAATTTTTAACATTCCTATAACTGGCAGTTTCTGGATTACAGAGATATTTGTGGATGGTAGAAACTTCCGGAAGTTACTATGAGCTGCAATTTTTAGATGATTGACGTTACATGTTAAACTATGGTGTGTTTAACCATAAGTTATTGAACAAACCTCAGTTAGCTGGGTTTATACCTGTACCAAGCCATAAACTATGCACTACAAACTTTATGGCTGAATTTATATCTTATGCCAAAAAAATGGTTTGATTGGTTTTGACTTAGTGTGTTGTTGGTATTCTGCCTTATAGTGCTAAAAGGAGACATTAATAAAATGAATGACAGGAGAATAATTGTATTAAGTTTATTTAAAATTAATTAATCATATGTAAATGAAATGAACGTTAGCTTCTCACTTGGCCCAACATGCTAATTTTTGAAGAACAGCTCCTGGGACACTTTTGAAAGATCACATGTGTCTCTAGGCCAGAAAAATGTTATACACCTTTGCAAGCAGAGTAGAAAATAAGCAGACATCAAGTTCACAGAAAGGACTGCACTTGAAGAGTTATTGATCTTGTTGTGTCCTGAGCCTGCAGAAGCAGGCTCGGGATGTTGCAAGAGTCCCGGGCATTTGCAAAAGCTGCCCAGGATCAGACTGAGCGGCGGCGGCCTTGCGCGCATGCGTAAGGCGGGAAAAGACCGCCTTGTGATTGGTTGGAATTGCCCGGGGATCAGAGGGTATAAATAGAGGCCTGCGTGCCTCTGCTCGGTTCGTTCGTAGATTGTAGTCAGAGAATAAAGACATGTTGGAAATGAATTGCTTCAAGCGCCATTATTCTCCGGACTTAACAGATCTTCTTCTTCTTGTGTCATATCCGTTATCAGACGTTGGCGATCTTGTTAGCAATCCTGTTTTTATCAGCAGCCACATGAAAAAGTGCTGCTGAGTTTTGTCCAAACCAGTCCCTTAGATTTTGAAGCCACGATGTTCTTCTTCTGCCTGGATCTCGTTTGCCTTCAATCTTTCCCAATATTGATATATTGGTGTTCAATTGTTATTGTTCAGGACATGCATTTATGGGATTTTTTTTTCTCCCTCAACGGTAAAATCACGTGCTTGGCCTTCAAGTAATAGGCATAAGGGATCTGTCACTTCACTTCAGCATTCAGAAATTCTCTTGGATTGTACAGTTTTTCTAGGATAACTCATATTCAGAGCAATGGTGTCTGAGTTTATGGCTGATGTATGTGGCCAGAAACTTAAATAATGTGGCAAGCAGTCAAGAAGGGATATTAGGAAATTCCCAGCAATAATACAAATGCAACTTGGCATAAAGTCTGTGGTTATTTAGCAAGCCAACAGAAGTAAAATGCAGAAGTTGTATAACCAGATGGGATTCTGCACTTTTTAAATGTAGAAATCATCTCCAGTGAACTGGCTGGAATACAATTAGATAGATTACTTTGTCAGTAATTGTCAGGGAGGAAAATGAACAATGCCCAGATGTTGCAATAAATGGAATTTAAAAAGTACTCTATACTTTCCACTGATAGATAGATATCCATGGCTTGTTATGTATTCCAGATGGGATAAATTGAGAGGCAAGAAAATCTATGCTATAAAGAACAGATGTCAAATTGATACTTAACTTGGGCTTACAGCTCCACATATTCAATAAAATACTTGATCTCCAACTGAATGGCTATCTGCCAGAGCATTCCACATCTCTTGGTTAGATCAGGGTTGATGAAATGGTTGCAGGTGTTGTTAGACAACAGTTACCTGCATATCCAATCATTGGACATAGTTACTTGGGCCATGCAATATCTAGAACAGGAGTGTCAAACTAGCGGCCCGTGGGCCGGATGCATCACCCACAGGCCATGCCCACCCCGGCTCTGCAAAGGCAAAAAAAGGCACAATACATCAAAATATGTCATGTGACATGATCGAGTTTGACACCCGTGATCTAGAAGGTCACTGTTTCTCCCTTTCTACCGTAGTTGAGATGTAGTGTGATGTTAGGGTTAGTGATCCAGTTATATTATTTTTTTTTTAAAATTTTATTATTTTCAAGTATAACAAAATATAAACATAAACTTGACGCATATAAATACAAAACATCAATACACAAAAGAAAAGATACTTTACGGGTGATCCTGGCTGCCCCCTCTCTGCTTCCCCCTCTTTCTCGTACCAGAACCTTCCTCCCTCTAGACTCTCAACCACTCCACCTTCCTCCTTCCACTCCCTACTTCCCAACCTCTTTCTCAAGCACCAACCAGAAGCAGTTTGGGGTAACAGCCAGGGTCATCCTCATAAATATACTTCCAAAATAATTAATAAACACATCAGTTCTT